>NW_027526460.1:27755457-27836623 GCF_048455015.1 Haemaphysalis longicornis | reverse complement strand
CCACGCTCAAAAATATTTTATGTTCATTGGTGGATCCTGAAGAATGCACAAGCAATTATTTCCCATCCCTTGCCAAGCTAACGCGCCTCATCACTTGGCTATGCATCTTGAGTGGATTAGCTAACGCTCCAGTAGATAATAAAGGTTTATTGAAGATTAGCCGCCGTGAGGCGCACCTGGGTCCTGTCTACGTTCGCACCGACGTCTTTCTGTCGGCGTTCCAAGTGCTTGAGTATCTAATTTGCTCCTGCTCCTCGGTATGGCTGTGCCATGGTCAGGACAAGTTGCCGTTGCGCATTTTGAATGCTCGTTCTCTCCTTCAGTGATAATGGGGAGGTAGCCTATATACCGTGCTTCAGCTTGTATTGCCATCCAAATTCACAGAGTGGAGGGGCTCGTGAATCTAAAGCGGAGCTTCATGTATCTTACTGATTCGTCCGTGCGAGCCGATAACACACTGTAGAAAAAACCAACTCGTTGGTGATAAAAATTCAAAACATTGTAAAAAACATGATTCGTGTCCACTGAGCTTTCTTCTAAGGCCCCAATTAAAAAAAAAAAAAACAGAGGCTTCGCGGTCAACCGTCTTCGCAAAGAAAGACGGTTGACCGCAAAGCTTTCGCCCACGCAACCTGAGTCAAAGTTCAAAGCCAATGACCAGGCAACAAACCCAAGAAATCCCGAGGGACCAGAATCAAATCGCCTACTAGATCACATCGGGTCGCTCAATATTTCTTGGGTTTATTGCGTGGTCATTGGCTTTGAGCTTTGACTCAGGTTGCGCGTGAGAAAGCTTCGTGGTCAACCATTTATACTAGAGAAAGGGCCTTTGATGTTTTTTGGCATATTTTCTTTGCTCTCTCCGTTACTATACGACTAGCGGCCTGCGCCCTAATCCTAAACAACATGAGTCTGGTTGTGTGAACTCGGTGGTCTTACTGGCTTGTATTTGCCTGAGAACGGCAATCACCGGAGTGACAAACTTTTACACTTCCCTTAATATTGACACGAGATGACCATGACCAGGGCAACGATGGGGAACAACCGTTTATTTAAGCAAATGGGCCACAGAGCCACAAACCAGCCACTATGATGATGATTACCCATAAAAGAAGCAGAAGCAGCTTGACGCCACTAAGCGATGACGGGGGGATTTACAGGTGATGTTGACAAACGCTATCTGAGGCACAAATTACTCCTGTCACTTATTCCTCTCCTCCGAGTGAGGCCAGCCGCCTGACGAAAATCACTCCTCTTCGGCCGCCCGACCAGCCGCGACCTGACTTTAAGCCGACGACTTTCTCCCGCCAAGATTTCGGCGTGTCTCCGAGGACTTTGGGTGCTTCTTCGTGGCGTTAGCGGGAAGTGCTGTTCCGGGTCCGTGCCTCACCATGACCATCATTCTCATCCGTAACGCCAAGTATTTCAATGTGCATTCTCATCTCACCTTTCGTTCTCGCAATCATGTTATGCCTACCCCTCTCCACCCGTTCCTTTCCTGAGCTGTGGGAGACACTGTTGACCAGGTGGCAACCGGAGGGCTAGACTCTCCTGGTTGCACAGGCCAAGACGGCTAGTGCAACGCATGGATTCCCGGACTAGGATTCCACTCTCACATCGGAGCTCATTAAAATGTTTTTTTCTGTATCTCCCTCTCTGCCTACTGCGGCTTCTGCCGGGACGGTAGTTTGGAACCGGGAGGCCATGTCACGAGACGACGAAGCCATGTCACGAGAGCCCCCGACGACGAAGAAGCTCTGCGGAGCGCCCAGCCTGCGCGCACCCTGTCATGGCTGCCATGCACATTGTGTATATAGATCGCTACTCATCTACCATGGTTCGTCTCATTTGTTTTGCCGCCACGTAACAATATGAGAAGCATGTGATTACAACCGTATACCGGCGATCGAGAGCTACACACGACGAAAAGCTAGTGTTGGTGCTGCAACTTGCCAGGGAAGAATCTTATGTACCACTTCCCCGAGGATTGGATATGATCCGACTTTGGGTGGAGTCGACTTTGAATGACTGTTGTAAACACTTACGAAGGCAGGCCTGCACGTCCCGGAAGTAGGCAAATAAGGATGAAACAATTGCCACACAAGGGAAAGAGACCAAGCACAGGAGAAGAAAGCTTGCAACATAAAATATCAGTAATGTAAAGGTTAAAGTGCTCAGGCATTATCGTAATAAGTTCTTCGGGAGGAACTAACATCTGCCAACAGGGCAGCCGGTATTATCTCAGCTCCGAAGTATCGTAAGCGGAGCAGTCGAAGATAATAGACACCCGATACATAAGAGGTGAAGCATAAAAACCAATCTACCAGGCATTGCGCCATTCCTTGACCGAGAAAGCACCGTGTAGGGAGACGGGATGCTCCACTATCCTGTATTGTGTGTCCAGAAACGGGCGACGAGTCCCTCAGCCCCGCTTCCTGAGACGCTCCCTAAGTGGTTTAACTCCAGCGCTAAGGCCCCCTGTTCGAGCCTCCTCCTCTTCGAACCCTTCGCTGTCTCGTTGTTCCTTTTACTGTCACCGCACCTTTCCTCTTCCATTCTTCCTATCCCTTGTATTGGCTCCGTGGTAAAAACTGTGGGTGTCCTCTTTCCTCGTGGGCGCCCTCGGTGATTTAGGTCTTGAGTTGCTTGTGTAAACATCCTGCCGTGCTTTGTACTGCTAAACCTCTAACATTTAGCTATCAATTCGGTTGTACGTTGTGGAGACTGCAGCCATGCAGCCGTGCAGCCATGCAGCCATGCAGGGTGCAGCCGGCCATGCAAGCACTATGCTTTCTTGCTCGTGCTTTCACTATAGGCACACTGAAAGCTAGTTTCTATATACCCCGCTGCGGGATCGTATTCCTACCGCTGCCGTTCGCACGTTGTTTGAAGCCATTCTCTTCTCTCTCTCTCTCTCTCTCTCTCTCTCTTTCTCCCCCCCTTCGCCTTCGTTCTCACTTTGGTGGCAGCGCATGGCACTTAATCAGGAGGCAGGGTTAGAAACTTCAGGCTCTGGATCTCGGGTCATATAGCACCGATTTGCGGGCAGTGCAGTGTGAACTGCCGTCTTCTCTGTGACGGCGCATAGCTGCTGCGTCTCAGGAAGTGATCGTGTCATCAGCGAACGCACGACGGCGCGCCACTCTGGCGTTATCTCGCAGTGCGTCGCTGCCACCGAGCATGTCGCGCGTGGTCTCGGCATAGTGCCCTCCCCCTCACACTTTCGCCAAATGTTCCTCCTCCACTTCCGTGCTCGCTCAATCTCGCCTATCTTCTGTGTCCTTTTCATTCGCTCGGTTACAACGAGGCCGAGGGCGACGCGAAACCACGGGATTGGGCTTTAGAGCTGCACTCTAAAACCTCTCTTTGGGGAAAGCGCTCTAAAGCACGAGGCGTATGTGGGTTCCATAGCGAGAGATGGCTGCGCACGCTAGCAAATCGCAGGTAAAGGGAGCGGAGCAATGCAACCAAAGGTGTGCGAACAGGTTAGCAGCGAAATCAATAATCGTCGTCTACTCCCCAAATATATCTTGGCCGAAGCAAGCAGCAGCGCAATAGGAGACAGAGGGAAGCCAATTTTAGAGTTAAAGCAGATCGCAAAGCAAAGCGTCTGCAGAGAGAGAGAGAGAGAGAGAGAGAGAGAGAGAGAGAGAGAGAGAGAGAGAGAGAGAGAGAGAGAGAGAGAGAGAGAGAGAACAGACTTTATTGTCATCGTTTTTAATACGAATGCACCGTGTTGAAATGTCCGGTATCTTCGTCCCATCCGACGGCGGTCAGGAACCCGTGGTCCCTGGCGGCGTCCGCAGTGACAAAATTTCAAAACCTTTTGACAATGCGAGGTGAAAGTAAGGCGTCTTTGGCATTCAAATGGATATAAGAAGTGCTTAGGTGTCAGCGAACTTACCTGCTGCTGTTCGGTCACTGCAATGGCCTGAAGACAGTTTATTTGCGTCGCTTCTGCGTCCTGCCCAAGGCACTGGAAATCGTCCGGTGAAGTTCTGAATACAATAATCTCTTCTTAAATACCCATTTCGTACACAGCAGCCTAATGCCTGTCGTGACGCATCTCACACCAGAGAGAACGCTCCCCGCATCCAAGAAAGATTTCTTATTTCTAGTCAAAGCGCGGGAGGCAACCATCACGCCATCATTCCTCGCAGAAAAAGTAAAGACTATCCCATCCGCGTACCTGTGGCGAGGAGAGAACATTAGGGATGAGCGAGATTTCATCCTCATCATTTCCGAAAAAGAAACCGGATGAGGGGCTCTGGACGGTCATCGTACGTTTTCCCGCAGCGAGCCTCTCGCTGTTCCCGCAACGTTAATTACAACATTTCTTCCTTGCGCCGTCCTAATCTCTGGCGTGGCGGGGTAAGTAGCGTCATGAAGTGCTACATCTCGTTTTCATGAGCCGGCTGTTAAGCGCGCTGTATTGCCTGGCCATTAAGGCTGCGCTGACTGGAGGAAGATCTTGCTTCCCCTGCGGGCTGAGATCGCGTGCATTTTGCTGGTGCCTCGCATACTTTTATATTCCTCAATTAACACGCGGTGGGGACTTTTCGCAGTTTCTCTGTAAGCTCCTTACAGCGAGAAACGCCATAAGGATGCTTTGATGGAACAGCTACTTGCCTTGAGCGTTCAAATAACTTCAGTACTGACGCATATGTGGGCCCTGTGCGGAAACGTATGATAGCAAGAAACGAGAAAATGCTTTTTTATAATCCAAATACGCTAAGTTATTGTTTGCCTTTTATGTTGCAATGACGGTGTGCCCACTAAGAGGTTCTTAAAAACACATTTAGGCTTTTTTTAGCATGAGCTAATTACATTATGTGTAGTGCATGCTCCGTTACGCCCCTTATTCCGTTGTTCCTGAACGAACGCATTGCATTAGCTAACACAAAGGACGTGCGTAACGGGAACAGCAGTTTCTACACAAAGAAATTTTTTTTCAGCGCTCGCAAAGCTTAATCAGAATTTCTGTCGCATGGAAACAACGTATGCTCCTCTGTCCTGGTGCATGATTCTATGAGAATGGATTTTAATTTTCGTAATGTTTTTGGTCTTAGAAAAAGTCGCAAAAATGCATTTCTAAATTCCCGAAGCGCAGTAATGCCAATCAAACCGCCATTGCAGAACGAAAAATATGCGCGCCAATCCACCCTGCGAAGGTGGTTGGAAAGCGAAGCTGTAAACGACACCCACAACGATTACCAATGCGACGTCACTCGAAAAATTCAGACACGCGGCTCTACAAAGAGGGAAACCAGAGACAAGGGAAATGCACTTAACCACACCCTCTATTACTCCAGAGATATTCTTTGCAAAGGTTAAATTAATGCATTATTCATTTAGTTGAATTGTATTGAAGCACATGATCGGCGGCAGAGATGTAACAGGAATGAGATGCCCTGCGTTGGTGTGAGCTTACTTTAATTTTTACAATTTCTAGCACATATTCAAGGTGAGCACACGGCCGCTACACACGCTGTGGACGGAGCGCACAGCGGCGCGAGAGGTCGCGTGACGCTACCACGTGGAATTCAGCGAGAACGCACGGGGGTAGCCCGCAGATGTGCTTGGTGAGTGCACCGTCTGTATTCTCCGTCTCCGCGTGGGCTCGTATATCAATCGTTAAGTCTTTAAGACAACGGACTCTCGCTCCGTTTCTCTATTCGTTCCAGGTCCGATTCCTGGCGGGGCCAGTAACTTATCTTATTTGTTCGCGGCAGTTTTCTGCTGACACGAACGGTCGCGACAGAAACTTTAGGGGGTAGAGATAAAAAGCTACGCTTTAAAAGAAACTATTTATTCTTACCTGACACAGCTTCGTCATTTATTCGCACGCCTCTTGAGCGCCTCTTTCTGCATTTCTACCCTTCTTTTTCTCTTAAGACGGCTAGTGCGCAGTCTAGACACGAAAATAAAGCACCCGGACAAGCAGAAACGACCGCGTTATGTTAGTTAGTGCTCGAGTGCGAACTACGCTCGCTGGACACCTATCCGAATGAGGAGGCATTAGCCAGATTGCTCGGGCACCTGAGCGTAACGCAGACCGCGCTGGAACACCCGAACTCGCCAGGGAGCGATGGTTTCTGCCATGGCGTGGTATTCCTTGCTGTTTGCTACTATAGCGCTGATTACGTGTGTGCGGTTATGGTTACCCGTACAGTTAAGCGTCAGTGGAAGCACTCGTACCTTGAGAAAGCTAACACGCTCTAGGGAAGAAAAGTGCACGTTCCTAATTCCCTACATAACAAGCGAAGGCACCGTGAAAGTTATAACGGGGGCGAAATTCGTCGGAGAAAGCAGATCTGCACCTGCTCATTCATACGTATGTAAAAAGGCTGTGTCGAAGAAAACTGCAATAGGCGTGGACCTTTTGCCCAAGGTTGATAGGTTGCTGCTTCCGTTGTAATACTGTTTCGTGACGGCAGGGCAAATGACAGTCATTCTGTACATAACGAATAGTTGGTGAATTTTAAAAGAATAAACAGCACGAAAACGACGACACACAGAAGAAAAGAGAAGGAATAGACCTAGCTCTGTTCGTTCTCTTCCATTTTAGCAAGTTGCAGAATGGTGTTATTCCCAGCAGCTTCGCTGGCAATCTTCTGAAGGATCAGATGGCTCCTCAGTTTCTTTACTTGCTGCTCTTTCTTGAGTCGCACATTCTTGACGTAACTCGTTCTACAACGGTTATGTTCTCTCATTCCCTTGCTTAGTAAACCCTACTCTGCATGTGCAAGCCGCCGTTTCTTTCTCGAAAACACGGATAAGGAGCAGAACTTCATTCAAAGTGAAATCGAGCCGGCTAATGAAAGTGGTCCTCAGTTCAAGACTCCGTTGGTTGCCGTCTTCGCCCTTTCAGCAAGCCAAAGCTGCTTACTTATACTCTCCCACTTCTCGTGTGTTGAATTAGGGATTGGGTAAAGGTCTGCGTTCGACTGGTATGCCCCAATCATGTTGTAAATAGTAGCTGGACTGCCGTAGTGCCTGCACAGGGGGTATCATACTACGGGTTGGAGGGTCTGTAGTCACGTGAGATGTGGAAACGTGTTCGTTTAGAGCTGTCGAAGGCAGACTTGTTCTTTTGCTAGCTGGTCGGCCGGTGGGGGGAAGGTGCGTCGAGTGAGCATGTAGTGTTGGGTAACGTCGTATGAGATGAGTGAGTGACTGATCCTCACACCCTACAGTGTCTACGAGCCCTACGGTGCCGTACGAGCAAGTTCGGGGGTGTGAGCGTGCGTCGCTTGGTTGCCGCGAAGGGATGAGTGGGAAGGCGTCCAGATGATCTTGATTCTTTTCTTCGGAGGGTTTTGGTTTATTATTCGTGCGGCTATCAGAAATAAGCTGTGTACGCTCCACACGCCGCTTGCGAGTCCGCAATAATGGCCGTTGCGTGGGTCTGTCTTATACCTAGTGCGATCGTCGCTTCCTCGAAGAAGCGGATCCACTTCGAGGATGGACTTACGAAGGGTGGCACTTGCAATAAGTGCAGTGTGGAGTGCGACCACCGCAGTTGTGGCGTTTGCGCGTGCGTAGTCCGCAGCGTCCGTTAAGACCGTCGTACTCGAGTCGCTGTATTGTCTTTCGAGTGTTTGGGGCCTAACCGTTCTGCCTTCGTGGTGCTGGGGCTTCTTGGCAGTGAGGGGAAATGTTTAGCTTGGATGTTATTTCCTGGGATATGCCGTCCGCAGTCGTTTCTGTTCGAGACACGTATCCTAGGTTAGTGACTACTTGCCATCCTGTAGTTGTAGTAGTTGGTCACGCTTTTTGGACGCCCAGGTGCACTTCCTTAAGTTAGTCTAGGGTGTCATGTACTCCCAGCTCCATCAGGCAGGCGGTAGAAGTGCTAGTCGGAAGTGCGAGGGCTTCTTTAAAGGTCTTTCGTGTTATGGTGTCGATCTTCCGGCGTTCTGCTGCCAGGAGGGTGGCGTAGGGAGCCACATACTTTACCCTCGATTATAAAGGCTTGAACCAAACGCAGCACGTGTTTTTGGCTGGCAGTGCGGCGGAGAATTTTGGTAATTCGGGTGGTGGACGAGTCCAGTTTCTTGATTACAAGGGCGTTTTTGCAATCTTCCTGATATGTCATGCCCAGTATTTTGATGGTTAATGTGGATGGATCTTGATTCCATCCAGCGCGAAATGGATGTCTGTGGTTTGATCTTGGCGACATTTATGCACCATGAAAAGTACGAATTTCTCAGGCGTGCAGGCGAGACCACACCCTCGGGAATTTTTTCAACTCAACACGGATATTAGTCTTGGCGTTTGGCTGGCAGGCGTATTAGAAAACGTGCACCGGTCGCTGCCCGCTCCTATGGAATTTTTAAGTGGTGGGATGCAGGAAGAAACATCGGCAGAAAGGTTAACTGCGGACACCACACACGGAAGAACGGTGTCTAATGGCGAAACCTTGCCCCATACTCAGGTGACACTCTTTGCTTCTGTATCCTAAAGAAACACTGACAAAGGCAAAAACAATGAAAAGCTGAGAAGAAGAAAAGGTGTGAAGAATATAAAAATACAGAAAGAATGCCCTTCCGTCCTTTTCCAATCGGGTTAGAGGTTAAAGCTCCTGAGAAAGCGTGACATACATGGCTATCGCATTTGGCGTACAAATGTCGTATTTGTTTGCTTCGTGAGGCCAACTTCTTTCTCTGCATTTTTGGGCAATTGACTTGTTGTTTATCGAGCCTTGAAGCAGCGATATTGTTTTTTCTACTTTCCGCGCGCACGAAAACGACGCCGAGTGAAAACAACCAAAGCTTGAAACGTGTCAGCGCGGAACGGTGCTGAGGCTTTAGATTTAAACCTTTACGTGCACCGCATAAAGCATTTCTCGCGTGTCTTGAAATGTTGATATTGTTCTGTCTGTTTGCTCGTACATTCTGAGCGGAGGAGGATCAAATTGATGAAACAAGCAGACTTTTATTTCCTTGTTTTTTAACCCACGTTCGAAGTTTACCTTTGAGAGCTGCCTTGGTCTTTTTTGTTGTTGTTTTCCTCTACACCCTCAACATGCGTCGGTGTGGGGGAAAGCCTAGCTCATCGCTTTGGCGACAGCCATCTTGTTTTTGTCATTACGTCTGCCACAGTTTTATTGCCTCGCATCTGAAGTCTAGCGCCTTCATCCAACAATATCGAGACAACTTGGCCTGAGTGAATTGTTATAATCGAATGACTATCTTTTCCTCTGGTACGCTATGTGGCAGTCTTTATTATCCGAAGTACGTAAATGCCTCCGAATTTAGCACAGAGCTTGTCTCTTCGGCTAAAGCGCGAAACTGACCGAGCAGATGGAGTAAAGGCTTTCTTCCTTTTTTACGCCGGCAATTCGGCTGGCAGGTGGTCGCCACGTTGTCACTTTAGAAACCGCACTTAGCGCATTGAAGCGTACCTCCTGCTTCCTGCGCTTGGCGTTAAGGTTTTACGGTATTTCTTAAATGCACTTGAGAAGGACTTGCTGCTAGGCGAGTTGGTGCGAACTTTCGACATGGTTTTAGCGCTACAAATAGACGAACACAAAAAAGAGGGCAGTACAGGCACTACTAACAACTGGTTTTATTGCCATGACGTGCAACAAAATATATAGGAAAAGAAAGAAGCAAGATTCGCAGAAGAGGTGTGCGCAGAACTTCACTAACCAATGTAGGAGGCTACGGAAGTGTGGTATCAAACCAACTCATCTTGCAGGCATACAGAGATATAGACGTGTCGCTCACACAGTCGCCTCCTTTTTTCTTTATGCGATAGGCCTCTAAAAGTTCACGGGCTGTTTGCTCCCGGCTTCTGCCTAGAATTTTGGCCTGGCAAAACATCGTCTCACACGTTGTGCATTTATTGCAGTGAGACGAAAGGTGGGCCCCATCAAGTTTCTTTAAATTTTGCGCTTAAGGGAGCAACTCAAAGTCAAAGTCAAAGAACCATTCAAAGAAGCAGTCTTACGTTTCGGTACCCCTACGGGTACCTCGTTCACAATCTTGTTCACAATCTAGATTTTGAACAAAGCACTCGTAGGGATGTTGAAACGACAAACTGCTTTTTGACTTGGTTACTTAGCATCGCTTCATTGCTTCATCGCTACAACATGCTTTTACCTGACCATGCGGTATTCCGTCAAACACGTAACTCTGTGAAGGACTATTGTCTTTCTTTCGAGATTACGCACCACAAATACTTGCTTCGAGAAACCCATGTATTATTGTAAAGGAGGGACACAAGCACATTAAGAGCTTGCGGTGTGCCATAATGCGATGATAATCGACTGAAAAACTAAGCCCAGATTTTTGAAGAACTCACGAGCAAATCACCGAGGTTGAATGCGCCTGAAGAGGGCGCCTGCAAAGTGTTACGCGCCCTGACAGCGAGCCTCATGGTCGTCCTGGAAGAAGATTGCCTTTCAATGTTTACAACGATCCGGTGGGCTAGAACTGTTTCTGTAACAAAACAACCCGTTTTCTGGAAAGGCGCTCAGTAATGAAGAGGTAAATTGGGGGTTGTGGTGCGGGAGGGGGGACAACTAGGATGTTTGCGTACAAAAGAGATGCGCAAGCAAAAAAAACGTACAAGAGAGAATTCGAAGCGATCCTGCCCCTGAAGTTAAGCGGGATCATTTATCGTGGCAAACGCATTGCCTTCTCTGTAACAAGTGAAATACCCGAGAAGGACACCACCGCTTTGGCCGCCCAGCACGCCGCGAGGAAACACTTGAAGATGAACGACCTGCTAGGCTCAGAGGCAGAAACGCATTCTTTACCCTCCCGCACGAAGGAAGCTTGCAGGACAGATTTGTATCTGTGCCGCATCAAAGGCGGGAACTTGTATCAGGCGTTTATATAAAGGCACTCGGAAAGAGCGAAGCAACGTCGTAGGGACCGCATGGCGGAGAAAAAAGTTTCAGGCTTTCCAAGTTTGTATTATTGCAGCACTGTTTGTAAAAACAAGGAAGAGCAAGTTAGTTGCAACGATCCATCAAGTTTTCCGGGTGCCCGTAGCATGGTTTTTCGATTTATACGTGCGGGTTTGCAAGGGTTCTGTGAGCAGGGCACGAAAAACACCTTACCTTGGTTTACGCATAGGGAAATGTCCAAAACGTTTATACGAGGATTTTTTTACTCAGATTATTTTCGCCCCGCACCGTACGAGAACGTTTGCATTGAGCGTTTTTTGAATATCAGATTACGCTGTGTGCAGCCTCTTAAAAGGAGTCACTGCTATGGTGCCGCACAATCCCTGAACTAATTGTAAAGCTGCGCTAAAATAACTCATGTGCATCATTACCATCCGTACAACTGTACTTTACAGCATTTGCAACTGTACAACCGTACGTCAAAGCAAAATATTTTGCAAGGCATGTACAATTCTTGAGAAAGTGCTGCGCTGGCCAGCTCGCAATTTCTGACATCTTTACGGCCAGAAAGGCGCGCAGAAAACAAAAGGGACAAAAAGACCGGCTTCCTTGTTTAATGTATGTGCACAAACAACAAAAATTCCCGTAATTTTGTTACCAAAAACGAAATCAATAATATATCTCCAGTTTGTTTATGTAAATGATTAAGTGACTTTTATTTCCTTTTAAAGGTACACATAAACATTTTATTTTTACCGATCCATGTACAATTACGAAACAAAGTGAGGGGTTTTGACCACAGAGCGGCGGCCTGTCACTGTTTTAAAGAAATTCTTTTGTGTTTATTCTCTCACAACCAGCGCCCCCCGCCCTTTCCTCCCCGACATACTAAAATTGTGCAGTATGAACAGAAGGCTCCATACGACATATGTCTTAACCTAGGTGAAATATAAAAATTTGCGGAAAGTGACTTGTGTTCACCACCTTTCAATGGCGACGAAGGGTGATCAGCTAGTTTATCGGACTCAAGCGACCAAGTATCATTTGGGTCAAGCTGATAAATACGCTCATAAGGGAAGTTGGTTCGAGCACCTCCACACCGCCCCTGAGACGATGGTCTGACGGCGGCCACGTGCCATACCGCCGGCCAAATGTCGTTCGGTGGCACGTGAGGGCAATTGGCTACCGTCGAGTGGACAAGATAAGGCGAAGGCACGTAGAACCACCCAATGTTTATTGCTTCGCTCTATCTAAAACAGGCACAAATATTTTAATTTAGTAGTTAACGTAGTGTATGCTCGCTAGGTAAGTAAGAATTGGAACAAGCAGGTAAGGCCTCCCATAGTGGACATGAAATAGTGAAAATTCCTGAAATTATAAACAACTGTGCCGTACTTTTACAGTCAGTTGCTTGACCAGTTATTTTGCTTTTGTTTATTTACGACGTTCAAATTTTAGTTTATTCCTCAAAAGGAAACGGATACTGACAAATTTTACAGACAAGGGCCGGAATGCTTTATGCCAGTGGTTGGGCCGCCTGAGGCCCGCGGGCCTCATGCGGCCCGCAAGGCAGTATTACGCGGCCCCAGGCATGACGTCAGAAACCTCCCCCTCCTCTTGTAACTTCCAATCCGAAGACCCACGTGGCAGTTTTGACCTCAAATGGGCTTAGGCAGGAACTGGGACTATTCTCAGTTGGCACTAATTTTTCCCAATCTTCACGCTTAGTTAAGATCTTCACTTTCTTTGCGCGTGCGCGCAGAGAAAACTGAATCAAACTACGAACGGCAACCACAAAAAAAAAAAAAAAAAGAATGCCTTACGCCGGGACCCCCCTTTTTTCTTTCGGTTTGCTGTCTGGCCCCCGCCTTGGCGGCTTCATGCAATTCACCCCTCTGCCTCGAAAGGTTGCCCACCCCTGGTTTATGTTATTGATTATACTCTTTAATGCATTTTTGGCGCGGGTTGATCATCCGCGTTTTTCGTGGTGCAGCTGTTCTTTCTCCTCCATAGCATTTCTATCATGTTCGATCTGCCCTCTGGCTAATGACTAGCAGCGAAGGCCGAAAAGCATTGAAGTCTGCTGCGAGAGCGTGTTTCTGTACACGTGTCTCACGCATCTCGGTTAAATGGCGGATATTTACGGTCGTGGCTAGGACGGTTTAATTTTACAATATTGTGTGTGTGTCTAACTCTGAGTAAAAGTGAGAAATAGTAAATACAGACGACAGAAACCCCACCCCCTTTCCCCAGCCACGTCCCTCTAACCGGGCATGGTCTTGAATTGCAGCGCAGACTTGTCCTCAAGAGACAATGTGACCATATTGCCTCAGTGTTTCGTCATCTTTCGGTAGAAACCGCAGACGTGAAGATGAGAGGGAGGGCACTTTCGCCCAATAGAACCTACAAAATTTGCTTTAGCAAAGCAATGCACTCCACAGCTCAGTGCACTTGTAACTGTCACCCCTTCTCACTGCCGTTTTCCAAACGCTGCGATACACAATTTACACTGTCTTTCTTTTTTTTTTTTTTTGTGTCCAAAGGGCTGATGCGGAAGCTCCTATGTCGAGTTTCAAATATTTCTATTTTGTCATTTCTATTTTTTTCTGCGTACTTCTCCACGTGTTTTGTTTTGCCGACGGCTACTCGAAGGTAATAAAGTTCCATTCAGCGGAATACTGGTTGCGGAACCACCCTGCAGGTTTCTTTACCGCTGGACTCCGTTCTTTCCATATACGCAACGTACTACGGGCGTTGAAAACTTACCTTTTGCTGCCTATAATTAGTTTTATTTTCAAATTATCCTTCCATTATTTACTTATTCAGCCAGGGCTATTGCATTGACTGTAGTCTCAGCCCTCAGGGTCCACAGCTACGTACTCGAATGCGAAGTTTAGGTGCAACACCTCGATTTATAATGCAGGCTATTCAGTCATGACAGGGAAGTCCGAAACAGCTAACCCATGAAGAATCTTTTTCACTACGTTGGGAAGAAAAAAATTACACCATCTTCTCACGTGGGAACCCTGAAGGGATGCAAAGCCGTGTAGTAGTAGCATGTTAATTCGTTGTTAGAGTAAAGACACGTGTAGTAGCGCATTAAATGTCTTCTTTATTTATCGAGTAGTGGGGAACGTTTTGCGGCTTCTCGTTCTCGAAGCGAGGAATCCGCTGTTCGATGCTGTCGTTTACGTTCGGCGTCGCGAGTTCACCTCTGTGCAGCCTTGTCTTCGAAGGTGCTCGCGGTTCTGACAGTGTGCTGGCTGGCGCTAGTTGAAGGTGTGCCAGCCAGTTCGCTGACGGAATCGTTGGCGTCCATTTCCAGTCATCGGACGGTGCAGTACCGAAGAAGCAACTGAGCGGAGCGCGGACCGGGTTTATTTGCAGAGCAGAGGGAATGGAGAGGAGGAGCAGCGCGCATGCGCGTGATTGGACAGCTGGTGTGGAGGGGAGAGGGGAGGAGCAGCGTGCGCAGCCCATAGGTGGTGTGGATAGGAGGAGGGGAGAGAGTGGTGTTATCACAGGTAGTGTGGAGAGGAGGAGAGGTGCGGACGCCGGAAGACGGACGACTAGGGTCGACTAAGAGATGCTTTGCATATAAAAGAGGACGGGGAGTTGTTCTTCCATGTTATGCGTCACAGACAAAAAAAAAAAAAAAACAGATGCAGGGGGACACTTATGTAAGCGGATGAAATGCCACAGCCAAAATAGGGGAAAATGTGCATTATTAACTTCACTTCGCTGACTGTAAGCTTTAATACTTCTTTCTATTTCCAGTATAAGACAGAACTCGCGTTATGGGGATTACTGAGCAGTTCGCTGCAGATTTGGATGCGCTGCTTTTGCGACGCGCACCTAAAAAAAGTGAAATATAAAGAAATTACCTCCCTCTGTTTCTCAGCGATTTCCCTATCTCCTGCTGTGAATTAGTAAACAAAGACAGTCCCTTCGTTTCGCTGTGTCGACAGCGGGCGGTGTCGCGTGTGAGCCAGCCATTGGCTCTCCGTCGCTGTTGTCTAGTGCGGAGCACGCCGGGCTGATTCTATTTGACTTGTTTGATTATGCTGTCTGTGAACGGATATCCGCGAAAGCCCTAAAACCCACGGCAAGTAGGTTTGCTTTCACGGTGGCGCCAGATTACACAACTACGACAAAAGACATTGAAGAAGCTTTGACAAATATTTGCTCAGACTTCATCCCTGGTGGAATAAAGCAGCGTAAAGTTCCGTCTGCTAAGCCGGAACTTGAATGTAAATAAACGTGCGATGCCTTGTTGGTTTTGTTGGGAGGAAAGCAGCGTCATGTCAACCAAAGTAAATGGTTGATGTACGCATCCCTAAATATCTATGACAAAACGTAACGACAAATACACAAGTTTGGCTAAGTGAGCACCTTACGGAACTGTTTGTAAGTACGTCTTTTCAGTTTTTTGGCACCTTGGAAGTAAAGAATTCACGCGGCAGCATGCTTTACCTCTCGGTATTCAGACCAACTTGGCACCAGCGTAAGCGCAGAAAATCTAGTTCTTTTTTTCGGCTCGCAGTAGTAAGAAGAATGGTCCTTGATAGCACGAGCTTCACTGCTAGCACCTAAGCATGCCTCCGAATACGAACTATTTTCCGCTGTTTTGTAGCGGGAGCTACACTGGCCGAGGTTGAGCAGTTTCACGTGGATCCTGGAGAGCCGTGCTGCGCATGCGCGGGGACCAGTGACGTAACACAGCGCAAAGAACATTGCTCGCTGACCGGCATCTCTCACACACCCCACGCGCCCAGCGTCTTCGCCGACCTCCGTTCCGCACGTGGCGGGCATTCGAGGGTTGGCTGGGTGTGGAACCGATGGCTCGTGCGTCGCAGCAACACCGGCGTGCGCCTGGGGAAACAGCTGAGCTCTGGGGCAATAGGTGACGCTGCGCCGGAGCATCTTGATAAATATATATGTGTCACATAATGCGTATACCCTGTGTGTGTCATTGAAGCAGCAACAAGCATGATAATCCAGCTATCCTAGAGAGTCAGGAAAGCTAAGAATAACCAGCTGAGCCTTAGCTCACGCTACGTATATCCTGGAATAGCCGAGGTAAGCTACTGCCAATTTTTTAGCTTGCAAATAGATTATTCTAACATGACTAGTTTTGCATAAAAAACCGGTATCCATAAACATTGTTAGGCATCTTCGAGAAGCACGCAGGTTCTTTTTCATGCATTGTGGCATAACCAACCTCGTGTGGAAAAATAAAAGTTGAATAATTTATGCGCACTGCTTTGCCTTCCGCAAACACGGTGAGAACTTAATTTTCATACTTTCTCGTTTTCCCCTCCACAATCTTTTGTGGAAACAATGTATTTGTTTCTTCGCTGTATTCGGTTAGCCTTAAATTGGGTGTCAAAACCAGCGCAGGAAATAAAAAATGTGTAGCAAAAGAAGACGAATAATAACACCTCGGTCATGACTGAAAACCCTTTATTGCGTATTCGCATTAAGGTTCCGCGACCACCTGGTTTGTTTTTCACGTTTTTTTTACATATCATCACTTCTTCAGGACAAAGGCTGTTGAACGCTATATTATTGCTCCCTCGAGCTGGACCTTGAAGCTGATGTACCGATATCTCAAGATACCTTGCTTTCAGGTGCCACGCCCGAGCAAGAGAAGCTTAGAGCGGTATTAGATGTGACGAGGCATCAATTGCATCACAGCTCAAAAGGAAGCAATAATTTCGCAGTGCCTAATGCAGTGTTTCCTTTTAAGTGCAATGCACTTCTTAAGCCACCCTGAACCTGCGTCCACCGGCGATGTCCGCGCACGTGGAGATGGGCGCGCGCAGCCTGGCCGCTGACATGGCACATACCCACGTGGGGGATTGGCCAGGAATCTCCTCGTCTTCCTTGGCAACGGAGGGAGATGGGCGCGCGCTGCCTGGCCGGTGACATGGCACATACCCACGTGGGGGATTGGCCAAGAATCGGGCGTGAGAAGGGCTAATGCACCCGCTTAAAGGAGTACTGACACGAAATTTCAAAGCTGAGATCCGCTCTAGCAATCAAGTACAACGACAACACAAATAGGTGTCTGTGAATAAATGCATCTTTCTTTCTTTGTAGTTGCGTGTGTGTGTGTGATCTCTCTTTCGCGAACATTACCGAACCGCGCAAATTCAACTCGTGCATTCGCACTTTCACATTCTTCCCCTCGAGGAAATGCGGGGAATTTTTTCTTCAATGTCGCCCCACTTTACTATCACTTCTGTTCACCAAGGTTCTTGTTCAAAGCCCACAGTTTACAATGAAACATATCAAGCAAACATAACTACTCCCGGTGAATTCGGCACCAATCTCACCCGGCGTTGAGTGTCGGCCCAGACGACGTCCCACTTTCCCGTCAAAAACGCGAAACAGCGCGGCGCGGAGATTCTTGACTCCGGGCACCAAGGCAATGCCTGCCGAGTTGGTCCCGCGGAATCTCAGTGCACCCAATGTGATGTCCCTGAGGTCGTGCCAGGTGTATATTTCGTTGTCCCCAACGGCTCTACGGTATGCCTACCAGAAGTGCAGATGTGATCAGCGATCAACTCCGCCCGCAAGCGGGCTCCACCTGTGATCAGACGGCCAGTAAATATAGAATGGACTTCGAGAACTCAAAATGCATGCGGAAAAAAGGTGCGGCTGTACAATTGTAGAAAGACAGCGAAACCGTTACGAGGAAGCGGAGAGGGAAGCCGTGGTGGCAGCGGCTACTAAGCCCATCTTCGAGATACCGTTGTCTGTGGCGCCTGGGCTTTGCTTCCTTCTCCCTGCTTTTCTTGATTGTTCTATAGGGAGACATCGATCAAAACGGTCGCCTTCACCACTCTTCTTTGGGTTTTTCAGTGTGAGTAGTGCCCTACACACACCCTCGCTTCTCACCTTACGTCTGCTATTTTTCTCTTGCTCCCTGCAGGGGCTGCGTCTTTTCATCTTTACGAAGGTATTAATTTGGTTTTTTATAATAAAAATACTTCGGGATGGGGCAAACGTCATATCTTGCTGCACATAAATAACTTTTACAAGGGCATGTATGGTGGTCGTTCGGCAATTCGTCCCTATTATTGAGATCTAGGGCCCACGCAGATGACTTTTTAAAACAACAGGTAAATTTTCAAACAGCATTTTTTGACTCCTCTCGCGCAATCGGAGCGAAGCTAGATTCTGAACATGACATTGCAGCCCTTAAACACTGCCGTGCTCATCAAAGCAGCGTGGGCGTTACCAAGGAGGTAGACAAGGACGTTACGAAATACGAAAGTCATATTGCGACTCACGCCATCCCCGGTCTCACTGAGCTGCGGCGATTAGCTAATGTTTACTCTAACGTGGGAGAGAGAGAGAACAATCTTTAATGAGTCTGGCGATGTTAGCCGAGCTAAGCCGCCTGGCTTGCTGCGCCAGATGAATGCGGTGGCAATGATGATTATAATGATGAAGACGAACACACATGATTTGAACTATTTACAAAGTCTGATCAAGACTTGTGACTTTTAGATAGGTCATTAAAGCTTTTGTGGCACGACAGGCACGTTTGGAAGAATTCCAGGGACCTAATACGTCCCTCAGTTCTAGCCCTACGGAGAGTGGCCGGCCCAGAGACACTGCAAGACACACTCCTTGCGTACTAAACCGCGCACAGTCACATACCAGGTGTTCCAGATCTTCACGCACATCACATTGACGAGGTGGACTGGTTGATTTTGTAACAGTAGTATCGCGTGTATGCGACGGTGGAGTACTGGTGGAGTACTGTTTCATCATGCTTGGGTATTCCAGTTGGCATGCTAAAGTTACAGTGCGGGGTCATGTCATTTTCTACTAAGGTGTACCTTATCGCACTGTAGAGCCACGCGAAGGCACTGAAAAGTTTTCCCGTCTGAGGTTTGCGTTACTACTCTCACGTGAGGCCGACAGAATTGCCACGTCCTTGTTTCGGCTTTAATAAGAAATAATTAAGTGCCCCAAAGGGTGAAAAACCGGCGTTGTTGACCAGTATAGAAAATTGAAGGCGTAGTTGAAGGAAATGCACATAAAGAATATCGGAAGTTGTGCCTAAGTGCCTATGGGAATTTATTTCGAATAACTAGAATAATTAGCTTGAAAAAGAAATTTGGTACATTGGAGTTCGTATGACAATATACCTGGGTATCCAGAGTAGGAGCCGAGTTTTTTCCCACAACGCCTAATCAGCACGTTTCTTGCGGCGGAGACAGAAAGTCTAATGCGTGTGGCGCTCACGTTATATCGCGTGACAGGGGCAAATGAGAGCACGTGAGAAAAACATGCACACTCCGGCCACAGGGAGCGCTGATTCTGTAGTGCAAGTAGTTCTCGCACTAACAGGGAGTGAACTGTTTCCCTCCTTCTCCATATGCCAGCCGCTCGAGTGTGAGTGCGTGTAATGAATCTACAGCGTCTATTTCAGCGGCACTAGTTAAATGCCCTCGCACTCCCGCAGGAAAGCAATCTTCAAGGGGTCATGAAGGCAAAATGCAACTTCGTTCGGTTTTGATAGAAGTAGCCTTTGTAGCTCCATTCCTGCTACAAAAGACCTGTTTCTCCCTCAGAGTTAAACAATATATACAGTTGGGAAACTCCGCTTCATAATCTGGGTGGCGCTAGCAACCCTGCTCCGTGCAAGCTGAGGGGCAAGTCGACACGCGCGGCACCTAGGAGATAAAAACTGAACTTCGCTAGACTATTATTATTCAATTTTTTTTTTTGTAAAATAGATTGATTTTTAAATTAAGATACATTAATTACGTAAAATTTATTTGTGTTCTTGCGACTTTACTTTTTATGACTTACGGCAGCAGCCGCAAGCACTTGAGTACTACTTCAACGTCCTGCCGACAGACGGCAGGCTAGTCAACTTGCCCCCGCTTGCCCCGTGCTTGCCCCGGTGCAGAAGGGCATCCGAAGACCGGCTTTCGATACATGGGGCCTATGGGGAGTTTCGCAACTGCATACATCCAGTAACTCTGTTTCTCCCCCTCATTTCACTCTAATACAAAAGGAGGTCCCGATGATACAAAACAGTCAGGGTGACCTCTAATTAACATATACAACACATGAAGGGTTCGAATTTAATGGCAATAGAAGCAATTTTAACAAAAAAGGAAACGAGAAATATTGGAAACATGTCGAAATTGGCGCTGAAGTGTCCTGATAATGGCAGGAGTGACGTAATATAGGTTAGCACTGTCAACACAGTTATCAGTGCTTTAGTTGTAGCCTGACATTCAAGTGGTACCCTCAAACGGAACATGACGCTTCACTGCAATGACCCATTTGTTTCTTGCGGTGGGTTAGGTCAGCGGCCACCAATCGCACAAACAATATTATGTGACGTCATAAAGAAGTCCCGGAAAAGCGGCTAAACAGTTGCGACTGGTTGTTGTGTTTTCGTTACTATATCGATTATTTGTTTAAAGTTTGCGATAAAATTGGTGCTATTATTATCGGCACAAAGCGGCCTTTTAATGCACCAAGCGTGTGTTTTGTCTGCATGGCACCCGTATGCATCTATCTGAAGTTTCTTTCCCTCTTCTCACCGTAAAGTGATTTTCACGTCCGAGACAGGTACAATCTTTGTCAATATTTTCTAGGCTGCACGAAGGGTTTCTGGGCCGCAAAAAATTGAAAGCGCAAGCTTGACGTTTGACTCTTATTAAAATATTTTATGACAGGAACGAGGAAAGATGTTTATCTAGCTTTCCCGTATTAAACATTTCAACCTCGCTCAAGAGGTAAGCTTGTACTTTGAAATTTCTGCAGTCTAAGCACTTTCGCCATGACCTAGAAAATTTTGAAAGAGTCTGCACAAGCCGTTCACTTCCATTGACATAGAGAAAGTTAATCAAACGTGCTGATATGACCCTCCTGGCCCCTAAGGCGACGTTACACATACTAAACCACGCTAAAATGATGCGGAAAACTGAGTCAAAAGAACATTTTACAGTGAGAAATCACCGCGCTTGCAAAAAGTTTGGCACTGGTGAGGTTCGAAACAAGGCCCTTCACGCCAAATCCCCAGATTAAAGCCCAGGCTACTGGGGCAGAGCTGTAGGGGCTCATTTAGCGGTTTCTCAAAGCAATAGAACGATTGTTTGTCGCAAACCAGAAGACGGCGCTGGGTGCGTGCAGGAAGTGCGAATTTGTACCCACAAGAGAACGGAATCTCGCCATCGTATCGCCTTAAATCTCGGTCGGGAAACCTTAAAAGCGTTCCTCTGTAACCCAATTACGGGGCAGTCTGACCCCGGGAAATCCCCCCCGAGGACCGTTAATTAAGGAAAAGGATTGGGTACCTGTGCTTCACAGTGTGCTTCGCGAAAGGTTTCTGCTCTGAGTTTTGTTGTTTGGATTCTATCTTCTCCTGAGTGCTTCGGGCTGTTTGGAGCGGTGAGGGAATGACGGGCGGTGGAAGGTGCGCGTCAATGGAGAGGCAGTGCGCCCACACTCACAGGGGATTCAGGGACCTTCTCATACTGGAACTGGACACGTAGATGACGGATTGGAATGACAGCAGGATGTTAATCACTCATCATGTAAGTTCGCACTTGCAATGGTTAACTGTAATGCGGACATCGGAACCGGAGCGGACATCATTTGCCCTGGAAGCGCCGCCAGGATTGGGGAAAACGTGAAAGCAAGACTCCCCTTTATTCTTTTGTGGTGGTTTTGGCACTAAGAAACAAACGAGATACTTTTCACAAAACTTCTGTCCCAATTCATCTTCTTGGCTTTAGGCACAGGGATTTGGCTTTCAGTTATGGCCTGGTTTTACGAGTCAAAGCCAACCTCTAAACACGGATACGCGTCAGATTGACTGTTTACTGCATGAAGCCAATGTTAAACGTGCAATGCGTATAACGTCCCACCTGCATTGTAATTAGGCTGCCGCAAAACTTGCAGGCAACATGAACCTTCCATGCATCTTGATTAATCACGCGGCCCGGGAATTCGTTACGTGTGAAATTCCCCGCATTACAGCTCAACCGAATACCGTAGTTGCAGCCACAGCTTGTATGTCCCATGGCCCAATGAAAACACCGACAAAATATTCGCCTGAAGCACCGTTCCTTCGTGCTCGAACTGTGGCCAAACGTCGCACTTGAGAGTAAATTTCCCGAAACGTCATATTTTCAGACACTATTGTACTCTGCAGAAAAACTGTTAGTGTCATTTTCATGACAATTTTTCGTGTCCGTCGTCGTCGTCAAACGTCGTCGCTGTCGACCGGAAAGGATTGAAATTCACTCCTCCTAACGCGATTCAAGAGTGGCTAACTGAGCATTGCCCTTACAGTTACAACCCGGTCAATCTTCGAACGGGGCTAGCATTCTCAACTCGAATTTGCAGAAATCAGGTTAGTTAGATAATTTCTAATCTGCTCGTAAAACTTTCGCCACACGAACTTTCCGTAAACCTTGCTATGGGTCTCCACCTACACGTGATTTTAGTGCAACGTATGGAGCCCTCTGTTCTAGCCTTGGGCGTGTTTTGGGCAGCGACCGATACTACAGCGGCCACCGATGCTGCCGCGAGACGCCCCTCGGGTGCACGCTGAGCCATCTAATGAACTGTCCACCAAATGCTGGGGTCACGAATCATCGCTGGTTTCGGCCGCCTCGGGGAATCAGATGCCGTCACGGCTCATTTCGCGGTATGCGTGAAGGCACCGCCGAGAGATCGCCTGGGCGGCTAATTCAATAACCATTCCGCGCAGTTCCTCTGTGTAGTACTCGCGCGCGGCCATATCGCGTGGAAACCCCACCGACACACCGCCGTCCGGCAATTAAAGGGCGCTCCTCTGATACGGGATTGACTCCATTTAATTAATGTCCGAACGTCTGGAAGAGGCAGACCTATATCTTGAAAGAGACCTCGGCATTGGCTGATCTCCACGACGGTTGTTTTATCGAATGTCGTTGGATGACTTTTTTTTTTCGTTTCTTTGGAAGCCTACACCAATTACTGGTGTGTGTGTGTGTGTGTGTGTGTGTGTGCGTGTGCTTGTGCGTGTGCGTGTGCGTGTGCGTGTGCGTTTGCGTGCGTGTGTGTGTGTGTGCGTGTGCGTGTGCGTTGTGTGTGTGTGGGACTGGGGGGGAACTAAAGATGACTTTGGCAGTGACTGAGCTTTTATAATTTTGAACTGTCTAAAAATTCAAGATAATGTCTGCGTAAGTCTTTTCTAGATGTTATGAAGACAGCGGCTCCGTAAATTACTCTGGATATTAGTAGCCACAACATCCTCGTACGCGCGTTTCAATCACCCAACAAGGCTAAAGCAAAAAAATTTTCCAGACCAAGGACGCGACAAACGAGGACAGCCGCGGTCCTGGTTCATAACTTCATTTGTCTGCAAAAAATGTTTCGTTATTAACGGTAGCTACTCTTGGAGTAGCAACTAACTCGAATCCATACGTTATTCAATAAACCGACTTATGAGAAACAACCCGTTGAGTTGTTATTCAACGAAAGGGGTGTTAGGGGCTTTCCAGGCATATGCCTCTGTATTATTTCGAAAACTGAAGGTGTTTGTGCAACTAAAAGTATCAGAATATTTTCTCTTGTTTTCTTTTTGGTATTCCGGCATAATGTCAGCTTAGATTTAAATGGAAAAAAAAACGTAATTTGCGGTTTTTCACAATCGTAATGCCTCAGCATCAAACCCTAAATAAGAAGGTAACAAAAAAGTGAACTTTAAGTCTTCTAATCTAACGTCCTTCAAAATATCTTCAATTTTTGTTTTGATGGTGAGTTGCTTTTTTTTTTTTGCCCTTCAGGTTTTTAGGACTGGAAGTATTGCGGCACAATTGTTTTAAATCCCCAGGCAGGCGTCAAAAGCCGTGGTTTATTAAGGTGGCTTTTATGGCCCCCTTAAGAGCCGTAAAACGTCCTTTAGATCTTCAGAAACTCATTTCTTAAATAGGCCTCATAAAAGGCGTGAAGGGTATTCATGCAGATGAGAGTACGCTTTCATGTCTCCCTGGTGCGCGAAAAAAAAAATGAGACAAGAGGAAAAAGGTTTTGGGAATATTTTCTGCTTTATTAAACGAACTACTTTACTTGAGGCACCGGAAGGTTTACTTTGTTTTACTCGAACCTTAATGGCTGGCTTCTGCTAAGCATCTTATTAAAATTAATTTTCCTTTTCACTAACGATATTTCTGAACAAAAGTGTGCTGCGGTCGCTGTCTCATTTTACGATAGTTTCGCTAGTAACTAGTGACGAATAATGCACAGAGGCACACTATTTGAAAGTCGCCGTATTTTTCATCGTCACCGCAGCTGACAGAAAAGGATTGGTGGTGGTTCGACTACTTTTGCCTGAGCGTTCGGCAATGTCGGCTGGTGTTTGCAAGAGCGCTATTTCCCGCGTATTCAGGTTGCTTCGTAAAATATGCCCATAAGAATTTCGTGAAATTAATTGAAGGCGTGTTTTGATGGTTACATTATTTTAATATGTTTCGACAACACTGAAAAGTAACAAAGGAACAACGGTCCAAGAGAATCTTCGAAGTTCTCAGAGAGTTTATAAAGAGACAGGGTGCGGCAAGAAGGTATCATAGCAGGGCTGTAGCGAGAGGTTCCGACTATGCCATACGCTGTGAAGCTCCCTTCAGCGGAAGGGAGCTTCACAGCTTCCTGCCGCAGGGAGCTCAAGCTCCCTGTGGAGCGGAAGAAGGTAGCGCAACGAGCGAACAGAGTAGCAGCGAAGTTCAGCATCGACGCCAGCTCTACCATTACGCTGCGGCAGAAACGAGCAGCGGCGCAACACGTAAGAGACAGATCGAAGATATGCGAAAGCGCCAAGCCGGATCACGCAGTGAAGCGTCTCCAGCGGCAAGATTACAAAGCCCTTCGACAATGTAAGGCTCAAGCATGGCGTCTCAAGTGTTCAACTGGACATTCATGCTTTCGCATTCACGACCTATATGAAGTCGTCAGCTGTCATCAGAATTCTTGTTTCGTGAATGTGTACAACCGAATGAAACCGATACAGCTTCGCTGGGTAATCTGCCATCAGATGAATGGTTCGGTGCTGAATATTTTCTCTGATTCATGAGGCGCGTAGGGCTTTCGTTTCAGTGAGTTAACACAATTCACTGCGTGCCGTATTCAGTGCATCTGTACGACAAAAAAAAAAAAAACAGTTTCTGTGAACTTAAATTACTCAAGTCAGTCGAAAACACCTGCTGCAGCGAAATCAACACGGCAAGCTGCTACGCTAGAAGAAATACAGAAACCCGCCGCGGTGGCTCAGTGGCTAAGGCGTTGTGCTGCTGAGCACAAAGTCGCGGGTTCGATTCCCGGCCGCAGCGGCTACTTTTCTGATGGAGTCGAAAAGCAAAAACGCCCGTGTGTGCGAGATTTCTCCGCACGTTAAAGATCCCCAGGTGGTCAAAATTAATCCGGAGCCCTCCATTACGGCGCGCGCGCCTCATCGCCTGCGTTGCGTCGGCGCGTTAAACCCTACAATCAATCAATCAGAAGAAATACAGAAGCCCCGGAAATCATGTGCCAGGCAAATGAGATTTCAGGCGCAGTAAATGCGACGCCCTTCCTGCAAACCGTGTTCCACGGGGCTACCAAGGCGGCACTCACAGAAGGCTTTCTTCTGGCCGAGCGGGGGCCCGTACTTCACACTTATTTGTGTGTAGGTGCTTCACTGCGTCCAACGCTGGTTTTCGCTGGTGATATGAGGCGAGCAAGGGAGGACAGGCCTGGAACTGTTGTTTTGATTCGCTTGGCACGGACCCATAATCCAGAGAAATGCACGTTACCAACTGCTCGCGCGCTCAGCCGGTGCTCTAGTCAACCACTGCGTCGACCGACTTAACGGGTCACGCTCTTCCTCCCTTCCACTTCCCCTCATCTTACTGTGTCCTTTAAGCGACATTATGAAGAATGTCGTACTATGGATTACCGATTAATACATTTTGAAAGGCCTACAAGCAGATCCTCGCTCTTTGCCCTGGTTGCCCTTCCGCCATTAACATTCAAACATTATCATCATTAAAAGCAGATCCTACCATTAGCGCTTAAGTCTTTATAGGCGATCGTCCCAGGAAATGTGCCCATTCGCGCATCCGTAATGCGTGACACGGTGCAGTACATACGGACGCGTGGGCCATATGGGAACTTTAATATGAAACCCCCTGCAGTGCTTAGCCATACATTGCATTTGTTTTCGCAGAAATTATTGGTGAATATATTTTAGTTAAAAGAACGCAGCTATCGTCGGCTGTGTACCTCATTGTTGACTCAAATGCGCCCAAAGTCTCATTTACGCTAAACGATGGGTCTCGTCGATTATCAGTCTTGGACCTACATCGCCCTGCGCGGGACGTTTTCCGGCGCTCGATTTTCCCATGCATTCCTGCGGGACCTCCAGTCGGAAGGCAGCGTTCGCACGGCTCAAGGAGTATCCATGACTGGTAAATCTAAGATTACAAATGTTTACATCTCCGAACCGAGCCAAAATTGTTTGCCTGTGTGCGAATTGTTGGCCCGTGTGTACTTTGTCCTAGTGGGAAGTGATATGCCAGAAGTGGGGTTTTTTTCAATGGTACGGTCTTCGTCAGCTGAAAGTGGGCCATACACAAAACGCCAGTTCAGCTTGGGGCGACGCGTGGTGGAGAGCGGCAACGTTGGCAAAACATGCTCCACCGCGGCTCTGAGCTTTCTAGCGCTGGAGCGAGCACCATTTCTTTGACAATATCAAACATCGGTTGCCCTGGCAACAAGGCACAAACCGCTCTAGAAGTCAGTTACGGTTGCGTGATCCCGGTTAAGCTTGGGGCCCCACCTCGCGGCATATGGGCACTGCAGGCATACTACTCACTCCTATTTGGAAGTGCGAGATGCGTTTGGCATTACAGGAGGCGATGGTGTGTGTTGTGGACGCCTTTGTTTCGCGATGAAATGCGACGTTGTGCTTCTGCGGGTGGATAGTGCTTCCCATGTCTGGATTATCCTTCTCAAGCGGCGTACGACTCAACCTCGCATGGGGTATGTGCAGTGTGCGTGGCTAAAAGCCATCTCGGCTTGTGCGCCAGAGTTAAGTGACTTGCTGTTCGTCCCCGCAAACCGCGCGCGAGGTGAGTGCCGAATTTACGAGGGGCAGGAGGAGGCAACCCATCGTCTGTCAATCGCGGTTCGGACTTGCAACGCATGTTGTGACGTTGTGTTTGTTCGAAACGCATCTCTGGATTGTTTGGAAGTTGAATAAAATGTATGCGTCAAACCCGGGCATTCGGCTCAGGGCGTTATCTGCGATTGCAAGAAAGAAGTGCCACGGGGCTTCAACGCTTTCTTTATGGAACGTACTCAAGTAAGAGAATATTCATGTCGTGTTATAGCCCTGTTGCATTCATACAAACGGTTAAGCGTTTGTTTACACTTGTTTCGTTTGTCGTAAAATGTCCAAGCACTCCGGCACTCCGCTGGCAGATCAGCCGGCGAGCCAACGCTGAGCAGACGACTCATTTCTTTGCCGGAAGTGCGTAAAAAAGCCGCCCAATAGCAGGATGTCTAGCTCATGACGAACATCTGGGAATCGATGATGTAGACATGTGAAGATGGCGGCGTCCAAAAACACGAAGGAAAGGGTGAGAAAAAATCGACAAACTTTGCAACAAAAGTGTGAGCTTTCCGCTGCGCGTAAAAGAGTAATACTTGGCACAGATGATGTTGACGACCCAATCTAACGATTGCGCTAGTCAATTTAGTGTGCTCAAAACGCCTTTCAGGGCCCCTTTAAATGCTAATTAGGTTAAATCCCCTTTCACCTTTTGCTCTAAAGTCACAAAAAATGCGAACAACCCAGTCAATTGCTGCCTCAACTAGCGCCCCGTTGCAGCCCACCAACCGTGACGCTAATCTCGCAGGGTGCCACTTATTTGAAAATAAAGAAAGTTTCATTGATTCTCCTATCCTTCCATGATCCTTCCATCATATCCGCCTTTGATCCTCTGATCCTCCTTTTCTTTCCTGCAAACCACGCAGGCTGGGAAAATTAGCAGACGGCGAAGAAAATGGGTGAAAACAGCAAAACAAAAAGCTGTTTTTCTTACAAGCAAAAGAAAAACATCTGCCTTCTGCCTGCGCGTATCTCATATTATAGTTACAACAGGTAAGAGAAAGCGCTTTATTTTTTTTAATCCACACGACGAAAGAGCAATCGGAGGTCATTCATTTTTATTCGCCGGGAATAATACCGAACTAAAACATTTGAGCGATGTGTTTTTATTCGCTATTCCACTATTCTTCACATTACCATGCGTGAGCGAGATCTCTTCAAAGCATCATTCCAGTCCCGACAGCTTTTTCTCAGAAAATCACTAGAGCGATCAGGCGCCATTAGGCATTATTTTAACGCCATGTTCTTTGATAGGCCCTCTGTACATGTCCGTAAGCCTTTTTTAAATCTCAAGATTTGCCTCGGGCGCCAAGTGACGATGATGGTATGGTGGTTATGCAGAGCTTTCGTATGAGATAAATGTAGCGGAACGCTCATACAGTCAGTCTCTTCTGCTGAACCCTTCCCCCCCCCCCCCCCGCCTCATGAGGGGGAGGAAGCTGCAAAGGTTGGTCCCATAAAGTCCTTCCAGGCAGGGTGTCGAACCGGAATTTTTTCGGGTTCGGTTCGGGTTCGGGTTCAGGCCTTTCGGGTTCGGTTCGGGTTCAGTTCCGGCGCACCATTCCGTTCCGGTTCGAACCGGTTCGAACCGGTTCAAACGGGTTCGAACGGGTTCGGAGAAAAAAAAAGCAGGAGTGTTTTTTTTCTGTTAATTTTTTTGTGCTCGGTTTCCATTTCCTTGTCAAGTTTTCTTGTTAAAAACGAAGCCATAATGTAGTTTTTTTGGTGCAAATGTTTTGTTTTGGCCAAAAATAAGCAACCCTCAACACTTTTTTCAACTTTGTTCGAAATCTTGAATGCTTGCAGAAAGTAGTCAACCAACACATCCAGTACTTAGATCAGGGAGTCGGAAAGTCCCTCAGACAAAAAGTACTGCTCTGTCCCCATCAGATAACTTACAAACTTGCTTGAAATATTTTTCTCTCTTCCCCAGCCTTAGCGTTCTTCTACCGCTGGAATGACGTCATTACAGCGATGTAGCGGCTATTTGCCGGCTTTCCTTAAGTTGCGACATTAAAATGAAACCACAACAGCGAAGGAGAAACGGAAGGCGTATCTGCTGGGACGAGAAAATCCCGCACTGCTCTTCTGTGCTGGCAATAGCTATAACTTTTGCAGTGCTTCCAGATGCGAAGATAAGAGCGAGAGCGTTGATCTAAAGTGTTGAAGAGTTCCTTTAACTGTAAAATGTTCTGCAAAATGTTTTCTATAGTAGGTCCACGATTACAAAATTAACTGAAGCGAAATGAAAAATTCGTTCGGACACACAAGACTGCGTATTTGTATGAATTTGAAAGCCCTGCTTTTTATGGCCGAAGTTTATTTTTATTGATTTAGTTTCTTTCATTTTTATAATTTAATTTATTTTTTTCTTTGATCATAACACGGCAGTTTTATACCCCGTAGTCGTTTTCTTGAAAAGTAAAATGACGGACGATTACAACGCTCGCTAATGCGAAATTTGAGTGCAGCGCGAACTGTGGTCTTCTCGGCGACGGCGCATAGATGCTGCGCCTGAGGAAGTGATCGGGTCATCAGCTAATGCACGGCGGCGCGCTGCGTACTCTGTCGTTATCTCGTAAGGGGTCGCCACTGTGAAGCACGTCTCGCACGGTCACGGAATTATGCCCTCCCCCTTACTCTTTCGTCATACTTGCAACCTCCGTTTTCCTGCCATTTCTATCTTCAGTGGCGTCTTCGTTCTCTCGGTTACAACGAGTGCAACGCTGAGGGACTACGCGAAACCACAGGAGCGGGTGCTTAAGGGCTGCGCTCTAACGCATGGCACTACGTAGCCGCTGTGCAGCCATGTGATCCACTTCCTTCGCCGACAAGTGACGGGCCGCACATCATCTCCCAATTTCTCGCCACAGTCTTCTGGAAGGCAAACAGGTATCCTCCTGACCAGTGGGCAGCACACGGGTGCCTCCGACGCCTCCTCCTCGGTGCATCTCCGCCAGAAGCTTCTGGTAATGGGCAGCGTCCCTGCAGACTGCCTATTGCCCCGTCCTACTAAGCAGTCGACCCGTCCGTCCACAATCGTTTTAATGCGTAGCATTCTTTGCCCACAGCAAGGACCGTCTAGCCCCCTTCATTTCCGCAAGAATACCGATTTCGCGGGAGTTCCACCTGTAATCGTTATAATAGCGTAAATTGAGAATAACTGGTCGCACAAAACTTCTGAAAAAGTAAAAAATAAAAAAAAGTAATCACCGAAACTGGCAAACCGTGTGACACCGTGCATTTCCACAATAATGAGGATTCAGGGAAATTTCCAGCTGTAATCGTTATACAGGGTAAATGGAGATAATTAGTCGAAGAAAATTTATAAAAGTCAAAAATAAAAAAAATGTAAAATAATTGCTGAAACTGGCGAACCGTGTAACACCCTGTATTTCCACAATAAGGCAGATTTCGCTAGTTACAAATGTAATCGTTATAAAAACGCAAATGGAAATAATTGGTCGAACGAAATTTTGAAAAATTATAAAATATGAAAAATATTAAGCAATTAAGGAAAATGGGAAACCGTATAACTGCCTGCCTTTTCAAAATAATGGATTCGCGAATATTCTATTTGTAATTATAGCAGCGTCAATTGAGATAATTGGTCGGACAGGATTTATAAAAACCAGAAAATTGGCTGTAAAAACTCGCACTGAGGACAAGCGGCGTAGATAATTGTTTGAATTTCTGCAGAATTTTTTTAGTACCCTGGAGTGTCGCCATGGTACAGTATTTTGCGTCTCCACCGCCTCCTCTCTCCGTCCGGGCGTCTCGTGGCGGGTTGCCCCTCGTCCCGAAATCACGCATCCTCGCAGGAATCGCCTGCCTGGCAGGGAGCCAGGCAGGCAGGTAGTTTACTGGCGAGCGGGAAGTCTTTTAGGGGCGAAGCTCGTTAGGGCGTGGGTCTGTCCATCCTCGACGTATTATGTAGCCACCTCTAGTTTAGTTCTTGGATTGTTTACTAGATGGTGTGGCTACCTCTAGTTTAGTTCTTGGATTGTTTACTAGATGGCGGTAGTTGTATATGATGAAAAGATGCGCTTGGATTGTTTACTAGATGGCGTGGCTACCTCTAGTTTAGTTCTTGGATTGCTTACTAGATGGCGGGGAGCGTTGTAATAAAATCCGTTCGCTGTTGGCGCGCGCTCGGAGTCGCCCGATGGATAAGGCTGCAGATGTGCGAGCCCACGAGGCAGAAGCGCTCCGTGAAGCTGCGCGACGCCGCCGCCAAGATCCTGCCGTACGAGAGCGGGAGGCCGAAGCGTGTCGTCTGGCTGCGGGACGACGCCGCCAAGATCCCAGCGTTCGAGAATGAGAGGCCCAAGCGTCACGGCAACGGCGCGAGGACCCTGCCGTACGCGAAGCGGCACGGCTGCGGCGCGAAGAGGATCTCCAAAACGTCAGAGAACGGGAAGCGGCGAGAAAGCGCGCGTATCGGCAGGCAGACCCCGATGCAGTGAGAGCTCATGAGGCGTCTGCAAAACGCATCAGGCGAGCTCAGCCCCAAGGTGCCGACGCGCGGTTTAAGCGAGACTTTCTAGACGTTACGTTCGGACACAGATGTAGTGGGCGAACTTTCACTGAAGAGTCACGGTTTTACCGATGATTTCCCCTCAGGAGCTTCGCCCACTCATCATCATTCACCCCGTGGATATGCTGTGAATTTTTTTTGGTGCGCAGGAGAGCCTGAGCGCCCAACATCTTTCTTGGTTCCACCAAATGTCTAGGCATGCGCGCGCGCATGCACCCCTGTTTTCGCACAATGAGGCAAATAATTTTGCATTTGCATAAACTGATTGGTCTGCTACGCTTTTCATGTACCCCTTGTTTCAACGGCGCTTTAGCTTTAACACGAGATCATTAGCACTGCTAGAAGTCGAAAACAGTCCGGCGTCGGCGTCAACATGCGACTGTCAAGCGTGGCTGGTGGCGTTTAAAGCGATTTCCTTCTGCTCATCTTTCATATGCTAACGTACCAGTTAGAAAGAAAGAACGGCTTTAATGACTCATTGGACGCCGTGTACAGGACGCCATTGGATAGGGAACCACCGGAGATAGGAACTTGCTAAATGGCACTTCAGCGACAGGTGAGAGCAGTTGGGCTCTATGAAAGATAATAGCTGAGTGAAGTCACAAGCAGCAGTAATTATCCCTCGCAGAGAGAGGGAAAATGAACTTTAAATAAATATAGTAAAAGTTTCAGAGAGGCATCCTCATTCAAGGGGTAGAGTCGACAGTCGTTTCCATCAAGAGAAACTGATCTTCCAGGCTGGAGCTGGCCAAGGCTTTCTCCCAAATCTCTATGGAAACGTGTAGGTTGGGTGGATCTAGGGTGGACTTGCCGCAGCCGCCTACTGTGTGTATGAGGTTCCAAGGCTCCCCACAGAGGCGACGAAATGGAGAGAATTGTGTCCCGTCAAAGAGGTGAAGACTGGTGATGTGTGGGAAGGTGTTAATCCGCAGTGCACGGAATAATCTTTCCTGGTTATTCGCTAGCAATTGTGCGGGAAGGAATACGTTCTACGGGAGAGCTTATAGTGCTAATTAATTTCCTGGTATGTATACAGGATGCATGCGCTCGGGCTCCGCTTCATCAGCGCTTGCTAAGGGGGTCAAATGTCCAGCCACGAGGTTGGTGATCTTGTCTGCCGGCGATGCCAGTATGAGCTGATGCCCATACAATCCTGGCTGGTCTCGTTGGTGGTCTCTGCTTCTTCATTCGAAGTGTTGTAACATGCAATATATACTGTTGGCAAAGTTGCGCCACACCTGATATAAGTCTGTTATTAGACATTTGGAGGCCCTTAGGCTAAGCGCACGTGCTATCGCCTCTTCCTCAGCTTGGAAGGGGCTGTGTTCGGGGGTTGAGATGCTACACCTGCGTAAGGCTGCCGAACGGTAGCACGAAGAAAGAGGAGGTATCGGAGAATGCTATGGGGTGTCTTCGCATCACACCAGTTGATTATTCCTTTTTTTTCTTTCAGTTTAGTTTCTTCCTAGTCTTACCTTATATATATACACATTTTGAGAACCTTTTGGTGAATATAAGAAATGCATTAGGCAATAATTTTTTAACTTCATTGCGAGATGTATATCTTACGCGAGAAATACCATAAGAGCGTAATACGTGCATAAAAAAGGCCTTTTATAGCATTCAGGTGGTCGACACATAACGTTCCGCCTATTTTGTGCGTAACTAAATTTCCTGATTGGTCGAGAAAGAGAACGCTGCAAAATTTACAAATGCCAAGGACCCTAAATCTATCATGTTTGGTCCAATCTTCTAATCCGCCTTAACTGACTCGCTAATTCCTCTAATCCATATTAAACAACACCAGAGTCCCACTAATTCACATTAGTTCATTCACTCATCTCACTAAACCACCCTAGTCTACCCGCTAATCCGCGTTGATCGACTTAAATCCATGCATCGAAATGCTATCGCATTTACTTTAAAAGTGAAAATGAGAAGGCCCCAATTTTTTTTTCAGTTCTCATGTTCTCCTAGGGCAGTAACCAAAGGACACAACGGCACTGTACAAGAGAAAGTGATGGTGATGTAGAGAACTGTGAGTGTTTGTGTCTCAGTGCTGTTTTTCTATAAGTGCCCACTCAAACTAAAATAAGTGGAAGATACGGATTTATTGTTGATTGTGTCCCTGAAGGCCTTCGCAAGCGGACACGGATGCATTGGAATTAACAACATGAAAATTTCTCACGATTTTGAACACGCTGCAGATAGAAACCATAAAGAATACCCCATGATACGCTGCCAGGGAATATGCGTTCTAAATTAAGTTATTGTAAATGCAAAAAGATAATTTGGGGAGATGGGCAGTACCTAACGCAAACTGATAGTATATACGAACAACTTTACATTAAATTGAGGGCAGTAGTTAGAAGAGAACATGATGGGCCTTGGGAACTGCAGACTATGCAAAATATTGCGTGGTGCTGTCTGGCGAATGGTAAAAATATCTTCGGATGCAAGGTAGGGTACCGGGATGGAAAACTAGAAATCGCAGTTTTGAGGCCCCGGAACCGGTTCGGAACGGTTCCTTCAATTCGTTCCGGTTCGGGTTCAGTTCCAAAATGGCGGAAAAAATATGGTTCCGGTTCAGTTCCGGTTCCGGGCAAAAATTCGGGTTCGGTTCCGGTTTTCGGTTCGGTTCCGGTTCCGGTTCGACACCCTGCTTCCAGGTGATTTTATAGTCGCTGCTGTCTTTTCTGGAGCCCGTCATAAGGACGATGTCAGGACCCCGTCTTTGTGCGCAGCTAGAGTGGAAAAATATATTTCGACAAGGTGGATTGAAGATGGAGGAAAGTAAGAATCTAACCGAAAGCAACGAGCGTTTTTTTTTTTTTTTTTGAGACATTGGACGCTCATTTTCGTCATATGTGCAGTCAGGCGTCATGTATAGTACGGTTTGACTTTCATGCCTTAGACGTCACCGGGTCATTTGCTGAACTCGTAAAATAGTGTGTCGCAACTGTAATTGTTTAGCCACTCCACTTAGAAAAAGTATGACGTAAGCTGTGGAAGCTATTTGTACCGTTTTATTGAGAATAGGAAGAGGAAAGTGTCCATAATTTTGTCATCGCTAAGGGGCATTTTTGGGACTATCCCCAGTAGTCAGAAATCATGATTATTGGAGTTGTTGCGCCTGAACTTTCCGCTCCATGTTCAAGCTCCGAGCCAACGTTCTTTTATGTAAGAAAATACTTGGTGGGCAACCAGTAAATTCCGTCACAAAGGTACCTTACATAATATATACATTTTGGATATGGTCGTTTAGCCCTGTTTGCTGAGCTCGACATTCGGCTTGATGCAATACGACTTCGGATCTCCCTCCTGGCCAAACTTTTTTCACAGGAGGTTTTTAGAATACCGGAAACATGGATGTGGCTTTTTTCAGCACATATTCATTTAAAACACATTATATTTCATTACAAATATTTCTGCCCCGGTACTGCTTAGTTAGCGTTCATATCGGGACTATGACTTCTATTACGTAAATTATCCATGATTCTCTTTCTCGAGAGGTCCCTCTGAAGACAGAGAAGGTTCGTCACACTGGGCAAGGAAGGAGTCCTTAGGTGGTTTTTCGGCAGAACCTGTGCGTAGGACGGGTGCCGAGACGCACCTTGTACGCATGTCCTTGCTTACAGACCAATTCAAACGCCTCGCCCTTGCAAGAGGAACAGGTAAGTACAATACAAAGACAGCAACAAAAAAACATGAAAATGTCTGTAAGTATGATATGGTGCCTCGTGTTTGAGCCTCTTGATATGAATCACACTATGAACGCGACCACCTAACCCGCGTCGCCTCATAAACGAGCGCAGGTTTTACGGCGGCGTGCCTACGCTTCCTCTGCATTGTATGGCCCGAAATATAATGCCGCCGCATCGAGTCCTGAACACCTCATAACGCATGCCCCTGAGGCAATGACGACGGCTCTGTTCGGAAGTGAGAACAGTGGTTGTGAACTACGACGACCGCAGACATTCCACACAATGATCTCGGTTGCGTAGCCCTCCTCGAGCCGGCAATCCCCCGTTCTCGTGGGCGTCTGCCATTGCATCGAATCGCGGTCCCGGGGGGCCGAACAAAAGCCAGTCTCTTCGGGCAGAGATGATGCGGTTCTACAAGGGCTACATCCGCGGTAAACCCCGGCGTTTGCTCTGCACTCGATTTCCTCCCGGCGGGCATTAAATGATAGAAAGGGAGAAGGAGGGGAAGTGAGGGAGACTGGAAGGATGAGAGGTTCGAGAAGGGCGAGGAAATTAAATACGGGAGAGAGAAAGAGAAGCGAAGGAAAGCGTAAACGTCTACTTTCCACCCCGTAATGCGTTTTGTACTCGCTCCATTTATAGCTCCTCGTGGCGCCTTTGCGGTGGGCATTTAGTGTAACCGGAAAGCGAGAAAAAGAAACTATTAGGAAAATGATGAACAAAGAGAAAACCCGACGAAGCTGTGAAGAAAGATAAATAGCAAGAACTGAGAAAAAAATGAATAGGAAGTGAATGCAAGGCTCCCAATACCGTCTGAAAGGAACAAAAGGTGGGAAAAGGAAGTTTTGTAGAATATATACAATAGAAGCACGGGGGAGGGTGAAGGAGGCACGGATAATAAAAGCAAAATGTGAAGGTTTGCTTCCCCAAGTGTTGCCAGGGCCGAGACAGCGGTTCAAACAATCAAACACGCGGCTTAGGTAAATGTTTCCACAGTAATCGAACCAAGGGGACCCAGGATAAGCCGCAGGGAACAGAGAGGGTGGGATACAAGCAGCGAAAAAAAAAAAGACGAAGGAGCGTTTTTTCATCTCGCTGGTGCTCTGATACCAACAGGCAGGCAAAATTGTGCTTGCCTATTCTGAGAGAGGATAACAACAACAAGAAGGAGTGGTGACATTGTCTTTTAGTCTATAATTATGGAACTATTTTGTTAGTTTTGTGGTTTTTGTTGTTTTTGTTTGTTTTCAAGCATACAAATTTTTGTATTCAGTGATAAAGACTGGTACTTACGTAGAATATGAAGACAGAATTTCAATAAATGTGTTCCCTGTGAAGAAGTTATCACTTCAACCTACAGTTTAAGGAGACTAGCAACTTCTAAACCCAAATAAAGTATTCCCCGCGTTATCCGAGTCACAGATCAATGCTAATTCTTGCCAAAATATTAAGCGCAAGAAGTTCGGGCAAACCCCTCTATGGCGTAAAGTTCGCTACTCCTCAGACGAACAAATTCTTTTCAGAGGTCATACGTGCGGCGTCAGTCAAACGCGGTGTCACATTCTACTTGACCGGCTACATTATAGCTGAAATACATAGAAATGGGGTATATCGAATGTTTCCAGCCATTGACCAGTTCCTTCTGTAGTCTAAATTAACAACGTAGAAGAAGCGGATGAGTCTAGTATATCCAACAGAAAACTGAAAATTGAAGATATATGAATTTTGGATGCTAGAAATTATCAACACATTGTTTGGGAAATGCTCCCACATTCCCCCTAACAGTCCCCGATCATTTGGGCGCATGCCTTTTAGCTCTAATAAAAAAAGTTTTATTGACCATGAATACTTCTACGAAATAGTTGCTTTACTTGAAATGGTTAACGGCGTAATAGATAACAAATGCAACGACCAATATATAACGTCATTAGGTGCCTCACATAAAAATCTTAGGCGATTAGAAGGCACATTAGATTTGCGAAATTGCATGCAGAGAAATTGCATGCAGAGCATGCAGAGCAAAAATTGGACTGAAGTAGCGAACGCGAGCGAGGCGGAGGTGTGAAAGCTGCCACCGAGGCGAAAAGCGAAAACGCCGGTGGGTTCGAAATTTCGGCGCGCGTTAAAGATCCCCAGGTGTTCAAAAGTAATCCGGAGCCCTCCACTACGGCCCGCCTAATCAATCAATCAATCAATCAATCAATCAATCAATCAATCAATCAATCAATCAATCAATCAATCAATCAATCAATCAATCAATCAATCAATCAATCAATCAATCAATCAATCAATCAATCAATCAATCAATCAATCAACCAATTAATCAATCAATCAATCGATCGATCGATCGATTTATTGATCAAAAAGCTGCCAACGACTACCGACTATGGAGAACTCTGAAATAAATTATTTATGATCACAAATATTTGAGTCACGTTTACCTAATCTGTCAATAATGTAGTTAAATATCACGTTTAGGTAATTTGTTGCATGCAGTTGCTCCCCAAAAACGATTAAACTTACTTCTTTCCCGTTTGGAAGTGCGTTAGAAAACGGAGGGTTACATCCCTGCCATCAAAATACATTGCAACTGCCGTCAAAATACGCAGAAGTCTGAATCAAGAAAGATGTGAAGGCCACAATTCCTAAGAAGGCAAGATTACCGCATATATGAACGGCTCCAAGTCCCGTTCAAAACCATAAAATGAGTTAAAGAAACTATGAACTAAAAACTAAAAGGGCCTCGAAAATGCAGCAAATGGACGAGAAATGCGGAAAGGCAAAAGCTGCAATTATTTGCTATCCCAGAAGAATCGATTAGTTCGTGACCGGGGATAGTTTATCTCCAAATCTCCGACCCGTCTACGGAAATAAAACTCCGCCGGCTTGAGTGGCGTCTTGCTCGCACAATCCTCGCGCTCGAATGGAGCGTATGTTCATTGGGGATCGCGAGTGCATGCCCGCGTAAGGGCTGTTCGCGGAGGAGATTCGTACTCTTGTTTCAGCCCTCAATTTCTCGGTCGATTTCGCAGTCGCCTGCATTTTGCCGACTTTTATGCCCGATATTTCTCAAAATTGTTTTCTGTGTGTTCGTTCTGTACTTCCTTACAGGTTTGTCTTATGATTCAACCATTCACTCGCCATCTCTCAGACGTTCTACTCATACGAGATGTGCGTATAAGGCCTGTAGCGCGCAGTATTGTCGCTTATTTTCGCTGTCTCTGATCCACTTCGCTTGAACTTTAGTCCTTTTATTTAAATCTGTTTTCCCGCGAGACAGGTTCTTTCTTTTTTTGGGAGGGGGTTCCCGCTCGGTGCACTTTCTACGCCCACGTTCTTTCGCGAAAACTGAGAAGCCTCGAAAGTGGATCAAACGATGTCTCTTCGACTGAAGCAACGCTCTTCCTTGGTGGATGAAAATGTCGTTATTTATTTTTCTTCCCGTACTTCTACAAATGCATATTTGATAAAGGTATCTGCCAGGACAGGACCCCTCGCAATTTGATTACCAACAGCACCTAGAGCTGCCATGTGGCTTCCGATCGTTGCACACCACTTTCCTTTCATACGTCTCTCCGTCGCCTGTTTCTTGTCTGTCGCTTGCTTAGTGGTCCTTACGTTTTCTGCCATTTTGTTTGCTTGTCTCGTGTCGATCTTTTGACAGCGAAAGAAAAATGGACAAATCAGCATAGTATGTAATAGAATAATTCCAATCTTGTATTACCTGTGCAACCGCTGGAGTGCTACGGTATCTTCTTCGTATGCGTGTTTTGAATATTTTTTTTTGATAGCTTGAAATCGATCTTACATTCCTCTTTCGCAGGCCTCCTTCTACGGCCGCTTCGCTTGCTTGTAAGCTCTGGCGCAACTTCAATCGCCGGAGCTGCATTTTGCATGAACCCCCGTGCTCCTGTCGAGGAGCGAAGCCTGATAGACTTTGCACATTGCAGTGTGTGCGTCGTAGTTCCGCCGATGACCCACGCAAAAAAAGAAAACTCTCTAAAGCTACAAGGCTTGTCTTTCGTGTCTCATATTCACCGAAGGGGGACACGGGCGACACAAGCGCGCGTATTTGCTAGCACACGGCTGAGCTAAAGTAAAATGGAGGTTCCCTTGCGACCTGATCTACGTAGGGAGCCCGGAAAACAGTGTCGAGTGAACAAAAAAAAATTATACCACCTTCCCACAGGGGAACCCTGAGTAGTATGCAAAGCAGCCATGGGGTCGATTCAAGTGCCCATTAGTTTTCAGTTCGTCGTTGAGCACATGGCTGTTTCGCATACTACTCAGGGTTCCCCTACGGGAAGATGGTGTAATTTTATTAGAAGCGACGGGGCTATGTCCCTCCCTTGTCGTTGTTGGGCCGTCCACACCCCCACTGCGCATGCTCGACTTGCTGAACGCCCGGTGGTGTCTTACCCTTTAATGGCTCCTGGAGCGACAGTGGTACCGGTGTCTTCCTGGGCCGGCCTGAGATGAGCCGAGCATGCGCAGTGGGGGTGTGGACGGCGCCACAACAAGAGAGGGACATAGCACCGACCATGAGATGCTGGAGCGACAGTGTGGCCGGTGTCTTCCTGGGCCGGCACGAGACGAGCACGCTTCCCCTTATAAAGGGCTCCTGGAGCGGCAGTGTTGCCGGTGTCTTCCTGGGCCGGCGGATGGATGGACGACGGACGACGGAAGATGGAGCCGAGAGCAAGAGATGTTTTGCATCTAAAAGGCAGCAGTTGAGGGTTGTGGCCGCACTGCGTGTAAGCAGTCAATGCATTTTGAAATCTTCGCCCTTATACCCATTTCTTAATGTAATGTAGTCCTTAGGTAACGCAAAAGCAAAGTTTGAACCTACGAGAGAGAGATAGAGAGAGAAAGAGATAGAGAGAGAGAGAGAGATAGAGAGAGAGAGAGAGAGAGAGAGAGAGAGAGAGAGAGAGAGAGAGAGAGAGAGAGAGAGAGAGAGAGAGAGAGAGAGAGAGAGAGAGAGAGAGAGAGAGAGAGGAATAGAGGGGCGGAGGAGGGAGGGGTGGAGTATGACATGTTCTGCCATTTGTACTTTCTAGAGGAGTAATGAAATGTAGCTTGTGTAACGATGCCATTTCGCACAGAAGTATTGCAAATATTTGGCTCCATCTTTGGGGCAAAGCTTCAATTTTCGTAAAATATTTGTAGAAGTAGGGTGAGATATCACACAGGTGAAGAGGAGCGTTTAGGCTTCACAACGAGCCGCAGATTCTTTTTGCAGTAACGTTTTGTTTGCCCAGGTTTCGCACGCGCCTCAAACGCCAAAAGACGCGCAAACGCAAAACGTAAGCACAAATCGTGCTTCTGTTAGCCTTGGGCTCTTTTGTGATGGCAAGAGTGAAAGTATCAACAACAGTGAATGTCCATGAGCAGCAAGGTGACGCTCCAAGCAAGTTCATTTTAAAGCAAAACCTCCAACCATTTTATATCTCCCAAGGTCAATCATGGTGTCTCAAATGACCTTCAGCCGCCGTAGCGCAAGCTGCGCCTTTCTCTCATATCGCTCCGCTCGCTCGGAGCGTCGCCGCTAAGGCACCACGTGACTAGACGAGGGTTAAACGGCTACTAGGCCGAAGCTTGGTTACTCAGTCTCGCCATCGATGGCGCTCTGGCTAAGCTACCTTTGCGTGCCCTTCGACTCAGGCGAAAGGAGGAACCAAGTCATCCAGCAGATATAGCCAAATGAGAAGGTGAGAAACCTGAAGCAACGGCAAACTCTGTGTACGTAGTGTTTGTTTTTGCTCGTGATAACAAGGTTGAGAAGTGTTAAACCTGAGCCATATTTTATTTTAGGTTTGTCTACTTATTTTGGAGCAACCATACTGGTGCTGGGCGGCATGCTGAGCTTGATAAATGTAACATGTTTTTTAGAACACGTTGTGTGGACAGAGAAAGATTGAATATATGGAATATTTACACATACAAGAATAGAGACTCGATCCAAGCTTTATTTTATATACGAAGTTAGTTTAGTTCATTTGTTTAAACGCTCACCAACAGCGATGGGCCTTCCATGGTGATGCACTGAGTAGAGAGGGCAACATCCTTGTCTATAACACAGGTTTCATACTTATAGCCTTATCTTGCCTCGGCCGAAAAACATTTGAAGAAAACTATTGCGTCATTCTGAAGTCGTGACCATCTATTTTGACCTCAACATTTTTTGTGGCAAGTTTGAGTCCGTAGTTTTGACAGGTAACCAGTTCAAGTTGAACCCAGTGTTGTAGACAGCGGTGTTGTTCACTGTACATAAATGTAATGCATTAAAAGACAACATATAGGAATGAAAATAAATAAAAATTAGCGAAAATAAATGTGTAGATACATACGAAAAAGACAAGTGATCTAAGAAGGCAAAACAATTTCTGAACAACGAGAGCTCGGCGGCTGTGTGCGGAGTAAGCACTAAAGAACACATTTTAGAATAATCAAGGTGGTGCTTCTGATGTGAGACACAAGAACACAGGGAAAAGTGCTAGTGCGACCTCTCCCCAACATTCGCATTCATAATATTAAATTTGTCAAGGAGCGTTTGAAAACAACCATAGCACTTCAAAAAATGCCAATAAAAGATAAAAACAGACTGTCGAAAGCGTGTTGGCATTGGCTAGCTGGTGCCAGACTCAATGATCTGTCAACATGAAAGCAGCCATGCGGCCGCAATGGTCTGCTTCGCACTCGCAGGTGAGAAGAGCTTACAAGGCAGGGGCAGTAAAACATGGAATGAATACAGTTATAACGCAAAACCATGTCATGCCTGGAGCAGCTAATACATAGCTCATCAAGAATTAGAAGCCTGAGAAGCCCACCGTAACCATAGTGGCTCACTGGTGAGTAGCGAGAAAATACGGTTATAGTGAAACGCTTCTGAATCCTTTCGGTCGAATGGACGACGAAGGCTTTAAAGAATTCCAAATTGTACTGGCAAGGGCGTGTTTCGGCAAAATTAGGGCGTGGTAGAGTGAAACGAAGCATGATCGGTCGGTGAGTTCACTGCTGGTCCAAGAAATCCCACCAAGAGTTCGGAAACATGAGTTGGTCAGGTAGTTCCCATGTGATTTGAAAAGTAGTTACACATCCATCATTACACCCAAGTGACGCACTATATAGCGCGATTTTCGGGTTCAACGAGCACAGAGTGCGAAAATATAAGCGGGGCAGTCTTACCAGTATACGAAAAATCACGATAGTTTGGGAGAGATTAAGCTTTAAATAGTTGTTGTCGCACCATGCCGATACTGCGCTGATGTCATTTTGCAGCAGGACGCGACCTCCCGGTGAAGAAACCGCGCGATAGAACTTCATATTATCGGCATACTGAAAAAGCGAACAGTGGCTAATAACGAAGTGAATGTTATTAACAAAAAAATTAAAGTCGTGGTTTAGTGTTCAGAGGCCAATGTGCCAGTATATGCAGTTTTTCGAGCTGATGGCATTCATAAGCGAAAACTTTCCAGTAATTTTTGTACTGCTAATTTTATTGAAAACATTTCCGTCTAATCCCGCGATAGTTTTTGTTTTATTTGACGCATTATATATATTTGTGATCTTCAATAAGGAAATGACAAAGCTCTTATAAAGGGCATGTTTTTTCTGCATTCGAGGTGGTTTCTTTTTGCATTCCTGTCAGATAAACTTAAGTACCATAATTACCAGAGCAATGCCGATCTTGCTAAGTTAGGGGTCTCCGTCTCATTGCGAAGTGTTTACTTCACCGTGTCTACGTAATACTGGAGCATATTACGCAATTGTTCTTGTAGCTTCTTCTTCAGTTAAGCCTAATAGACGTGCATGGTTGTCAGAGAAACATACTCCCGAGGCTGCGCACGTGAATGAATGGGTGGGTAGAAATCACTGCCATCGGTGTAGCGATCCGTCTAAATGGCAGGCTACACCCGCTAGTGAGGAGGATGGAATCATTTGTCTTCCACGCCCGTGTACGCCCCACTTAGCTCGCATAAGCACTCAGACAATCCGACATATGGGTGCCACACGGCCTCTGCAGGAAGCGCAGACCAGGCATGCCACGATCTACAAAGGGAAGCGATGGGTAGTACAATTCATTATCCGACTTTTCGAATGTGGGAAAACAAATGTAGGCGGTGTTCTTAACAAACGTAACAAAAGGGGGCGAAGTTACCTGGCTTTGACTTCGTCATTCATCTTCTTCTGCCTCCCTCTCTATCCGGCTGATTCCCCTTGAAGTAGGCTATTTGGCGCTCGATGCATGCATGTACGTACCTTGGGTAATAAAATGCGACCGCTCCGAAACTGTCATCCTGCTTTTTTGTAGCTATCAAGGTTGCAGGAAAGCTTCCCGAGTCGATTGATCACAGTACCTGCGAAGTTTGTCATGCCAGATGCGCCAATGAAACCTCTTAGGTAAAAGCGTTAAGTGCCCCATTCTAAAAAAAAAAAAAAATCATAGTTGCCGTCTTTAAAAGTAAATAGATAAAAAACACGGGTTTTTATCGGTGCACAGCCGTACATCCAATTATATCCGCAGGGAATACGAGAAACTATGCACTATGAAAAGCTGTCGCTTTTACACTACATATTGTCCGTTTATTGATGCACATGTAGGTATTGCACCATTATAAATTAACTCTATCAAACCGCAGTTCGCATTTAAATCTCAAAAATCATCAATAAAATGTTACTACGAAAGAGGCTCCCAGGCACATGTTGGCGCACCTGCCTTGTCATGCCTACGCAATGCCTTGGTCAGCATCCTTGCACAGCGCTCCAGCTTGGGAGTGACTCGTAGGTTGTTAACGCCACCCTGGAGGGTAGCACACCGAATGTCCGACCAGAAGACGAAGAGCAAAAGGTGCACCAATGTTTGTGACACCGAGGCGATACGAATATTTTAAAGCAGGCCCAAAGAGCATGAACGTCCACGGCTTGATCAGCAGGGAAACGTTGCCCGGTGGAAACACAGTGGTCGCGAAACGGGTTACCTGTTCCGTGGACGTATGCTCCCAGAAGCAGCAACGAAGGTACTTAGGGTTGATTGGAGGCCCGCAGCAGCATTGGCTGCCGGCATGGGGTGATTTTCGAGGCAGCTGCGGTGCGCCAAAGTGTTCAAAGCACACACCGACTATCCGAAAGGATCGGTCCTCACCATTCGTAGGAAGATTTCAAGGCCCGGTCATTCCTCCCGAAGCCGGTGGGGCAGCTAGCGTGATCTTCTGCCGTGGTGGCCGCGCTTCTGTCTTCGTCTCGCCAACCGCGACGGCGCTTCGCATCGCCCTCTGGGAAACTGTCGCGGCTGCCGCCGTTGGGTCGGCTGCTGTGACCGCCGTACCTGCTCACCGAGCTGCTCATCGGGCCAGTTCTTCATTGCTTGGGTTTGGCTTCTGTCAGTGAACTCCTGCAGTGCTTTCACAACTCGCTCAGGGCGCTGCAATCATGATCAAGTATTTTTAAGCGAATATTTTGTGCTCTTCTCCCGGATTTCTGGGGTGGTGTTGCTGCTGTTGGCATTCTTACCGAAAAGCCGCCGGGTTTTATCGTACACCAGATAACACAGGCCTTTCCGTACCGCCCCCGAGGGGCCGGCCAGGGAAGCGACCGGTGGGGCCTTCGCCGAAAATAATGAAGTGTCGAACGTTTCTCCTTAGGTCTCGTATTTCTCAAAGCAATCGCCACTGCTCACCGTGCTAAAAATCAGCAACTATGACAAGAACAATAACACCGTCGAGAAAATGCCACACGCAGGTCCACTTCAACCCTAGTACACCGGGATAAAAGCTTCGCGTTACATCGATTCACACCCGCGCGTGAGTTCCGGGTACGTTTATCCCGCCCATTTCTCGTAACGTATCAAGGAAAACGTGTAAACTGGTTGAGAAAGGCCTGCGTGAAAATACATTGCAGTGAGAAAAGTAGCCGATTGCTACGTAGAACATGAGTCAATGTCCCATCCTCTATTATCCCACCGGAGAATCTTGTTTCTCCAATTTGTTTGTGTTACCCAAAAATTTAAATGAGCTTTTAAAAGCAACGTATGGGTACTAGCCAGTTGGTACTCCATTATAACTCCGTTCAGCGCAGTAAAGAAAACACAGGATGAGGGAGACAGGGACCAGCGCTACTTACAACGGAATTTCAATAACCTTTTTAACGCTTTAAAACAAGCTTTGAAACGCTTTTAAAAGCGTTTTAAATCTGCTCTGCTTTCAAAAGCACAACAGTGCTACGAATACCGGCCATTTGAGTCATATAATGCGATAATAAAAAAAAGAATTAAAAGGCGGAAGATACTGCAAATGAAAGATAATCTTGAATGACTCTGGAGTAATATCAATAGCTTGGAAATGTTAACGACGGCGACATTTAAAGACCGACCCTTCCGAATCGCAATAGTGGGCCGCCATTGAACATTTACTTCGGAGACTGAAATGGATAATTGCCAGCCACTCAGGCAAATGAGATTCCCATGTTTTCTCGGACGCTTGCAATTTGGTAGCATGTACCAGTGGTTCTGCGCCTAGTATCATTGCTGGAAGCGTTTTTTCGGCTCAGAACAAAGTTAGCCGCTCCCGGTGCAGTAACCCCGGGAAGTGGTAATTAATGATGCCGCCTCGATCCTACTCAGATGTTGAAATAATTGCTCTCAAGGGATGTAGGGAGCCACGATTGTTTCATGGTATGAAAAACACGGTCTCGCTAGGGTGCGGTCGGCCCGCTACCCATTCCCGGGCGCTTTAACACGTTCCCGTCTAGCAGCCTGGCGCACTATTTAGTGTTTTTATGGGTAGGCAAAGTGTATTGGTCATTATCTCTACCGGGATGTCAGGGCTGGACAAATATACAAGTGGACGCTTTTGGTTTTACATGTTATAAAGACTTTCTTTCCAGTAAGCCTTTCCTGTCTTTTCATTTTGTGCCTTTTTATATTGAACACACCAAAATTTGGCAGCCCTCGTAAGGCAGCTCTCTTAAAGGAGTAGTGACACAAAATTTTCGTCTTGCGTTTTTTTCTCGCTGCTATGGGTGCCTATTAGCCGACTAATCATAGAATGGCACATTAGATGGTCTATCGCCGCCTAAACAATCATTTACGGCGTCGTTTATTCGTGTCAGTTGCGGTTTCGACAAAACGAACGCCGAGCGGCCGCCTTTACAGGAGTGTGCACGTGACGTCATCATTCTTTACGCTCCGCTGACGGTCTGGACGCGCGCACGAGCGAGCACACGCGCGCGCCCAGACCGGCCGAGGTCTTCAACATCCCCATGCACCCGGGGAGCATGACGTCAGCGTAGCAGCGCGTGCCGACCGCAGCCGGCGTGTCGGCTACGTCACAGGAGCTCCGACGTCGGCAGTTCGGGGAAAGGAGCAGATGATGTCATGTTGGCCCGCTGTGGGCTTTCTCGTGCGGGCAAAGATTAAAATAGCTTTAAAATATGTTATACTGAACGGTTACCGTTGAAACTTGCTGGGAGATATATCCTGATAAAAGAGAAGCAGTTTACATAGTTATCGAAGCTTTGAAATTTCGTATCACTACTCCTTGAAGGCATACTCTTCAAGCATTTGTTGTTTCATTATGCCTCACTCAGTTTCAGTGCTTGCTTTGCTCTGAAAAAATGCTCTGTTGAACTTCTAATGGAATGTACAACACCACTCGAGCCTCACCTTTCATTACAACAACGACAATATACATCGATGCATTAAAACTTGTAGTCCTAAGCAACAAACCACTGTCTTTCAAAAGAAGCCGGAGAGTGGTCATATTTATGAAAAAGTGTGAAAATCATGCCGCTGCCTCCCTTCGTCACCTCAAAAGTGACAGCGCTCCCCAGCGCTTACAAACTGGACTGTTGACAGCTGTTTTTTGAATAAAGGGCCCTGTATCATTGGCTTTCCATGTCAACAGCACTGAAGGTGCTGATGGCGCTCATATGCAATATTTGGACGATGAACTTTACAAAATACTTGTGGCACTCCCTGTGCTGAAACTTCCAGAGCTTTAATTCTGAGCATGGCACCTTGCGTCATTATTTTTCCACTTGGTCTTTCTTTTCCCGTTGTTTTTTGCTCATGCTGCACTTTAGTGCACGTAAGAAAGCCAATCAAGTTCCGGCTTTTAAACATTCATGATTTTTTTGTACTTTCCTATTGCGTGCAACACAATGAATAATAAAACACTTCCTAGTTCTCGGGTTCTTTTTCCTGTACGCGCTATCTCACCTCAAGTTACCGCAATTTTCGAAAAATATTTCGCGGATTGTTCGCTTATAAGCACCAATTGCAAAAACAAAACAAGAAAAGCGCATTGTCAAAACGAGAGAGGCAGTAATTACGGAACGCCAAAACTGACAACATATTACGGACGTCCTGATTGGATGCTCGTCCCAGATGTTTCCGACATCAAAATTAAAAAAAAAAAAACGGGGGATGAAGTTGTAACGCTACACGAAAGAAAAAAGTAAACCTGAAGAATTTGTTTTTCTTCAACACAAAAGGCGACAGGGAGCAAATTCTGGCCATTCCAGGTTGTATGGAAAGGTTGAGATTAATTAAAGGACTGCAACGTAGGCCTGCACTTCCGCCTCATAGCGGGGTGATTTCCTTTGTGCGAAGACTGCAGAACACATGCAAAAGCGGCCTATTCTGTTTCCACAGTGACAGAAGGCTGTGGCTGCTTACAAAACGCAGAGCCATGGCGCGTTAGCGCGCACATTCGCAATTAACGGGGCGTCCTTTAATTACCGCATACCGTTCTCCTTTCGCCGACTAGGCTGAGCTACCCGCCGGTGCGATGCAGACCTTGGTTTCATCGGAGACTTCGTCATTACGCCGCCCAGACATGACTAATGAAAGGAAATATTGCTGGGGTCTTTCGGAGCTCTCTCGAACGTAAAGGCCACAGGTCTCCTTCCAAACCTCGCCTTTCCTGTCTTCTACATTGTTCCCCTTGATCAGGGACATGCGATGTAAGGGATTGAGTGAGTTCATGCTCGGTAAGCGGGAACAAAAAGGCTTTTAACGCTCAAAGCTTCGTCTAACTACAGGTTTGGCTATGTGGTCGGGATAGCGCCACATAAGGCGATAATTACACCCTGCATGATCCAAAGGAAAGTTGTGGTGTGGCCGCCTTGTGGTATGTGCGGTCGTTAATCAGCGACTCAGTGAGTTTGGCGAGTCAGCCTATAGGGGAGTGCGTGGGCGAAACACAACTCTTAAGAGAAGATGTCAGAAAAGTGGCTGCATTGTATTAGGCGGTATTAAGACTGGCTGAGACAGCAGACAAGACCTTATAGCACAACCTGTCAATGATGTGACTGAAACGGCCGCTATACGGCAACCGATATGAATCTAAACTGATAGACTGGTGCTTTCAACACGCAAAGTGGAAACACGTCAGAGCACATCTTCACGTTCGAGCCTTTGACACACAGATTCGATACCCGATGTAAAACGCCAAGTACGAGAATATAATACACCCGGAGACTTCTTACGGAGGGCAAAGATGCAGGGCTTGCAGCGGCTTTATTTGTGAACGGGGTACATCCTTCTGGGGATGGCGCTAACGATTATGCAGCTGTGGCGAGCTGAAGAGAGTCGATTGATTGATTGTAGGGTTTAACGCGCCGACGCAACGCAGGCGATGAGGCGCGCCGTAGTGGAGGGCTCCGGATTAATTTTGACCACCTGGGGATCTTTAACGTGCGCCGAAATCTCGCACACACGGGCGTTTTTGCTTTTCGCCTCCATCAGAAAAGCGGTCGCCGCGGCCGGGAATCGAACCCGCGACCTCGTGCTCAGCAGCGCAACGCCTTAGCCACTGAGCCACCGCGGCGTGTAGCTGAAGAGAGTCGCCGACGGGTACGAATGTCGGGGAGATCACTGAAATGCAGGGAGAGTTCGCATCCGATGATTGTATTCAAATGCATTCCTCAGCTTTCTTTCCTGTTATTTCGCAGGCATCCACCGGCAAAGATACCTGGATCCTTAAGGGCGATAAATTCTGTACTGCGATTGCGAGTGCAGTGAGCTCGTAGTGCTAGTAGTACGTGTCGTGCAAGTGCGAATAGTGTGAGTTGTCTGATCTTGCATTGTGCTAACATTTGCTTCCCCACCATAATACCGTCTCTGTGGTGGTGCACCCTTTACAGTAAGTCGGCGGCAGGAGGAGATATCGTCAGGCCATTTGAAAACGGAATTAGTAGGCAAAGAATGGTCTGCTTTAAACAATGTGGATACATATTTGTAGCCATAAAATTACCCTCCGTCTAGCGGTTAGTACAAGTGGAGTCAGGAATGTGTATAATGAGTGAAATCGCATTCATAAATGCAGACGCAATAAACATATTCCATAAAAAAAGCCGAAGAATAAAAACACAAGAAAACAGGCTGCCGAATTAGTGGGAGGCAGCATTTCACACGCTTTCTTCATGCGCATGGTCGATAATAAGCGCGTTGAAGGGACTTTGAGGAAACACAGGAATAAATTCATTTAAGAACGGAGAGGAAAGAAGCCGCGCAAAGGAAAGCATGAATGAGAGCCATTCCGTGTACTGCTAATTTGCTCGGGGCAGCCGATAATGGAGCACTCTGCGTCTGCGAAAACGTGACTCCAGCTAAAGTTCTTCGTGGCGCCGGACAAGGACAGGAGAGTGCGAAACCGTGTGGAAAAATAAATGAGCTCTCTGAGGAGCGTTAGTTTTGACACGTGGCGAAAGAAGCAGAAAGAGAAGATGAAAACTAGTACGACAAAGCGACAAAAAAACTCCCACCTCCCCTCGCGGGAACCCCTGAGTAGATGCGACGCATAGGCGGAGCGGCGAAGGGAACGCGTTTTATAGCGCGCATAACGTTGAGGGGACTGCGTAAGCTGGTCCCAGTCGATGACGACGTTGACGTACTTGTAAAGCGGCGTGGACTCTAGGTGTTTGAGCCAAGCGTGGATGTTGCTTCGCCGGAGAACGGCACACCGGTTATATGCGCAGCGCGCCCGAAGGAGAGGAAACCTCGGAAGAGAGAGTACTGCACATGCGCCGGCCCCAGCGCGTCTGCCGCGGCTATGACGCAACGTGCCGCGGCTATGACGCAACACAATCCAACACAATCCACTTTAATCCAATCCAATCCAAATCCAATCCAACCGAATCCAAGCCAAGCCAAGCCAAGCCAAGCCAAGCCAAGCCAATCCAATTCAATTCAATCCAATCCAATCCAATCCAATCCAATCCAATCCAATCCAATCCAATCCAATCAAATCAAATCAAATCCAATGCCCCTCGCGAGAGAGTGTTCGTTATCGGAGAGGAGAGGGGGTGAGCGGCGGAGAGCGGCGGAGAGCGCAGCTCCCGCGGCGAAGAGAATGGCAGAGGGGTGGACAACGCCGACAACAACGACGACGACGCCGGAGGGACAAGGCGAGTGAATCAGATGCTCTGCATCTAAAACAGAGCAGAAAAGACGAACCGAGTCCCAAGAAATAACTCTAACCAACCGGAGGCGCCAATCATCAAAGCGAAACTTCCGGCACGTAGAGGCCGCCTAAGTGGCCCTTTTAGCGCTGCCGTTGAGTCAGAGCCAGCTTCCAATATTATTCAGTATCAAAGCGATATTTAAAACGGACGGCGAAAAAACGATACGGAATAAAAGTCGACAAAGGTTTTTCTTCATGCAGGGGAAATTGGCGGCAGATTTACTTTGCTTGCGTTGCGAGTCACGTTTGTCTGTTCCTAATACCGAAGGCGGGACCCGTCATTAATTTAAATAACTCGAACAGAGTGTCGGAACACCTCAAATATGCTGAACGTCCTTTGGAGGGAGACATCCTTTAGTTAATATTCGCGTTAAGTTATGCGGCTATTCCCTTACCAGATTCGATTTATATTCTAAAGAGACAGAACCATCGTTTGAAGTCTAGCGGATGTGTTTTTTGTGTGTGGATTTTGCTCTGGTTTCCTCATGCACGCTGTATGTATGCCCTACCGGATTACGGTTCTGAAAATCCTACTTATTGTTCAAAACTATGTACGAAATTTAACCATGCCAACCCTTTTCGTCGAATATGAGCAAAAACCACATATGTGCGACGTCTTCCTGCTCGGCCTAAAGTAGCTATCTTATGACCTGGTAAATTCCAAAATTTGGGGCATAGTTTTTGCGTGCCGTTTGTATAAATTCAACTTCAAGCTTGCCATCCTGCCAGAATAAACGTTAGGGGTACACTAGACTAAATGAATGCACTTTAAAAACATGTGGCAGCAGCTCAAAGAAGCGGGTGGGTTTGGGGCAAGGAAAGCTGACACTTGAACCTGATTTCTCAGCGAACGACCTCAACGCAGCACTTTCCTTGTAGGGGCCAGATCTAGAGCATTATTAGGCATCAGCTCGGGATGGTGTGCGTGCAGTTAGACTGTGCCCTGAGGGTCGTACGTACTGACACATCCAGTACGCGTATGTAATGTCACGCAACCACACACGCGCGCGCCCGCACACGCACACGCGCACGTGCGCATGAAACGAAAGCGCGTAAAGCTCTGGAACTAAAACGCATTTTTCTATCGTTGCTGTCTCAGGAGAACAACGACAACCAATAGCCACGCCGGATAAATAGCTAGTCTACGGCCAATCCATCAAAACACCTTCACCACCAAACTATGTACTTCGCTTGCAAAGGAGTCCGCCCGCAATTACGCACTGCATTAGGCTTATGACGCGCCTGCAAAAGCGTCCCGGTTTTTAACGTGCAGTACCGTCAAATCGACCCTGCCTCATCCAGAAGAACTGTCTCCATTGCGCTAGCGCTCACTCATCGGCCTACCCCAACAATTACCCCAACTCCGCGTCGAAAACGGCCATTCGAAATTTCGCCCGGGGGATTATTTCCCCGCAGGCTCTCAAAATTCTCCTTCAAAATCCTCCCACTTCCCACGCGGAGTTCATTTGGACTCCAGCCCATGCGGGGCTGGAAGGAAACGAAGCGGCTAACCTTGCAGCTCGAGAGCTAACCCACCGAGCTGGGCCAGGTCGCACCCCTTCCCATGGAGCCCAATCAACCCGCGACAGCCTTCTGACTTTCCAGGAAATTACCTGCCACTACCGCCTCTCTCGCCGGCGCTACCCTCCACCCCATTGGTCACTATCTATCACGGAGGAACGGTACTGGCGCCTTCTCCAAACAACACCCTCCCCTGTTGCGACAGACTACACGCAATTTATCCATCTGCATTTCCCTCTCCCCAATGCCCCGACTCTGAGCCTACGAAACAGTTGCTCATATCATTTGGCAATGCCCTCAAAACTCATTCCCTCTCATCTCTTGTGTGGAGCACTGGGAGGCGGCGTTAGGCAGCTCGGATCCGCGGGTCCAGCAAGGACTCGCTGAACGAGCACCCCGGTCACCGGCGCCCTCCAAGCGCTGGTCACCCCTCGTCGTTGACCCAGCGGTTCCAGAATAAAGTTCTCTCTCTCTCTCTCTCTCTCTCTCTCTCTCTCTCTCTCTCTCTCTCTCTCTCTCTCTCTCTCTCTCTCTCTCTCTCTCTCTCTCTCTCTCTCTCTCTCTCTCTCTCTCTCTCTCTCTCTCTCTCCCCGAAAAAAGGTTATTACGCCGCCCAAGGCATTTCCTTCGAACAAGAAGCCCTGGTTCCTTCTTTTCCCCGAGTCCTTGCAAAAAGCGCCCTTTGGTACAATTCCCTCCGCGTGCATCGTTAAGACGAAGCTGCGCGGATATGAATTCCAATAACTGCCTTTCTTCACTCCTTCTATTAAGCTTTAACCTCCGTTGTAGGTTCCATGCAGCGTCATGACATAGGCTTTAAGGAACAACTAAGTAAATAAGTGAACGTTTAGTACGCCCAACTGAAAGGCGCCCTGTTTAGTATGTGCTAGAATAGACGCGAGTTCGGTGTAATAAACACCAAAGCGCTGTAAAGGCACAGTAACCGTGCTTTCTGCGCAGCGGAATAACAGCGGCAGCTGGCCTTATACCTGTATCCGTCGGGTAACACGCAGGATTTTTTTAAACTCAGCTTTAAGAATTTCTTAAAATATTCCTCCAATACACATTTAAAAACTAGTTATACTTCGAAGCAATTGTATATAGCGCTCTCCCCCCCCCCCTCCCCTCCTCACCCTCCAATCCACTGCGCATCAACAACAGCGACAGGGAATTATAAGCTGAATAATACAAGAGGCTCCCCGAAAGAAAATTCCTAAAGGTGGGTTCCCGAAAAAGGCTTGGCTAAACAGCCTTCATAAATGTCTCGGTGAAACCGGCGGAGGTAAGGTAGTAGCATTTTTGCACTAAAAATATAAGACAAGGCTACCCACACCAGCCTCAGCTTCAACTAACGGGCGTGTGATAATTTTGGTTGTACCAGCCAATGAGCTCCAAAACCATCTCAATCTCTCCATTGCTCCTCTCGCATCTTTCTGCCTTACAATAGTCCATCCGAGCTCCAAGACCAACTTTATTCTTAGTTTTTGTGCTCTAACAGGCGGTCGCACGAGTCGCCCAGGAGTCCCAATCAGATTGCAGAGTCATTTCAATTTGCCCGCGGCTCCCCCGAGGCACAAAGCCCGTCAAAAGTAATATCGGTGACGCGCTAGCTTGCAGATTTTTCCTTGATAAGCGCTGCGCGTTCCTCTTTGACCAACGCTCTATCGGCTTGCCAGAACACATTTCTTGCCACCACTCACTCTACAATTCGACGTTATTCAATCCCTTTTTTGCTTTGCGTTCTCGAAGGTTTGCGTTTGGCTGTATATTTGCCTTGCTTACATTTGCGCCTACCCTCGAAGGCATAGCTGCCGCGTTTACATCCGCGCCGATATTGTGCAATCGCACCTCTGTGTTTAGTCTTCGCCGATTGCGCCTGCGAGGACCGTCGTTGAAATCGGCAATACTGAAAGTGTTCCCTCCTCTGTCTTTTATATGTCTGCTTGAAAGGAGGTTCCAAGGATAAGCGGTTGTCGTCATTGCTAGCAAAAAGGAATGTAGAAGTGAAAGAACTAAAAGAGAAAAAGCAATAAAAGACAGCAGCCTGAAGAGAAAAGTCTGTGTGAACGGCACCACCTGGATCTGTTGACACTCTGCCTTTGCCCTCTTTAATGCCTGCCTTTTTACTTGCACTTGATATTGTCACAAGAACGCATCCGCATTTCTTGCGGAACTATGCTCGCTTCGCGTTGCGAGAAACGACGACACCAAGGCGAATTTACATGGTGGATAAAGAAGTCAAATAAATTTTTGCTTCCTTTAGTTGTCCGGTTGTAAGTTGACGTGTAAAGTGCGGATGCAGCGTTAATTTCTTTATTTTGCGGTGTTCAAGCAGGCAACTGGCTTTGCATCGCATTTGCTTCCGTTTCCCGTGCGACGCTCGTTCTTCCCATGCAACAGCGAAAACTGTTAGCGTGAAAAACGTTTCCGGAAAACTGCGTTGTCGTCGCTGCCAAAAGAAGAAATAAGAGCCGTGATACATCTTCGCCAACTTTATGGTGAAAACAAACTTTACAGGACCGACAGTGGAGTATATCAATGATGATGAGCTTACATGTCCCTGTATGTGACCGACATAGACCTATTCGGAACATCACCTCGTAGAGTGACTGAGATAAGGTGGTCACGTCACGACTCTCACAAAACATACTGCAATGTCAACAGTTCCCGTTGTTGGCAATTGAGAACATACAAGCGCTTAGGAAATACAAACAATAAGAGACCACACTTTCGCAAGTGTCGTCCCCATACGCGGTAACACAAAGATGTTGTGCCTGAAAGGTGCTTTGCAATTTATTATGTAATTAACCGTAGACACTTAAGAGCCACTCGTTTTCATTGAGGCCAGTCAAATTATCGAGCAATCATTGTGAATGCTTTTTACGCGATTCAGGCCAGTGAATCGCTTTGGAAAGCCTCGGAGGGGTTTTTTGTCATTTTTTTTTACACAGAAACCGTTTATATGAAACGAGCACCCGATACGTTGTCCTATTTTTCTGCAATAAGCGACAATAACATCCCCGAAGCCCAGTTATACCCATAAGTGTAGCTATTTAAATTCATTGCCGTATAAATCCGTAGAAAACTGACCGACTGCGAGTATAACGATTCGCTCCTTGCACCCCCGAGCCACACTCCCGGCCAACCTCCCTTATGCACGATACAACGTCGCACAGAGCTCTGAAAGGCTTTTTCGTTACTCGCTGGGCCACTTAATGAGCTCCTCCCCCGATTCCGTGACATCACGTGCGGCTAAACCCACTGGCCCCTTCCCAGAGGGCATCCTGGGATGCTATCATGGCTCATTTCATGACATGTATGATAAACCCATCGAATGGCCACATCGGTGACAAATTAAATAGCCACTGCGCTGGCTTCCCGTCCGAGACTTCGCGCGTGGTCACGGCGCATAAGGGGTCACACCCGCAGAAGATCGCTCGTACGGTTATGGCTTATGGTGTATTAACGCCTGAGATCGTGCACGCAAACATTTCCTTCTATGATACGTGGTTCACTGAAGGCGGTAAGGCGGCGACAAACTCATTAATTTTTTTTGTATAGCGCAATCACGAAAGAACAACAGCGCGACGTTTATCGATGATGCTTACAATGTTGCGCGCATGGTGGAGTTACGATAGGCTTCACTGTGCCAGAACGTTTTAGCAGCGGAGGTGTTTAAACTTGAGCTTTATCGGGTGACGTAACCAAATATACAGAAAAAAAAAACATCTGCGCTACCTTTGGAATGTGCACCACCTCAGTCAGGGTATTATAACAGTGAAGCTGGCTTTCCCGCGTGCTCAAGCACAAGGGGCTTATGCGTATCTCTTACTATACCATTTTAAAAGTTATAGTCTTTCTTGGGCTACTGAAACACAACTAAAAATGGTGCATCTTTCACTAGTGGTGCAAGACTGGGAAACAGCGGAGCTGGGGGTCGACCTAACCTCTTCCCCCCTGTTATCCACTGTCAGTGTGGGGGGCCGACTGGAACGGCCTTGTGAAATCCGGCTAAACACTGCCTCACCCCTTAACACTTAGCCTAGCAGCAAGAACATCGCAAAACCCACCAAACTTGTTAAAACAGGAAGAAGCTGGGCCAACCTCCAGCTCCTCTGTTTCTCATGCACCACTAGTACAAGTTGCGCCAATTTGTTTTTTTTTTTTGTGTCTTGACTGCGGCATGTTTTTTCCGACTGCCATTAAACAAGTCTTCCCCCCTTCCTTCCACCTCTGTCTTTTTGTAATATCCTTGGTGGGCAGTTTACTTAGCACCATGTAGAAACATAAGTGGGGGATGGAGTGAATGGGTGGCGGCAAGGCACACTCGTTCGTGTAAAGAGCTACTGAAGTTCGTTAGGAACTACCTAATGCGTTAAAAAGCGTTAGAGTTTAGATGGTTTCTCTTTTGTTTGGTCCCTTGAAACCGTTTTATTTGTGATGGCGGTCGCGTCAAAGTCAGGGTTCCACCACTCGCCGGGTACGAGCAACAGCTCCTCGATAGTATTCTGCAGGGTGATTGTCAGGTTCCTTGACCTAGATATGACCTAGTGTAAGCTTTTGCAAAGAAGGAAAACAAACTTGAAAGGAAAGTCGGACTGTGCGCTGCGTGCGGCAAAATGTGTTCCTGCCAGTGCAAACTCGCGCTAGTGTTCCCCTTTTTGAAGGAAGGCTGAAATTCCTCATTTATGTCACACTCATCGGGTAATTTCAAAACAGCAGATATACGTGAACATGGCGTTCTTCGTTCAGCACAATAAAGAAGCCTTTCTATATCTTTCTTCAAAACAAACCAACTTTTGTTGGTGCTATCTCGGAGATGGCATTCTAGGGTCTATTTTTGCACTAATTGCAGTGACGTCAACCACGCGTTTAACTCACAAACAAATAAAATGATTTGGCTATCTTCAACCCTGCTCGATATAATAGGAAAAATTCACGCGGTAGAAAGGCGGTTTCATTTATCACATGAAAAAGGAAGCACTTTCATTCCGTCAAGCGTTCCGCTCTGGCTAAGGCAGGTGACGCGTCTACAATAGGCCGCGTTCATTTGTGTACTAATGATATACATATTGGTCTAAACAAAAAAATAACTCACGACTGAGTAAACATATTTTTCACATATCTCGGCGTCCCTCCTACGGACATCTTCTCATCCTTACTCCAGCAAAATGAGATGATGTAGGAAGCGTCTCATCTGTAAGAAGATAAGATGCTTACACGAACAATCGATCAAAGTTTTTACGCAGCATTGCACGTATAGGTTACGTGCCAGGGCCAGTGACTTTAAAAACCAGTTAAGGCCCCTGGCCTTCATGTACTCAGCAGCGCCTCGCCCTAAAATGTCTGTTTCCACACCTCAGCGATATCGAGTTAATTCACCAATTTGAGATCTTTTAACTCTGTGACTTTTGCGCTTGCCTATTCTTACGTAATTTTGTTAATCCCTCCCTCAGCTTATATATTTGTTCTGCACTCCTCTCTCTTGGGCCGTTCTTCTTCCGTTTTCCTGTCCCCTAACGGAGTAGCATGAAGGCGATTTTGTACGCCGGCAAAACACTAGGTGTTCAAATAAAGATAAAGTGCTTCTCTCTCTCTCTCTCTCTCTCTCCCTCCCCCCCCCCCTCTCTCTCTCTCTCTCTCTCTCTCTCTCTCTCTCTCTCTCTCTCTCTCTCTCTCTCTCCCCCCTCTCTCTCTCTCTCTCTCTCTCTCTCATCTTTTTTCATTATTAAACAGGAAACAAAAAATCGGATACTACCCCTAATATTCAGATTAACATAGCTTACCTGAGTTTGATTACAGAGAGAATCCAGGTTGGACTGATTTCCGGATTTTTCCAGTCACATGCACAAAAAGTGGGTGCAAAAACCGTTCACTACTGGAACTTTCTATTTTATCGCAAGTTGTAAACTCAAATATGCCACATGAAAGACCCCCTGAGCAAGCTTCAAAATCTATGCACCTCTAAAAGGTCAAGAAATTACGGAAAACTTGTGAGAAGAGCAATATGTGGTGGCCCAGAGCGGTATAATATTTAACACATTTTGTCTCATCCTGCAGAATTGAGACCATCAGCTGACGCACTTTGAACCGAGGGCGAAGGAGATCAGAAAAATAACAAATATAAAAGAAGTTTTTTTTGTAATTTGAGTCAATGATGAAAATGTCAGGGATGTCTACAAAAGAAAGGCATTGTCGCCTTCGTTGTTGCCGTCTTCCATTTGTCTGCGGCCATGTTAGCCGTGAACTCCTTCCAACACGTCGTACAGCTGTCTGCACCAGTCGCCTTTCCATCAGCGCGAACGGAAGCGCCTCCCGCCTGTCCATCGGCCCGGTGCAAACAGGCGAGCTCTTGAGGCGGACAGGTGCAGCACAGAACCACGTCGTCGAGTAGCGAACTGACAGCTCAAGACATCTCCAGAGGAAAGGAAATGGTTTCCCTTTTACGTTGGCCTTAAAGATATACCAGCGCCCTTTTTTATGCCACCTTTTTATTTTATCATTTTTCTCCCGTGAACAAGTGAACAGAAGTTCCGCTGCTTCTAGTCTAAGGCTTCTTACATCGAATTCTGACGGGTAGACGCAAAACCGAGCAGTATTACGCAATACCCGTAATTTGCGATATCCAATACAAAGACAATTAATTATCACAGTGCTGGTGGTAAGCGAGTGGGTCGTTGTAGATATGACGCAGAACTCGTATATTCGTTTCTAGGACGGATAAGGTAGGCTTTTTATCTTTTTCTGGGTGTCGTCCTGCAATTTTTGTCCTCGCCCTTCTTGTATTATTCACGGGCGATGTGTCGCCTTCTCTAAATTGATGCACTAGCTGAATTCGAAACGGATGTTATTTTTAAACAGCATGGTTTTAAGGATCGGAGAGGGGGGATAGAAAGCGCCGTTACGAGGCGCTCCTATGCCACAGAATACCTTTGAAAAAAAAAGAGATTAGGATGTCGAATGATTCCCGAGTTATTGCCGTTTGCGCGAACTAAATTGACGTAAATGCCACGAAAAATTCATATATTTTGGAAAATTGCGCATAAGCTGAGATACGTGGCACAGCGGTTTAAAAACTGTTTCTGTGGACAAATCGCATTGAAAATATTGTGGCGGTTGGAAAGCTGGGCGCATAATGTTGTAAAAATTTGTCTCGCACTACCCTGTGGCAGTACCCATTCATGTTACCAGACAAATTTTGTCCTTGTTCCCGTGTACCCCTGACGCACAGTTTAGCTAGCTGCAGGGATTGACTGAAATGAGTGGACGAAAGGACATATTCGGCTCATACAACTCAGTATCAGTCGCTCAAAGTAGGAAGCATGTAATAATCCGGAGTTTAGGTTACGAAGGGCCATTAATTTGCTAAAAATAGTCCGATCGAAGTTGTCATATTTACTGTTTGAATTGCTAGGCTCTTTAGGATCAACGCGCGTTCTTGTTGATGATGGCGTTTTAAGAATATCGTATCGCCTGTTTGCAACCTTCGTAGAATAAGAGAAAGAGAAACGTCAGGTTTTATTAAAACTTTCCTTCCCTCCCTCCCTCCCTCACGCTCTCTCTCTCTCTCTCTCTCTCTCTCTCTCTCTCTCTCTCTCTCTCTCTCTCTCTTCTCAAGAAATGGAGACTCGAGATGGAAGAATTCAAATGTACCTGAACGATGGCACAACGGCTGCTAAACCATAACAATTATCCTGACGTAACGTAGCAGCGCACACAGAACAGTATCATCCTTGTCAAGAAACAAACAAGGATATCTGAAGTCTTTGTATCAATGAAATACATATGCTTCTGCAAGCTGTTTTCTACATTCTTCCGTGCGTAACCTAAGGGGGAATAGACCCATTTCATTTTCTATTTTAGTAACAGTCGGTCGAGTAGCCATGCACACAAATTATTATCTTAAAAAAGAAATAAATACCTCGATACCATTACTTTTTCGGTGAGGGGCATTCCCTGGTAACGTCACGTTACTACCGTAGTTCGTACGCTGAAACGCAAGAATTAAACGGGTCGATATCATTGCAGCCACGCTGGTGATTGCTATAAACCGCCCTACCGAACTTTGCAGTCTGGCGTATGGTCAATGTTTTCCCAGGAAACAAGCGTTACCCAAATCGGCGCTATCGTTCAGACGCTTCTAGTAGCAATTGAAAAACATACATAGACACTAGGTCTGGGCTTACGCAGTTCTCTTGCGAAGTTTCTCACCACGAGCAAACTGCGATGCTGCCGGCGCCGTTCCCCGGACTGTTTGCCCAGCTCGAAAGCACCACGCAAGTCCGACGATGAGGGGTCGGTAAGGCCCAATCTTTGCTCAAGCGCTTTCCACGAAACCGCAAATATTGACGCAACTGTGCCTTAAATTGCGACAATACAGCTGAGACTCAGGGGAGAGAAAACACGATGCAGCGATGGTTTTCTTACTGTTACAGCTCGTATACAAACACTGGACCTTTATTTTCGCATAAACGTCTTCTTTCTCTTGGAAAAACAAAATGAAGGCCGCCATATGTTTCCCTTTTGGCTATATGGTTGCTCGAAAGGAGGAATCAGAATCGTCAAACCGCGGTTTGGAAGAAGTTGAAAGGCAGCAAAGAACGGTATGACTAACAGAATACCCTCTCGTTGTTGATTTTGTTTTACTTGCGCGCGCACGGAGTGGTTTGTAGACTTCAAAACACTACGGCTATTGCTGCACCCGGGCTCTGTAACGCACGAAGCACTGAACACTACGGCGCCGCTACTGGTGGGTCCCTTTAAATGCTGTAGACAATCAGCGTTCCCGGCTCTGGGAAACGCGCGGGTGCGGTTCCGGCGAATGGCGCTCCGGCACCGGCGGCCCAGCGTATCATAGTAGGGAGTAATGTCGACCGTCGCCATCCGTCACACCAGCTTAGCTGAGCTTTCAGACACTACACTTCGTTTACAAGGTATGAATAACGCTGAAAAACATGGAAAGTCTCTGTATGCAGAAACGCCGCTACACGCGCAACCGCGGCATCTGCCAGCACGGTCGACAAAGAGCCCACTGTGCGGTGTATGTGCACGATACGGCATACACCGCAGCAGCTTAAACATGCCTCCGGCCACCAAAGTGAGGCTATTGCTAATAAGTTTATAAATGCGTGAAAGGGTGTGATAGGCGGTGAAAGATTGCTCTGGTGACCGTCGTCGGCGCGGCTTCGTAAAGCGATGGCTCTACAACCGCGGCCGCTGGATGAAAGGCGCACTCACGTGGGGCCTGCCGCGTGCCCTCAAAGCGGCGTGAGCACGGCCGACGCTAGGAGTACGGCCGTCGGGGAGTTCGAGCGGGCCGACCACGGACAAGGCCCCGCTCGGCAGTTGTAGGAGGAGCCTCCGCGTCGGCTACTAAAAGGAAGAGGAGGAATAAACTTTATTTATGCGAGCCTTAGGTGCTGCTGCCTGGGCACCCGCCTGGTGGGGGGTTTCCTCTAGTCCGGGATACCACCCGGGCCCTCTCTACCAGGCTACGCTGGGAGGAGAGGTCGGAGCTTGTCAGTTGTGCCATCCACTGCTCGTAAGTAGGTTGGGGATTGGGAGTAAGAGACGGGGTTTGTTGACACCCCCAAACCAGATGGTATAGGGTGCCAGGATGGGGGCAGTATTTGCAAGATGCGGGGTAGAGGGTGGGGTACATTGCATGGAGTTGGGTATTGTGGGGGTAAGAGTTTGTTTGTAGTCGCCGGAGTATTGTACCTTCGGTTCTGGATAAGTGTGGGTGAGGTGCTGGGTATTGTTGGCGCCCGCGCCGGTAGTGGGCGAGTATATCGGCGTATTTTCTCAGGGGCGTGGGTTTGAGGATGTCGCCATCTTGAAGTTTGTCACCCTCTCGGGAAACGGCCCGGTGTGTATGCGCGCGGGCGGCGGCGCGTGCCGACTCATTTCCTTTGAGGGTTTCGTGGCCAGGTGACCAGACAATCTGTAGTTCAGGAAGTCGCTTAATTTGTTTTAGTATAGCCAATGCTGGTAGGGATATACGTCCGATCAAGAAATTGCGGCATGCAGCTTGGGAGTCTGTCAGTATAACTGTGTAGTTTTCGCAAGTGGTGGCGGCTAGGGCTATAGCAACTTCTTCGGCTGTTTCTATAGATTTTGTAATGGTCGTGACTGCGGTTAACTCTTTTCCGTTGGCGTCGGTCACACTGGCAGCGTGGGCAGATTTGTGGAGGTATGGAGAGGCGTGTGCATAGCGACTGAAGGGGAGGTGGTCATACTGCACATGGATTGCTCTTTCTCTTGCTGCTCGTCGTGCCTTGTTATAGGTCGGATGCATTTTACGTGGGATTGGAGCCACTCTGATGTGTTGTCGAATTGGTCCGGGGATGCGTGTCTTCTCGTCTTGATGTTGTGGGGTCGAATACCCTAGCCGGCGGAGGGTCGCTCTTCCCGTCGTGGTGAGTTGGAGGCGTGTGAATTGAGAAATTCGGTGCGCTTCTTGGATTTCTTCCCACGTATTGTGGGCGCCCAGTTGTAGTAACTGGCTTGTTGCCGTTTTAGGGGGAAATCCTAGTGCGGTTTTGTAGGCTTGCCGTATCGCGGTGTTCAGTTTGTTTTGTTCAGAGGGTTTTAGGGCTAGGTAAGGAGCACTGTATGCAATCCGGCTGATAAGGATGGCTTGGATTGTGCGCAGAGTATCTGATTCTCGAAGGCCAAATCTTCGGTGAGAAACTCGATGGATAAGATGCATTAATTGTGAGAGGGTACGTTGGAGTGGCAGAATTGTTTGGGCACCCGACCCGTCTTTGGGAATAGTGAGCCTCAGAATTCGCAGGTGGGGGACGTTAAGAACGGGTTGATTATTGATGCTGAGTTCAGGATCCGGTATAGAGTTGGCGCGCTGTTTAGGTGTTCGTTGACACAGTGTAAGTAAGGCGGATTTTTCGGGGGCACATTCCAACCCCCGGGCTGGCAGGTATTGTACTACTTGGATGGCACTTTGGACGGCGTCTTGTTGCTCACCTATGGAGCCCGTAGGAGTCCAAAGTGTCAGATCGTCGGCGTATAGGGCGTGTCGCAGGTTGGGGATAGTTGTCAACAGAGGAGGTAGAACTTTCATGCCGATGTTGAACAGTAATGGAGATATCACTGATCCTTGGGGGGTTCCTTTAGGCATAGTTTGGAAAACGTCGGAACGGAGGTGCCCGATTCCCACTCTTGCAGTGTGATTGGTTAGGAATAAGGCAACGTAGTCGTAGAGACGTTGGCCGCAGTTAGTAGAGGCGAGTCCTTGAAGGATTGCTTGATGAGTGATGTTGTCAAATGCTCCTTTGATGTCTAGAGCCAGGATCGAGAATTTGTGGTGATTGGTAAGTTTGTCAATGATATTTTCTTTGTGTTGAAGTAGAACATCTTTGGGTGAGAGATGTGAGCGGAATCCATACATCGTATTCGGGAAGTAACCGTTGTCCTCTATGTGGGGTGAAATTCGGTTGTGGACCATGTGTTCTAGGAGTTTTCCAACACATGAGGTTAATGAGATGGGTCGCAAATTTTTTGTATTCAGAGGTTTTCCCGATTTAGGTATGAGGGTTATTTCTGCTTGTTTCCATTGTGGTGGTATGGAGCCAGATGTCCATTGATTGTTGATGTACTGTAGTAGGCTTTCGAGGGCTATTGGGTCGAGGTTGCGAAGTAGTTTGTTTGGAATTTTGTCTTTTCCTGAGTGGTGTTTCTTGTGAGGTTACGCACTGCGGCTTCCATTTCGGCTATTGAAAAAGGTTCATCTAACTCTAGATTGGGGGTACCGGTGTATGGTGGGATAACTTGCGTTTGGTTTGCCGATGTTGCTTTGAGGGGTTTCTCTATTTCTTGTATGAGGTTTTGCTCAGTTCCCGGATGGTTGTGTATCAGTCTACGTAGTTGATGCGCCGTCGTCGATTTGGATTCTTTTATTCCCATGAGGGAGTGGAGAAGATGCCAGGTGCGACGGGTTCCCAGGGTTCCTTGAAGTTTATTGCAAAACTCCGACCAGTTTTGTTGACTTAATATACGAGCGTAAGTTTCTGCTTCGACCGTGAGTTTGGCGATGCGAATCCGGAGCTTACGGTTTGTCTTGCGTTTTCTCTATCGTTTAAGGAGTCCGTTTCTGGCTTCCCAGAGGTGGAACAGGTGGGCATCAATGGCTGGGTTATCTTCAGTTAGCGCTAACTCTTTGGTATGTTTCGAGGCTTCTGTGAGGAGCTGTGCGGTCCATTCTTCTATATCGTCGATGGGATCGGTGGGGGATTTTTCACGACATTTTTTGCAGTCTGTTAGTCTAGCCGTGCCGATTCGCTGCTGATTGTTTTTGCGGGGTGGGATTCGAAGTTGGATGATGTAGTGATCGCTGCCTAAGGTTTCTTCCAGGCAGAACCACATGGCGTCGTTGACGTTATAGGTGAACGTGAGGTCCGGGGAGGGGTCTCTTGAAACACCGTTGCCGATGCGGGTGGGGGTGCCGTAGGTATTGTAGAGGTAGAGATTATTTTGTTGAGCGGCTTCTTGAAGCCGAGTTCCTTTCCGGTTATTTCTCAGATAACCCCAAGCTGTGTGCGGAGCATTGAAGTCTCCGAGGACAACGAGTTTATGTCCTTTGGTGCGTTGGCGTACGTGTTTTAGTAGTCGGTCAATTCCAGAGAGGGATGAGGTGGGTGATCTGTATATATTTAGAATGTAAAGGCTGGTCCAAGCGCAGCCGATGGATGCGCGCATCTCGAACTTGCAAGAGCCTTGCCCGCTTTATCTAGGTTGTCTTCCGCCCAATCGGCGACGTCACAGCTTCCACAGTGCTTTGGAGACGTGATGAGAGGGCAAAAGCTCCAGGCCTTTTTGCTGGCCCTTTTGTATGAACGCTAACTCGGCTAATACTCAACGCTTTTACACATTTTTTGCGGGAGGACGTTCCTTGGATAGTACTACAATGATTCCGCACGTAAACTCGCAACCTCTGAAACCCTGTTAGGGCTTCTTTAAGATTAAATTTTGTTGTCCAAGGTTGACGTGCAAGGGAAGGAATGTCAAATGTTGTTTGTTTTCCTGGAACGATCCTAGTATAATGAGTCATTTTCTGTCACTCCCATTTTTGTTTTGCGCGTGTTCAATGGTGCCAATTGCGCTGTTTGTAAACCCGCGGGGGTGGTCTCACCACACCGTAGGCAACTTACCTTCCAAAACTTTTTCGGGCGCAATGAAGCATCACCCGTGAGAAGATATACGAAGAATGTAAAGGTTCACAATGCCCATCTGTCAAATCGGCCTAGTGGAGAACCGACGCACGCTGCACAAGCGCCCACGTTTGATAGAGTGGTAGCTTTGGGGGCCTCATATTCTACATAGACGCCTTAAAGGCAAAAAAAGCTCAACTAGTATCTAAGGTAAGCATCCGATCTGAAACTTTCGGCTATAAGCAACTTGTTTCCTTAGTTCCTTCCCATCCTCGTGCGGCCTTGTTAAAGTGCAAGCGCAGAGAGGTGCGCAGCTGTGTCTTAAAGGATCCTGCAACACTTTCGATAAGCGTTTTCCCTATTTCATTTGCGTCTCGAATTACTGCGAAAGCTATAAGGTATCGCCAGCATGGAGCGAAACTGCGTTATCTGCTCGTCGCAGCAGACACGCCTTCTATTTGTGCTTTATTTTTGTGGCTTTTTTAGGTTGCTATCAAAAGCGTTCATTACTACAACCAGAGTCCTTCAATGCTTCTCTATTCATGAAACTCCCGGCCAAGTTTCGTACGGGGACAAAGGTTACCGCGAGTGGCGCCACGACAGATCGGAGGGCATCGGGCGGCCGCCGCTGCTCTGTAGCCAGACCGGCAGGCAGGAACGCAGTAGCAGCCTGCCCGTTCACACCAAGTTTTTTCGCCACTCACAAAATAATAAGTCCATTTGAGCGGCCCACGACACGTAAAGCGAAAGCGCACTGCTGGCGTTGCGCTGCTGAGCACGAGGTCGCGGGTTCGATTCCCGGCCGCGGCGGCCGCTTTTATGATGGAGGCGAAAAGCAAAAACGCCCGTGTGTACGAGATTTCGGCGCACGTTAAAGATCCCCATGTGGTCAAAATTAATCCGGAGCCCTCCACTACGGCGCGCCTCATCGCCTGCGTTGCGTCGGTGCGTTAAACCCCACAATCAATCAAAGCGCACTGCTGATAAGGCGGCGAGCGCCTGTTTTATCTTACTCCGTGGTCCGTTCCCTGCCAAACGCGCTCTGACCACGCCCCCGGCTGCCCTCCGATCGACACCAGCGGCACGGCGCGGCAGCGAACGAAGCTCTCCCATAGCGTGACGGCGAAGTTTCATGACCAGAAAGGCATTGAAGGACTCTGCTACAACTGAAGAAAACCGGCCAACAGCCGCTACATGGCCTCAGCAACGTAATTCGAGGTGTCGAAGAAGAACGTCAAGGCCGGGAAAGGGAGAAAAATTTTTTTAGGCGAGTTTACAAATTAAGTGGTGGGCATAGAGCAGTTTTTTGGCTGAGGTACTTTGGTACCCCCTAATCTATTTACTGGGTGTGTTGGGGGACTACGTTCGGCAAGCATTTGAGATTTCAAAAAAAAAAGTTGAAAAAAGTGTCGCAGTGTCCCTTTAAAGAGATCCTGTTCCCAGAGTCGATTTTGCAGTATGGAAGCAGCCCAGTCGTAACAGCCCGTCTTCATGGGCGAAAAATGGGCAAAACTAAGCCAGAATGTGCTTCACGACAGTGACAGTCATGTATGCACGTTGTTTTACACCCTAAGTTTAGGTATATGTTTATTTCACGTCACGCCAAATCTTAAAGGTACCTCTGCAGACGATTGTTCCGGATTTTGCGAGAAGTCGTAGAAGAGTTTGCTCTTAGCTTGAGTACTACACATGCCTTCTCGGCTAATTTAGCAACCTTAGATGGAGTTTGACCATGACGCACTGAATCTGTCATTTTCAGTGATACCAGGTTCATCAGCACGAAATAACGTTTTGAACTTCTGCACTCCTCGTCCTGTCCCCACAGCACTAGTAATTATTTATGATGGCTCCACTTGGAAACTTGCCTGCATTAGACCTACCTGCCACCGCAGAGCCTAATATAAGAATGGCGGCCCACAATTTCAACTCACCCCTCCCAAATTTTAGTGTACCAAAAGTGCGGTGCAAATTCGCGAAGGGGCTTTCTCGAGGCTTGATGAGTGATTGAATAAAATCTTTAATAAGCAATAGGTACTGCTCATAGGGCATCCACCCGGTGGAGGGGATCCTTAGCCCGGGATCCCCTGGGTGTGGCTGGCTGCACGGGTCTTGTACACATCGTCTTGCTGGGTGCATGCTGGCTCGATAAAATTGGTAAACAGAAAATGTTAAAAAAAGTCAATGTAAAAAGGGTTTTACATTTTTGTTTCCGTGCGCTAAACGACCTCACTCGTATCGCAGGATCTGTATAGGACAAATATAGAAGGAATTTCCAACGAATTCGTAAATACCAAAATCCGGTTAATAATATTGTTACGTGACGGCAGGACGCAGGAAATGAACCATCGAAGATGCGAGTGATGTATTTACACTATTTACACGATGTCGGCCATGAGGGAGTCTGCACAGCTAGGTCTTCGTCTTGTTCTCTGGAGATTGGACCGATACCTCATTCTTTCCGTGACAATATCAAGGAAATATGACCAGTGAACAACGATTTCACTAAATCAAATTCCCCGTTTTTAATTTCAACAAAAAGAATATGATTTACCCACAAAGGGAGGCTTACTGCCTAAGTAGCCCATCTGTCTCGCTGAGGCCTTTCCATCTGATCGGATTAATTGCGAAGGTTTCATTAAGCAGCAATTCAGGTAAATAATTGCAATCAACCGATTACAAAACAATTTCGATATCTATCGGCAAACCAGCTTAACGGTACCGCACCGACAAACTAAAACATGTCTGTACAGGAAGTTGTCCATGCGAGTTTTTAGACATGATTAAGAACGATGATGACTTGGGCACTATAATTCAAGCACACTCCGGTTAAAATTTAACACGTAATTTTTTCAGTGGGAGATATTTTCCTTTGCCCGCCATCTATTCTCGAGGGTGGACTCCTTCTTAGAACAACAGCGCCCCTGTTGCGGCGCTTTTGTTACAGTGAGTAAACAAACGAGAAGATCGTATTCTCACTGTTATTTGGTTACGCCCTGTTTCTACAAGCCTTGGTTTTATCATGCTCAGCTTTCGCTCGTTCTTTCCGTCTTTCTTTATCTCTTGCCGTCTTTGCTTCGTTGTCTCTTTCCTTCTTCCTTTCGTTCGGTCTTCCTTTCCTTTTTTCTATGATTCGTGCTTTCGTCCGCTCCCGTCTGTCCTTTCATCCTGCCATCCGTTCGTCCGCCCGTTTGTCCGTCTGTCCGTCCATTAGTTCATCCTTTCGTTCACTCGTTCTTTCGTTCGTTCGTTCCATCCCTGCTTTGTTTCTGACTTTCTTTTGATCTTTCCTGCTCTCTACGTGCCCCTTGTACCCACCCCTATAACAGCCCACCAGCACGCCCGTCTCGGGTGGTGCACGCAGTGCCAGAGAGAGAGAGTGCCCCGCGTCTGAATCGGGTTATCGATCTACAATTCCGAACTAACGGCGAAAGCAAGGTGATGGTCCGAACTGAGCCTGCACGCCCGTTTACCGACGAGGGCTCGCGGATGGGTCGGTTTTCCCGGCGCTGTTCTTCGACGGGTGCACGTAGCGGCGTCTCTACCCGCTCTCCACAGGCGGTAGCACCTTTCGCAGCATTTCTTCCCGGGGCTTTTCCATGCCGGAATGCGCCATTCCAAGTTTTAATGCTTAGTGCTGTCTGCATGACGACGACACGACGTTCCACGCGCCAGCCATTTCGGGCTCCACTACTGGCGCGATGCTATGAATGTCAAAAAGGTGCGGCCCGGAACGTTCGAGGCAACGTTTCGCAACAGAATCAACAAAATGATGTCACAAGCATTATGCGTAACCAGTAGAGACTCGCTATAGAATCAACATTTGTGCAGGAAGCTTCTACATGCGGCAAATTCTTGTTGTTGCTGTTGTGGCGTTTGTTTGAATTCTGAACGTGCCTGCGCTGTACTCTAGACAGGGGAAGTGAGTCCCCCCGTCAATGACGTTGGCTTCATCTCTTCTAGCTGCCGGTAAGGAATCCGCAAAATAATAACTGAACAATTTACATTCGTAGAAACGACTTGGGAAACTTTGTGTACCAGGTCAATTCGCAAAAATCTAATGATCTAAAAAATAGTAATTTTTAGTTCGGAGGAGTCGCACCTGCTGGTAGCAACATGATACATTGCAGCCAAGAGCAGTTTTTATTTTCCGCTGTATTAGCGCCCTCCTATGCTTTCGCAAAGAAACTGTCGTCCACATAGTCTGGCTTTGCTCCACAGCTTGCCACCGGCCGCAAAACGAGGAAAAAAAATAAAAAGCGTCTTGCAGAAAGGAGACAGGTCCTGCGTGCCAAGCACACTGTTGACGTCGAGCAGAGCGAGCCGTGCCACATCGCCCTCATTGGAGTAAACGACGCGACGACTAAGGGGATAAAGACACGGGCTTTAGCCACGTGTCAGCGGCGGCGATAAACAGGATTCTCTTTCATCCGAGCAGACAAATCGCCCCTTTACCGCGTTCGCTTCCTTCAAGACTCCCTCAACCTGTTTACTTTCGCTTCTTCGCCTTCAGTATTGCGACCTGCGGTATTTTCTCCCCTATTCCTTGTAGCACACCCCTTCCTTGCAAATTTTTGTCAGGCGTGACCTCGCGTCCTTCAATGCCAGCGGCGGAATTAAACTGGGATGTGCAGTTAAGAAGCACTTCATGAATTTTTTTCCTTTATATAAATTCTAGAATGACACTGGATTGCTGAAGATGCTGCGGAGGCGTGCTGCCAAATACAAGCGTCTCCGAAACTTGCCGGTATAGGGTAAGGGCACACAGTTTCCCGTAGAACGTATTCATTGAAATTGCCTATGAGACATGTTTTCTTCCGTCGTTCTCGAGACTTGTAAGGCATTGCTAGAACATTGTGTCAAGAAACTCCGCGACATCAGTAGTGATTTAGTGCTTTGAGCTTTTGGAAAAAGCAATAAACGCGCCACATGTGGCAAGAAATTCCCGGGTCACCTCCACTAATATGAAACCAGGGGCGGTATTCCCGTGTTTTGTCCCTTTTGTGTCCCTTTCAAAACTGTCCCTTTTGAGCGAGCCCTGATTGGCTAAAAGCGAACACCCGGATGTGACGCCATGCAAGCACGGCGGAGCTATGAGCCGTGGCTACTCGGAGCAGACGATTTGGAGCAGACGATTTTTCGTCGCCTTGTTGTTGGTTCTCTCGCGGAACAATGAACACATAAAAGATACTCTGATACGGTTTCAGTTCTTTAAAATGCGTTTGCAACAACAGTTACGGTATTTGAATAAAAGGCCCACTGCTTAACCGGAAGTACGTCACGATGAAAGGGACGCAAAAGGGACGTTTTCAAAAGGGACAGTTACGAGAATACCGCCCCTGGTGAGGGGTGAAGCAGGCAGTGTGTGTGTGTATTCTTGGCGACTTGGAGTTTTTGCTAACGAACAGGAAACCGTTGGGGGGAACAGGTATACAACTTAGCTGTAAATGTCTCTTGTCTTTGAAGCACGAAGCTCCCTAGCGCGAGGCGTAAACGAGTGTCCCGGTGTTTTTTTTTTTTTTTAGTACGCGTTACGAAGTGCTCCAGCGCAATGCGTAAACGGGTGTCCCGGTGTTTTTTTCCTACGCGTTACGTTCTAGCGCGAGGCGTAAACGAGTTTCCCGGCGTTTTAGTACCGCGACTACATGAGACGAACGATGATTACGACGACAACGACGGCAGGAGACGCACAGCCTAGGCCGCTAATGGGTTTCGCCCCTAAAAGAGAAAGGCCTGTGTGTTTTTCCGGCCGCTCGGCTCTTATCCCTGACCGCGGAAGGCAATTATACTGACGCCATTAATCACGGAAAGAGCCAACATGTCAGGTTCTATTTGAACCATAGAAGCACAAACAAGGATATCGGGAAGAGCGTGGTTGTTTTGGATTTTCCGAAAAGTGGTAGAATTAAATGAGCATGAACGCATAGCGCAATCGCTCTCTCTCTCTCTCTCTCTCTCTCTCTCTCTCTCTCTCTCTCTCTCTCTCTCTCTCTCTCTCTCTCTCTCTCTCTCTCTCTCTCTGCGTTTCTGGAGGCTGTGTCCGTGCACGCACTATTTCATTCCTCACATGGCTGCCCCATTCTGTCGCATCGCAAAGTAGGTACCACCCAGAATACGATATCCTGCTTTAATGAGACCCCTATTAAACGTGTTACTCTGCTTGAACATAAGGACCCCACTGGCCACGCTAGGTCATGTGCTCTTTCCCTCTGCAACATCGTATTTTCGCTCAAGATTCTCGCGTTTTGTTTCTTGATATACTTAGGGCTCGAAATGCAGGAATGCAAGCTTTGATGAAGCGCTTTCGGTGTTTCTTTGTTGTTGTTCTAGTACGATTGAGCTCAGCGCGTGAAGAACTTCCCCCCATGCTCGTGAGGAAAAAAGAAAGGAAACAGGTTTATTCACTATTCAGACGAGCTTAGGTGTTATTTCTCTTTTGCATTTGTGATGCTGGTATAATTGCCAAGATAATTCGGAACGCCTACATATTTTTTTTCAGCGTGAGCTTGATTAGTCCTTAACATATGACACCAGTGACGAAACATAATCGGCCATGGGTTCGCCATATACGCTTCAGTTTGTCCCAAATAGGTACACATTTTCATAACATCCAGCCCATATAAGATATCTTACTTGTAAATGTTAACGAAAGTTGCCTATCACGTAATGTCATCGGGATTGTATTTAGGCGTTGAGCACTTGCAAGGAAGACGTGTGGGTCGCTTTGATTTGATCCGCTTGCTTCGTCTCGCATGTACTTCGTAAAAACAAAAAGACAGCACCATGGCGCAATACGATCATGGTATATTCGCTAGCAAAGTTCTGGAGAGTCTCCCGCGGTGGACGCATATATCCGGGCGGGGGTATTAGCTATATTGCTCGGGAATCTGATCGTAACGCAACCCGCGCTGGGACGCGAGCACTCTAAACTGAGCACTTGGCCCGATGACATCAATAAACGGTGGTGGCAAAGCGCGGAGATGTCGCCTTCCGTTTCCTGTCACCGCCAGGGTTCCCTGGTCTGCAGTCGTGCGGCCGCACGTGGAAGCTACATCACGCGCAGCAATTTTATTCCATTTACAAAGGCCAGAACTTTGAAGCTTCTCGCGAGCTTTGTGGGCTCATTGACGAGATTGTACCCTTCACACTATTTCAGAAAGTACACGAACGCAGCTTAAACTACGTCCTGATAATTGGGTTCCAAAACACGTTATGCGGAAAGCAGACATCGCCAGCGCAAACGGTCGTACACCATCGTCTTGACCGTCCAGTACGTACGTGGATGGTTTATATAACACGCTTTTGTATCTGTAAATTATCGCTAAAGTTTTTCGCTGAAACTGTAAAAACAAAAGTCCGTATTTTTCCCCATCGCTGCTGAAGACAGTAAGTGCCTCCAGGCGATGCTCCTTAGAGAGAAATAAAGACCGCCGCGAAAAAAAAAGTAGTTCCTTCCGAATGCTGCTAAGCGCAGCCCAGGGTGTCGATCGATGGGGCAGTACTCGCAGGCTGCCTCTAAATCGACCAATTTCTGCGGTTCTCTCAACGAATACCTCTGGGAGTGGAACGGCGATGTCTTTTCGACTCACCAGGGAACCGTTAATAGATTTAATATTTTGTTTCGTTAGACCATTAAGGGTGCGCCTTGATGGAAACAAGGCTTCAGCACCGAAATAATAACAAAACGAATACAAGTATGGCAAAAGAGAGACACGAATCGTGCTTGCTGCGAAACTCTAGTCGATAAGTGGAAACTTCCCTTTGACGCGAAATGCCATAAAAGTATGGCTTGGCACCGGTACTGGGAACGTATAGGGACGACGTGCGGAGTTCTGGACGTGACATTTTAATGAGTAACATTCTTTGCCGAGTACACCCACAGCCAGGACAGTGTAAGGGCCTGCATTTCCACAATAATGCATATTTCGTAAATGTTCCAAATGTAATCGTTGTAATAACGAAATAAGTGGTGATGGAGAATAAATGGAGATAAGTGGTCAGACGACATTTTGAAAAACTAAATAATAAGAAAAATATAAAACAATTACGGAAAATGGCAAAACGTATAGGGCATGGCATTTCCACAGTAATGCATATTTAGGGAAGTTCCACCTGTAATCGTTGTAATGGCGTAAATGAACATCATTGGTCGAACGAAATTTCAAAAAAACTAAAGAATTATTAAAAATATAAAATAATTACTGAAAATGGCCAGCCGTGTAACACCCTGAATTTCTACAATAATGAAGATTTCGCAAACGTTCCACCTGCAATCTTTATATAGCGTTATTGGAGATAATTGGTGGGACAGCATTTAGAGAAAAAAATTTGGATGGAGAAAACTCACACTCACGACAGGCGGCATAAGAATGCTGCGCATTAGTAGATAATTCTCTGAATTTCTGCAGTTTTTTCATTTACGTTTTTTTTTTGTGTTTGCGCTTACTAAACAATACGAGATTGGTGTAGTTTTGAGGTGATCCTAAAAAGAATGAAGTATATCATAACTTCTACCGGTTTCATACAAATTAAAGAAATAGCACGGTATGGTCTTCCTGCTGCGGGCGTCCATCCCTATCATAATTGAACTCTTGTTAGCGATTACTAATACCTGAAATTCATCTCACCTTAAGATAACTGATTTGTTGCCCTGGAAAAATGCCTTTTCCCTCTACAGCCACCCCCCCCCTGCACACACACACATACACACATTGCGTAAGTGCCCTGGCCATCTAACACCAAACATGCTTGTTTTGGAAAAGTGTTTGTTTCTGTGTCCCTGCGGTGACATTATTTCATGGGTGCAGAAAATGTCAATGAACGTTTAGGACCTCCTTTTTAAGCAGCTATGGGGATGAAGTTCGAGCCGAAATCGATAATAGTGTTGCATACGGAAAGGAGTCCTCGAGCCGAGCTCTGCCACCTCCGTCATGCGTGAGGTAGCGTGGTGAAACGAGCGGCCAGCAAATGTTGCTGCCTAGGAGAAGACGACCAGAAACCGAAGGCAAACTTAACAGGATTACTACATGACGAGAGGTGAGCCGAAGAGATACGGAAACAATGCCCTGACGGGCGAAGTTAAAGTACAGGACTAGCTAGAGCAGAGTGTCAGCATTGATTCGCTGCTCCAACAGAAATGCACTTCGGCGCTTGGGGCTCGTATTTATACCCAAAGCGATAACGGTCAAGCAACCCTTTCCCCTGCTTTCTGCACACGGCGCTACATGGTACAAACACACACAACGCTCTTTCCAGAGTTCATGAGGAGTCTGTACTAGCCGCGCACGCTGAGTCCGAGAGTAGGGAAAGAGGTCTCCGATGCGATGTCTGCCTCGCCGGGTCAAGTCTCAACTTGCAGGGGCTGCCGCCGCCGAAGTTTGAATCACGACGACAGCGAGGCGCCTTTGCTCCAGCCATTCCCAGGTACGTTGCGGCATGTTGGGACCTCTTGGCTGTCGCTGCAAGCTTGAGTCACCGACAGAGAGGCGCCCGCGCCCACGCGAAAGGCGGACATAGTGGGGGCTCTGCCACAAAGCCCGAAGCGCTGCAGCAAGCCTGCAGCACAGCGGCACGCTGATTCTTTACAGTAGTTACGCAACTCCGAACGACGAATTCAGTTGCAACGCACAACCAGGTGCATAACCAAGGCTTATTTACTGGCGCACGTATTGTTTATCAGAGTTACTCACTATCACCAGTTGCGAAATTCCCCATAGGCTTTACGTATCAAAAACCGGTCCGCGTTTGGCCCCCTTCACTAAGGGCAAAAAGGGGCAAGCATGAGGCGAGTTGACTAGCTTTCCATCTTTCAATGTTGAAGTAGTACTCAAGTGCTTGCGGTTGCTGCCGTGACTAACCAAAGAAAAACCTTAGAAATCTAGGAAACAGTACCCAGGTTTGAGTTTTCCCAATTGAAAAGCAAGCTATATTTTATTAAGTTGTGTTATTGAGTAGTGTTAGGCCAAGTTTAGCTTTTTCCCCTGGTGCAGCGCCAATACACTTACCCCTCAGCTTCAACAAAGCAGGGGTGCTCACACGGCCCGCATTACGATGCCTAGTTTCGTAGTTGATGTATATTGAAGATATTTTCGTAATATTCGGTACGTATGCCCCGCACAAACACCAAGCCGATGCAAAGGCGGTGGTGAGTCGCAGCTAGCTTGTGAAATATTGGTAACTAGAGTGCACCAGAGCTTATCCATCTTGTTTGAAGTCATGAATTGGGTTCTTTTGAGACGTCACAGTTAAAATCACCCGACGCGGCAGGACACTTCAAGGTCGAGTAGGCCTCTGAAAGGAGCCGTTTCGCGCGCATCGACAAAACACGACCGGGGCTTTTCTTCTCTGCCAGCATTTTTGCGTGCAGGGACAAGCATGGGACATCAATTCTAAAACGACACAGGCAGAAATGATGCACTTCATGTCTGGGTCTCATCCGTAAGGATGGGTATCGCTGTCATTATTCTTAACGGTGGTGTGTCAATAGTAGCGGCGCTGTACGATATCAAATTCAGTAAAAGCAAAACATAATTAAACTCTCGTCATCGTTAGCAAATGCTGCCCTGAAACTCTTATTTACCGTCCCCGTGACACCCATCATGAAGAGCTGTTCTAGGAAGGGGGGAAGGAGGGGGGGGAGTGCGCAAAATATAGGAAAAAACGAATGAATTAGGCCCCTGAACAAAGACACACGTTCTTGAACGTTTCTGAATAGGAGAAAGATAAAAAAAGGTAAACCGTTGCCGCAGTGGTTGGAAGGCGGGTTCAGAGTGAATCTCCGGGAATTGTGGAGTGATGTATCCTTTGGAGGAACATACACTTCAAAGCGAAGCGCCTACTACAGTGAATAGAGCATTAGTTTATTGAAATCCTATATAAAAGAGCTCCGCAGTGCACTGAAAACACATTGGCAAATCCACAAAAGTGATGGAGAGTGATGTCTATGAAAAAAAAACAAGAGTTACCTCCGCGAGACTTGTTCCCGAATCTGTGTATCCTTCCTTAAACTGCACCTTCAAAGAAGACCCCCCCCCCCCGCTTCCTTTTCTATCGCACTGAGCACATGTCCTTCACAGACATACCGTGTAAACGCATTAAGATAATTATTCCCTCTTCTGCATCTCTCTTTGTACAACGGGGTGAGCAATACGCAAAGTAGCACGACAGAGGCTTCGTAAGGGCCCACTTAATGAAACGAGGTTCTCAACAGTAGTGTGGCTGCCACGTGAACCATTGATTTCTTTGGCAAGTATAAATTAAAATGATAAAAATACAGAGGAAGAAAGATTATACGAGAGGTTTAATGGCAGCACCAAAGGTTCTTTTTCCGATCAATATTAGCGAGTTGATGAGGCTTTGTTAGTCTATCTTGTGGTAAAAAGAAATTTATCACAAAAATTGTGTTCTATATGGGCCTCAATGTTAACCCAGAAATTAACAAGGACATTTTTTGCGAAGTATGTGTGAGCGTACACAACCGCAAGCATCGCAATAAAAAAAAGAACCTTTCATCCACGATACACGTAAAATACATCATCGAGAATCACCGCAAAACTAATACATATACATTTTATTGCGAATTGGTTTTTATGAAAGCCTACGAAATTGGAAGCTAAAACATCCCCGTGATAGATAGAAGCACTAGAAAAGAGGCCTCGTCAAAGCAAAAGAACAACAGTTCGAGAAAAAGACGCCGTGTCTCAGTGTCGGCTATAGAAGAGCGTTAATATTGGCATTCGGATGGCTAAAGCCGCGCAGATACCGTCAACTCCTCCCGGTCGACGTATAATAAAAAAAATTCGTAGATTCGAGAAATACCGAACCACATAATTGAGTTTACATTAAAAAGCTCTCTTCATTCGGCATACCTCACCAGCATACGTAAGTAAAACATCTGATTTCAGCCAGAAAAATAAACACAAAAAGACAAGGGTGGGAACGCCCAGAGTATTGTTTAGCGAAGAATGAAATTCTCTTACACAAGTGCAGGAACACAATTTCGCAATGAAAACCTTTAAATAAAGTAGCAATAGCTGAAAGTGCAGATCCTCTGCCGCCTGAACCCGAGCTGTGGTAAAGATTAGAGCAGTGTTTCTGCTTTTTATTGGTTTTCAGAACGTGCTTAAAGCCAGGGGAACATTTTCTCCAGATAATCTGTTGCAGTGAATGAAAACAAGTTGGTTTTGCTACAATAGAAGTTGCTGGAGAACACAACGACAACAAAAACAACCGCGTTAATAGGGTACACTATAGGCTAGGTTGGCACGGAAGGAAAGAAAGAGTTAAACATCACCCTTCACTGTAGCCCCGAAGGAAAAGAAAAGCACACCGAAAAAGGCTGTGTGTTGAACTCTACGGGGATATATAGCTCCGGTTCTCCCATTAATTTAATCTGTGCTTCTTACGTTAATTTCGCCGCCGCCACTGCGCTGCTTTCTACTGAATAGAAACGCTCGTGACTACGGGCTGCAGCGAACGCGAAAACAAATTACGAATAAAGGTACAAATACTAAACATGGCCAACAGCGGGTTCTCTCCAGCCACACCCATCGTTCAAAGAACTGTGGCTGCAGGCGGCAGCACACTGTTGTTCTCTGGGGATAGGACGCCCTCCCTGACCGAAAGCTTCGCCACGAGGCGGAGATGCAGGCGACGCGTAGGCGACACCGGGGGACATTCTTTGACTTCGGGCCTTTATTTATTGTCACGCAGAAAAACTGTTTCAGCGGCATGATGGCATGATGAAGTGCCAGACGTCACCAGATATTTTCCTCCCTTCATGTTCCCTCTCCAGTGTTTGTTTCGAAAGCTTTTGAAGCGCCTGCTCCACATCTAATACTCTCGCTTTCCTTCCCCCTGCTTCTCTCTATCCATCCATCCATCCATCCATCCATATCTCTCTCTCTCTCTCTCTCTCTCTCTCTCTCTCCTCTCTCTCTCTCTCTCTCTCTCTCTCTCTCCTCTCTCTCTCTCTCTCTCTCTCCATTTCTTCCTCTTCTCTCGTCATGCTGTGCCCGCGAGTCCCAATCAGATTGCAGACTCATTTCAATTTGCCCGCGCTCCCCTGAGGGACAGAGCTCCGTCTAATGGAATATCTGCCGTCGCGCTCGCCTCCACATCTTCTCGCTGCGAGCACGCGCTCTGTTCCTGCTTTCTCAGCTCTGTCCAAACACTGTCCTCACTGCCGCTGCTCGGGAATTTTATGTCGCCTTAGTTCATTTTCGTTTTATTCCATCTTCTGCCTCGCCAGCAACGCCTGGCGTTTGAACTGTGTGGGTTGCCTTTCATCACCCTTCTCCAAAGGGCAGCTACGCAAAGCGTCAAGCTGCTGCGGGGCAGCTAGCCCGCAACACCCTGCCGACATCGCACGAAAGAGGTGACGCTGAAAGAGCATGCAAATTAATGTACTAATAAAAATAAAAAGAAGCCTCTCCGCATTAACCAGTTGCGACAAAGATGTTCGTGCTCCTATGCTAGCTGTGCTAAGCTGCACCAATGAAAGAATTTTAATAAGAACCAGATAAATTTTTCGCCTAGAAACAAGTCAAAATTTTGAATCTGTTGCACGGGCACATCACGTTTCTCCAACGAGGCATCTGGCTTTGTTTTGTCTATTTCATAGTGTTTTTCTAGGCACCAGCCTGTATCGGAGTTCTTTGTATTCTCGCGCCTTAAGCAACAGCCGCTTTGTTTATCGGCCCACCGTGCTACAAACGAAACCTTGCCCCAAACAGGCAAGCATTGAGAGAAAAAAAAAAAAAAAACCACGAGAAAGAAGCACACGTTTTTCCCGTACTTTTATCCAATAGTGAACAGCTGAACACCACCGTCAGATGTTTGTTCTTTGACGTGTCGGGAGTCATGCGTCATCATTCCACGGCATACAACGGGCTCTACATCCAAAATGTCGGACTGGTTCAGAGCGATGCTGGTATTGGATTTTAGGCTTCTTATGGCATTTAGTAAAGAGGATTCATTTAGAAATGCAAGTGAGAAGGGCGTTACGAACAACCACAGCAGTTCATCGAAGATAAACAACTCGATACAGGAACAAAAAGAACCAGACAAGAAAAAGAAAGAAAAAGAGCAGTGCTCCGGCAAATGCGTTCACAATCTCACCAGGAGTGACAGGTTGTATGAAGGTGGCTTAATATTAAACACGGGTCCAATTACGTGAGCGGGAAATTTTTAAGCTTTGTTTTTGTTTTTGAAGTTGGCAATAAATCAGCTTAGAAACACGCTGCTCCCGTATTAATATTTGTTACCTTTGTTGCCTAGGCCTTTGTTGCCTAGGCGCCTTTGGGCGAAGTGAATTTGCGCTGTACGCGACGGGGCAGAAATTTGTTCGTTTCAGATGTAACCAAAATACACGTTTTTATCGATGATATCCGGAGTCATATACCAGATAACGTGACTACATTGAGGCCAAACAACATCACAAAGAACACAGAAGAGTAGCCAGGAAAAGGGGGGGCGAAAGGCAATGACGGCATTTGAAAATTCAGAGCCTTTGTTACTCTCACCGCCTCTCCTCTTATACGAATGCCGCATGGTTGTAATGCTGATCGCCGTAAATTTTGGGTGTACGTAATGCTCTAAATATGATTCCTTAATGCGTAGATTTAGCATACTACTGATATTTTTATGTAAAAGGTGTTATACCAAGAAATTTCTTTTATTTTTATTTTATACGAGGCGTGGTAGACCTAGGTAGAGCATTTCCTAAACTCCCGAAAGTATTCCACAAACATCACTTATAATATAATAAGTTACCCCTAATGTCCTTGCTGGTCTGCGCCCCTTCCTCTTTCTCTCTTTCGGCCACACAATTAAGGAGGGGTCATTTCTCCACGCTAAGGCGTGTAGCTGGCGGTAGAGATCTTCTCTTACGGTAAAATAGCGGGTCGCCCTATTCGTCAACTCCAGTGCCCTCTCCAATGCCCCTCGCTGTTCGTCTATGTAGGAACGAGCCTTCTCTGAACAGATCGACACTCCAGCGACGATACAGGGGAGATGGACGACCGTGACACAAAAGGCGTCAACCGCTCCCCTTGAGACCTTCTTGAGCAGGGACGTGACCGCCCCGCCGTATACGCGGAAAAGGTGCTTTCTCGGTTGTTCTGCGAGGCAGAGCGGACCTTGTAGCTGCTGCGGCGCCCACTTAACTCCCCCATCGTCCAGAGCACTAGGAGGGGCATCACAAGAGCGACCTCTCTTCTTGCCACCCTGCCCCTCCTTCTCCTTCCGGAACAGGACAGCATCCCAGCTGTTAAGAGAAATCGATCGGCTTGCATTTGCCTTTGCCCGGCGGCTCCCGTTCAGTGCGGGCTGTTAATGCCTCTGACTTCCTGCACTCGTTTGTTTTTGGGCTGCTTTCCTCTCCGTATCCGGTGGTTTCCTTAGTACTACTTGCATTTGCCGGTTAGTATTTGTTGCCCAGACAAGGCTTACTTTGGCTGGCATCGTCAACAACACTCGTTCTTTCGGATGGCCCACTCAAGAAAACATGAAGTGAATAACATCGCTTCGCAATTTGAGAAGACTTGTTTAGAAAAATACCCCCCCCCCCCCTCCCTAGGCCTGTTCTCATGAATTAATTACAAACACGACTGTCTCGCGGCGAGGTGTCGATTATTTCGCTGCCCCACTACTAAGGATTCTGCAAGCTTGTTTTACGGAGCAATTGGACCAGGCAGTAGCGGGTACTTCGAATCATTAACGGCATTGTTTTTAAAGTGCAGCTGTT
>NW_027526460.1:27535586-27755357 GCF_048455015.1 Haemaphysalis longicornis | reverse complement strand
TTGAAGGGCTGCTTGCTTGGGCCTGCTACTTCCCTCTGGGAGGAGGGGACTGAGGACAGAAAAAGAAAGGAATGAATATGGAAGGTATGGGAAATGGCAATGAAAGCGACAAATTAACTATGTACAAGCAGTAAAACCAATAAACGTCTCACGTACAACGGGGCGCTGAATCAGATCACTACAGTGCACTTTTTAGCACATGACTATCATCCATAATTGCTATTTCAGACTAGGGCACACTCCACAAATGTCTGGCCGGGGTAATCATTCTGTAATCCGCGGTAGTATACTACAACGCTATTATACAGATCTTGGACAGCTTTTTTTACAGATAAGCTGCGTTATCGCCTCGCGCTGACTAGCAGTTATTGCACATCCGCTGTGGTGACGGCAGCTATTTTGTAAGCGCAGTAATGCCAGGACGGTAGGGAGTTGACACACTATGGTAGAATACTTGCGCTACACTTGTTTCGATGGCTCGTCGGAAACGCTTCACCAATTCCGGCGACGCGAATGACGTTGTATCCGTCATAAAGGGCGCAATGATGAGCAGAATCTGGAGCCGGCTTTGATCATCGTACATCATCGCATCATGGTCTCACGAATACTTAGAAGTAGTACCATAATCAAATTATTTATGCATCAATAGCATGACTCAGTGTCCTCATTGCAATAGCGTAGTATCCGTCGTGACTTTATGCAACTTGCCGTGAGTAGAGTTGAAAAGGTGCTGCTTGGGCGGAGCAACAACCAGCAAGCCTTGCAAGGCTAGGTCCTCCTGCTCCACTGCAACAACCAATTTTTTTCTCTCTCTCTCCCCTCTTCTCCCAACTGCATGCACTGTATTTTTGTGTTATATGTTCGAATATTCAACTGGCAGTGGTTTTTCCTAATTGTAAAGTTTCTGCGAGGTAATCGCAAATTTTATTTAAAGCATTATGACATACGTTCTGGCATTGCATTTAATATTGTATAAAAGTAATAACTGTTAACTTGTTCTATAAATAAATAAAATAGTTACCGGCGACCAGTAGGTTTTCAGTGCGAGTAATTTCAGAGAGAGAGAGAGAGAGAGAGAGAGAGAGAGAGAGAGAGAGAGAGAGAGAGAGAGAGAGAGAGAGAGAGAGAGAGAGAGAGAGAGAGAGAGAGAGAAATTTTAATGGACACTGAAGAGGTTAGCCCCACAAACGGCGGGGCTTGCTACTTCAGATGGGGGTGTACATAGTGAGGAGAAAAAAAGAAAAAACAAAGGGGAGAAGAATTACAAAGTAACAATTCCATCTAAGCGTTCTATTTAAAACTAGGGGAAAGTTAGAAGATGGTTGGCAAATCATATAGGGTTGGCAACCCTCTTTGCCAACCCTATATATGGTTTGGCAAGGAGGCTTGTCCTTTCCACTGCTGAAAACATTCGCAGATACCGTTCAAAGTAAAAGCAGATGTATGAACGCACCATCTAAATATAAAATCTCCCCCAATATTTTTGTAAACACCTTCTGTTTTTACATTTCTGCACCACCTATTCTTTCTTGCCATTTTGCTAAAAAATCTCAAAAAGGTACCTATATATGATTGAAAAATATCAGACAGTGTTCAACTGAGGACTGCGTAAGTTCTTCTCTGAATTCGAATTATATTGTCAATAACCCTTCATCGCCTGCACGCTGCGCATGGAGGGAATATTTGCCCAAACATGAAACATGAATCCATTTCTTTTTATTCCTCCAACAGCATTTCTCCTCGCAAAGCAGGTATTTCAAGCCAACGGCACACCGTACCGCTTACATAAGAGCCGACTCCTATGGTTGGTGAATAGCAGATCAGGGCGTGGAGCGTCTTTTTCTTCTACGGGGGAGTTTTCCGTATCTCCGCAAGACAATGAGCACAAAACACGGTAACGTGGTTCGGGAGAAGACAAAAAAAAAAAAAAATCTCCGTGGGGAGAATACTGAAGCTTTCCTTTGAGGCAACACTGGCCTATCACTGGCTCCGAAGGATAATACAGTTGATGCCTTTATCGCTGGCCTTCTTGAGATCTCCTTCTTCTCCGTTTCCGGATACGTGATCGGGCTCCCCGCTGAAGGCATCCGTCAGCCCCATTCCTAGCGAGGAACGTCCCGGCGTATCTCGCTACTTCGGCCCTGGAGCCCCAACAAATGAGCAGGGCGCGCTCAGCAAGGGACGAGCACTCTTTGGTCGATACACCCGTTGCCTTCGTATCTAGCCCGCCATTCATGCCCCAATTGCTTTGTTCTTGTTCATCAACGTGCCTCTTGTCAGTACGGGAATAGGGAGTTCAGCAATACGCTTGAAGCAACCATGCTCGGGTCACCGCCTTAGGTGCGGGCAATTGCATGCGTGTTTTTTATATCTTTGTGAAGAAAGCAGTTCATTGCTGCATCGCCTGAGCATTTGAATGTTAAGAACGGGTGACAGTTATGTTTAGGAATGCAATCAGCACTGGTAGCGGATCCTCTTGAGGTATGCGAACGTTGGATGCAAACGTGCTAAATAAGGGGCAAGAATAAAATATCGTTTCCAATGCAGGCGCGCGCGTTGGTCATCACGAATAACAATCGTGGCTCTGACCACGATATCATTAAATAAGTTTAAAAGGGCAAAGCTAAAAGGCTCACTTAGGCTGTGCCAGACTTTTCAACTGGGACCGATTTACGAAAGCTCAAGCCACGAAGGCAATTATTCTGAACCCCCTTCCCCCTCCCCGACACTTGATTCGTGTAAACAATAGAGGACCTCGAAATGCATATTGTCACGCTAGAAGTTGTGCAGCTCTACTTTTAAGCTATTCGCAACCAATCCCCATGCAAGGCATGTGTTAAGCTGATGTGTTGAAGAGGAAGCAGAGGACAAACCGCACTCGTACTGGTCGCAGGACCAGCGGCAACATCCTTCAACGCTGTTGTCCCTATTTATCAGTGCAAATAAACACTTTGCACCGTACGTTTGTGGATGATGACCTTGAGGGAAGACGGAGGCGAAGACAGTCCAAAACAATATTAAAAAAACGGTCGCCACTCCATACTCCCCTCCCAACGTACACTCTCGCCTACCAAACCTTTGGGATGCGAGGCTTCGCCTCAATAAACACCGAAAAAACAATGACATAACTGAAATCTGCGCAAACGGATAGCTGAGATCAACAAGCAAGCAGCTTAACCCACGACGCCACCGGGCAGGGAAAGCTGGATTCCACTACGTGATGGCCTATGTCTCCCCGAAAACCTGGATGCCCCTTCGTCATCTCATCGACCCCTTGACTCGCAAGACTGAGGCCAATCGCAAGATGGCCCGCACTATCAACAGCTACCATGGAAGCACCGATCAGCTACTAGAAGACCTACAGACCGGATATCTCAGAACGAACTGGACCTTCCGCACTAACCCCTACACTGGCAGGCCTAACACTACTCCAGACCAACCAATTGAACTTCATGCACTACGATCAGCAATAGACGAAAGCAGAAAAATTGTGCTCCGGGACAGGACGTCGACATATATATGCGACTTAGTAGGACCTGGACGCCACTAGCAAGTTGGTTTCAAACAGACGTCTGGCCTTCCTATGACCATTTTAGCGTTGATTCGGTGCCGAAAGATGCCCTAATTACTCAGAAATCGCTAATCAAACGCTGAATAAACGTGACCGCTATACCGCTATACATTATCGCTGCCCTACTTGCTTTTGGTTGATCGTGACCAACGAGAACCTAATACAACGCTACCACGTAGCGAGCGGTTTAGTCAGTTTTGATGAAATCAGTCGTGCTTTCCTGAACTACCGCGCCCTTTGCAGTTCCTGAACACTGAGCCAAATGTTCAGAAGCGCTACTGTAACAACAAGTTCAACTACAGAAGTCTTTGCGCCAGCGCTCACGCAAACCGTAGCCCCTACACTCATCACGGATTTTCAAGAAGCATACCGAAGTTACCGATCGGAATGGGTGGACATTCTAGCACATCCAATGCTAACAAGTCGCCGTCCAGCTCCAAAAGAAAGATGCCAATTGTGTGGACGGATGCCCACGCCTCCATGGATGGCAACTAGTGTTCTCCCCAACATACCCGCGTACTAACCAACCGGGTCCTAGAGAGTACCGTAGAGTAAAGCCTCTTGTTGTGCTCGTTGATATTGCATTTTTAAAGGTGGAAAAACTGTGCCTGAGAACAAAACAATAAGAAAGGGACAGAACAGCCCGTCCTGTCCTTTTCTTATTTTTTTAAGTGCGAATGCACTTCTTAAGCGACCCTGAACCTGCGTCCACCGGCGATGGCCGCGCACGTGGAGATGGGCGCGCGCAGCCTGGCCGCTGACATGGCACATACCCACGTGGGGGATTGGCCAAGAATCGGGCGTGAGAAGGGCTAATGCACCTGCTTAAAGGAGTACTGACACGAAATTTCAAAGCTGAGATCCGCTCTAGCAATCAAGTACAACGACAACACAAATAGGTGTCTGTGAATAAATGCATCTTTCTTTCTTTGTAGTTGTGTGTGTGTGTGTGTGTGTGTGTGATCTCTCTTTCGCGAACATTACCGAACCGCGCAAATTCAACTCGTGCATTCGCACTTTCACATTCTTCCCCTCGGGGAAATGCGGGGAATTTTTTTGTCTCTCACACGCAGTTTTTCCACCCTTAAAAAAGTACCGTAGAGCTTACCCAATCACTACATTTCAAGAGATAACTGAGCAGTATAGGCTTAGCAGAGAACATTCCCACTCACTCCCACACCAAATTTCACAAAGCATCGGAAAACGACTCTCCGACTTCTTCAATCAAATACATACCCTTATCCTACCTGACTCAGCCGAATGTCCTCAAGCCAATATTCAGCCGGATGCAAATTCTGCCAGCAGCCAGGGACACTCAGGCACATTATTGGGTAATGCAAAGTTACCCCAGTGTTGCCACCACCAATATTCCCTCCCCTCTTCACCCCCAAGAACAATAGGAGACAGCTAGCGTTACCTGTTCAGCCCATTATCTCTCCGAAGCTTCAGCCGTGGCGTGCCAGGTATTGGCGACGTGTCAAGCGAGCTGTGAGCCGGCAGAGTTGCATCAACACTTTCGCGTCGTCGCGGTCTCTGCTTTGACCTGACAAAACCTCGAATTCGTTTTGTATTTTCGTCGCACCCGCTCGCACTCGGCGAGTGGACCCAAAGCGCTGAGCGATTCCTCTCGGCTTGCGCGGAAGAAACTTCGCGTCTGGAGCCGTAAATCTGAAGGAAACATTTCTGACACCGCTACGGCCGGAACCGTTTATCTTCATGCTACCGGTACGTTGTTCACACGCATTCCCTTTTGCTTACTCTCTCCCACCGCTCCCCTTAATTGCCGGTGTGTCTGTACAGCTCATGTGTGTAGCAACAACACCATAGAAAGGCTCGCATGGGCTTGCACCTCTCATGTACCTTTCAAAACTTGTTCTGTCTCATTGCTGCTTTACCTGTTTTAGCTGTGACTTTCATTTTTTTTTTGTCTGATCCTTTCGCAATCCGCTCTTGGTATTGTCCGCACTTTTTAACCATGCGACATATAAGGGTTTATTTACAAGCGGAAACTAGAAGTTAACATTTACTGCACTTGTGGTGCACTCCCCCACCCCTCACCCCGGAATAAGGCTTACGTGATTTAACCTTGGACTTGCAAAAAAAAATCTCAAAAGAAAAGTTCCAACCCACTCGCGGTGGCCACACAGAAACGCGGAGGAGGAGGAGGAAGTAACTTTATTGTGCCCAGAGGAAAGGCCTGGCCGGTGTGCTTCAGAGGACGGCCAGGATGTGTTGGTTCTTAGCGGCGTCTTCGGCCACTGGACGGCCCAACGCTGGATGGCAGGGTCCTCGCTAAGCAGCACGGTCTCCCACTGCTCTTTTGTGTTGATAATAAATGTTCCCTCTGTATTGCTGAAGTCTTTTCTTTTTATAGCAGGGTATTCCCAAAGCATGTGTGCCAAACTTGCAAGCTAGGGGCAGTGCTTACATTTACCGTCACGAATTTCTGGGTGGAAGTGCCTGTAATGCCTGGGTTGGGATATGTATTAGTCTGAAGACGCCTCCATGCAACTTCTTGTTTTTTGGTCAGCGAGAGGTTGGCTGCAAGGTACTTCCGTCTTTCGCCTCTGTATTGGTCGAGCACATCCCGGTAGGTGCACAGGCGATCCTTGGTGTTGTCGGCAGGGTGTAGGGCGGATCGCAGGGGCTCTCGGTAGGTGAATGCTCGAGCAGCCTCGTTGGCCCGTTTGTTGCCCTCCAGGCCCGCGTGTGCGGGCGTCCATATTAAAGTGGTTCGGGTGTCTACGTTCTTGTCCTGCTGGGCAAGGACTTGCAGTGCCGCACTGGAGATTCTCCCCTTTGTGAAGTTGCGGATTGCAGGTTGAGAGTCGCTGAAAATTTTCCTCGCTCGGGTTGTGGCTAGTGCTAACGCTATGGCTAGTTCTTCACCCCCTTCGGGGTGTCGTGTTCGGATGGAGCAGGCGGTGAGAGCCTTTCCTTCTTGATCGGTGACAACTGAGACCATAGCCCTTCGTTGTTCGTAAGAGGCAGTGTCCGTGTAGACGAGTTGAGGTTCTCCTTAGAGCTGTCTCCCTAGCGCTAGGGCTCGCAAACGAGGGACTGCGGTTCATTCTGCGTTTATTTGCGTTCAGAACCTGTTCGTTAACACAGTCGCTCTTTTGCGATTATTTCTGATGCAAGTTTTGCTGATTTAGTGATAGGCCCCTTTAGCACATTGTTCGGCAAAATAGAGGAAAATTAGCGTAAAGCACTTCCAAAGTGGATTACCTTTTTCTGTTATTTCTGTTTATTCTACTTAGATAAATTTGAGCTAGCAGAAATAATAAACATATACCGACCTTTGTTAACAAGAGTTCTTGCATTTGCGATGACGCGCGGTATGGAAATATTTATTTAACATCACATAGTAATGTATGGGTAAGCTTTTGTGACAGCGCGACGCCCCCCCACCCCCCCCCCCCCCCCGTTCTCCCCTCCCGATTCTTTTCACGAAGCATTTCCCCACGCTCTTCTTTCACACGGAACTTAAAAAAGAGTGCTATGCCGCATTTACATTATTTACGATGGACAGATGGTTGCGCGAATACCTTGCGAATTCACTTGGAATCGGTATGGCGTCTGTACTTTATCCACACGCCCGCATGATGGTAGGCAAAAGCGAGGCATCTTCGCATCCTCATTTCTTTAATACATCATGCTCATGCTTGCAACATTGTCCTTGCACGCACGCATGTCCTTGCATGGGAAATTATACGCGGGCCCAGTGCACGTGGATATCGGAGGCCCCAAGCTGCGCACACAAGCAAAAAATTACACCATCTTTCCTGGGTAGTATGCGAAGCAGCCATGGGGTCGACTGAAGTTCCCATTAGTTTTCAGTTCGTCGTTTCCGTTGACATTCAGCTTCGCGTGCCTTCATTGTATCAGTAGCTTCTTGACGTAGTTTGAATGAGTGAAGGACATAAGGCGCGTTTGTAGCATATGCTCCCGTCTCCCTTTGTAGCGCAGTGGGAAGAGCGCCACGTACCTCCCGTTGCGGCCAGAGAGTCGCGGGATCGAAACCGGGCGCCGCCTAACTATTTCTTTTTATAGTGGACTGCGCTGACATCAGCCCAAACGCTGACGGGGCTGAAGAGACCGCCATGCGCAGTAGAGTGCGGACGGCGGACAACAACAAAGGAGGGAGGGACTGCAGCCCCGATCATGAGATGCTTCGCATCTAAAATCTATGCGCTCGTCGACACGTTAGAGCTCGGTTTGATTACGGAAGCAAGCCACTCAGACGGCCTTTTAGGGAGGCGTCAACGAGCTACGCGGAAGCGACGCGGGTTTTGGCACGTGCTACATCTTGCGTTCAGCGCCGGCATAGTGGGGAGAAGGACATATAGACGAGAACAGAGTCTAGCGCAGCGCTAACTAAACGCGAGATAGGCTGGTTAATTAGTTGCGCTACGCAAAGTGGACTCGAGGAGTATTCTGGTTGATTAGGTTTATAGAAGAGCGCGGTACGCCCCGGGCAGGCCTAGTCACGCTAACGCTAGCCCTCCTTTATGTGTATGCTCGTATCCACCGAGCTGCCTGTGCTTCCTGCGGTGGGTACGAGAGAAAAGAGAGATAGGGAAACGAGTACGCTCTGACTGATTACAACGAATGAGGTGGTCTTCGCTCATTTCCCCACTCCACTAATCTCTGGCGACAAGCCGTTTGCAGCGTAAGAAGATGGAAACAGAGGCAGGAAAAGAGACAGAAGGGATTTTGCACGCTGCCTGGTGGTTTTTGAGCTAAATTGGCGTGGTTGCGTGCGTAAAAACGGGCTAAGAAACCTCTTTTACCATCCGCGTAAAAACCGCCGTATAGTGCACGGCTGTACTGTTTCGGGCCATTGCGTGGCATTTCTGTCTTTTTTTTCTTTTCTTTCTTTCCTTCTTCCTTCATTTCTTTGAAGAAATAAAACAAATGCATATATACATCAAAAAAGAAATAAATAAAATGTAACGCTATTTTTCTCATAAAAAATTTTATTATTCACCTCACACCGCCACATTTGTGGTCTGTATACTGCCCCTAAATTGTCCCCCCCCTACAGTAATGCTCTATGGGTGCTGTAGGAACCTGTGATCAATAAATAAACAAAAAATAGAATAGAATACTTAACAGTGGTGTGAAAAAAAAAACAATTATTAATTCTAAGGAATCAATCCCAGGAGGGTGTTCCCCGGAGCCTCTCGTCTCATTCGTCCTCGCCGGCCGTGTCTACCAACATTTTTCACGGGAGTTTCCTCCTGTGCCTTGTAAGCAGTTTCTGCGGGGCAACTTTGCAGCTCAGCGTTTTTTTTTGTTTTGTTTTGGCACTACTTATCAGCGATCCTAAAAGCATTTTTGTTGACAACACAAAATAAAAAGAACCCCTGTGCGTGACGCCTTATTTCTTGAAATGCCTTGCAGAAAATGCCGGGTTGCTTCACCGTTCTTTGTAATTGTATACGGCACCGGACACATGAACAAGGTAAATTATTCTCCGCTTGGTTTGGGCATCACACGATGCAACGGTGCGAAAAAAAATATTACACGGAATACACGACGAAGGCGTACGTTCGAGGAAAAGACCATTAGAAAGACGTGTTCAGAGAAAACAAAACTCACGAAGATTCCAGAGTTCCGACCAATAGGTTGTCGCCTTATTTTTTTGTCTGAAGGCGAGAACAAATTGTGAAGTCTTTTTTGTATTTGTTGTGGTTTCCCGCCTTTGTCAGGTTAACACAGAGAAATAGGCGACGCGGTAACTGTCACCGGTGAAGCCGTAAGTCATGAAAACTTGCCAAAGTACGATCGATCCCAGATTGGGAAGGCAGCGATGTTCAGAAAACTACGCACGACTAAGTTTATCCTTCTTACGTATCTCTTCTTTTCTGTTTTAGGCTGCTTTCTCTGGAACACAATTATCGGCTACAAACCGATGTTGAAAGCAGGCCAGGCGAATTCGAGACCGGAATGAAAGTCAACGAGGAAGAAGTTAAAGGGGCGCTGCTTGATTTGTTTTGTCTTTCTTACACCATCGAAAATTGCAAAAAGGGAGAATTTTTACCATTTGGGTTTTAACACGCCAAAGGCGTCTTCCCTACTTTCTGTTCGCTTTTTGTTCTTTCGCTATTTACCTCTTTTTTTCTACCTCCCTTCGTACTTTCTCCTCTTCCTTTGTTCGCCCAGCTGTCTACCTTTATCTCCTCCAATTTTTCTCTCTTTCTTCAATTTTTCAGGGGGAACCACACAGTATGTCCATTGTGTGGGACACGTTTCCCTGCATTGCCCCCGTTCTTCGCAGTAGCTGCGTTCAAAGGTAAGAGGCCCATAAGCCGTGGAGCCAGCTTAGCTTAGCTGTGAACGCGACGAATAAGACATGTTTTGGATGAGCAACGGGACATTCTAAAAACTCCCGCTGAAAGGGCTTGTTATAGTACGAGCACGAAGCTTCGCCAACGCATTGCATTTTATGTCGATTTCTAATGGCGGAAGCCCATAGTGCTCACTGATGATTACTCTAAAAATGAAAACATTCCACGGTCCATGATGCATCTCTTGCTTATAGGGAGGTTTCGCGCGCCGAAGCTATACGTAGGCTATGAGGCGTGCGATAGTGGAGGGCTTCCGATTAATTTTGACCACCTGGGGATATTTAACGCGTACCAAAATCTCAACACAAGAACGTTTTCGCTTTTCACCTTAATAAGAAAAGCAGCCACCGCAGCAGGGACCGAACCCGCATCCTTGGGCTCAGCACCAGAACGCCTTAGCCAACGCGGCGAATCCGTGCTCCGTTTCTTAAATTAAAGGGGAGACATGACCAAAAAATTAATTTCCTAAAGCCCATTCTTTCATCAACTTTTCAAAATTTTTTCTTGGTTCTACAGAGTTAACTTCCCACATCCACTCCCAGGGCTCTGGTGATTTGCTCGTATGGGATCACATTCGCTCCCCAACTGGGGATATCCATACACCGAGAGGACGAGAACCCTCTCCACTTGCCTCCACTCGCTTTTGTAAGTTCCGCCCGGGGCGGTGCAATTCCGGGCCGCGCCATTCATCACTGCCCCATGTTTGCCAAGTTCTATTCTCGCTTTGGACGCTACCTTTTATATGGAGCGATTTCTTTTCGTTTTTTTTTTGTCGTATAAAGGGAGCCTTCCAGCTATCCTATAAGTAGTGATAGAGCTTTCCGAAAGAAGGAGCCGTGGGGAAAGTAATATACCGAAAGAATAAAGACTCGCTGACAGCGTTGCGATAAATTTTATATACCTAGGGTATTTAGACGCGCCGCACCTTCCTATTCATAATCATCGGCGGCGCCTTTCACACTGAAATGCGGGCACTGTTGATACATCTAGAAGTGGGAAAATACGGCAAGGGGTCGTATATACGGCAAACTGGCGGTTGCTATTTCGAGCGCCGTGAAATATGCATGACTAAAGCATGACGTCATTACATGCACTGAACTGATTCACTGCGCTTGAGGAGCCGACAAGTGCGACGGTAAATGTCGGGTAACGTTCTGGCAGGAGTTAAGCTCAAACTAGCCGCCTAAGTCATCAGGAACTACGTGACGTCCAAAAAAAGAAAAAAAAAAGGGGGGGGGGGGGGGGACGAGACGTTTAAAGTGGCTGGCGGTCTTTTTGACATTATTTGGCAGTCTAAAAAGGCGTCCGCAAGGAAATATTTTTGCTTTACTTCAACATTTCTCGCGAAATAAAAAATAGAGAAAATTTTCAAGTAACCTGAAAATGGGAATACAGTCGAGTCCACTTATAACAATATTGAGGTGCCATGAAAATATCATTGTTATAACCGATTATTGTTATAAGCGGGTTATGTCGAAAATAACAAAGAAAACGTGACAAACTAGAGCATTTAATGAGGGGAACATGATAAACAAGAGCACTAATGAGGGGGAAGTTACTTAAACTTTTCACTTTTTGGCAGGTAGAAAACCGTAAGCAGTCAGCTTCGACTGCTTACTGGCCATCTTATTGACATCTTTTTGCAAAGCGTCCAACTGCTGCGCGCGGCCGAGCGGAAGGTTTTTAGCAAACACAAAATCGCGCAGGGAGTCGATCATTTGCAACGCTTCCTGATGCGGCACAACCTGCATGGGTTCCGGTTCCTCCTCGTCGTCACTGCTGTCGTCTTCCGCGCCGGTGGAAGACGACAGCACGTAGAGGCGCCCATCCGGTCCTCCTCCCCCTCCTCCGCGTCGCCGCGGCAGGCGAAAGCAGCGGTGGCATGCGAGCCTCTTCGGCGCGCACTCGCCGCGTGCGAGGCCAAGTGCGCTATCGCCTGGCCGCCGCGCGTATGCTCTCATGCCCTTTTGCGTAATAGGCGGGGTTGGGGTGGCATTGTCGCAGCGTTTTTGCATTTTTGTTTCGTTCAGGGTTGGTTCCAGTGCCCACATTTAATTGTTATAACCGATATTGCATCATGACAGCATTGTTATATGTAAGCGGTTTATTTTGCCATAGAATACAATGAAAATCTGACGGTGCCGCGGCTGTCCATTGTTATATCCGATATATTGTTAAAACCGGTATTGTTATAAGTGGACTCGACTGTAGTTATACCTATTTTTGAAGTGTCACTGGTTTAGTCGGTCGTTGTCAGGAGCCACCAAAAGATGTTTCTGTTTTGTTTCATTGAATGACCTTTATGCAAACACCAGGAAGAAGAGGAAATACAGATGAAATTGTAGCGACACCATCGCCATCGTCCCCATCAGCACCATGATCATAATCAGCGGGGTGGACTGGCACGTGGGCAGTTCTACGCGACACGGTTGGAACGCTACTTAACAGCTTGGGGACCGCTCGTTCTGGCCGGGTCTACGCGACCTAAATAAATGTAGGAAGCCGCATCCGCTTCACGCCTGCTTCATACAAAGTGGTGACCCGGACGTTCCGCTCCTGTCACCCGGCCAGCGGCACACCGACATGGTGACGTGGGGGGACCCCCCGATAACGGAATTCGAGCTACGCCACATCCAAGGTTGGTTTATTAAGCTTGAGGCTACGTTCTCACTGAACTACGTCACCATACAGCCATTCAAGCACTCCATCCTTTGGGAGACGCTTCTACTCGAGCTTCGCTGCGTTCTCGCCCTACCGCCACCCAGCGAAACGCCCTATGATGACCTTCGGGTTGCCGTGCTCGCGCACGACTACTTTCGGGACGACCTGTATCGGCCTGCAGCTGTAGAGGTGCCCGCACGCTCCGCGCACACATCGCCGCCGCACATTGCACGCTCTTCGCCATCGGCGTCGTCCCCTGCCACTAGCGTTGTCCCCCTGGCCCCCCCCTTCAGCGCGGGAGCCGCACCATCAGTGACAAATCTTGCCACTGGCGCCATCGCAGACGCTCACCAACCACCGTCTGCTTTGTCCACAACTACCTCGCCCCAAGAAGGCGGCGGTGATCCGCAGAGCACCGAGGCGGCGACCTCCCTCCCTCCACGGTTGACGTCACCCTTATCTAAGCCCACTGTGAGCCCTTCCCTGACACCACTCCACAACGTGTGCTCCGCAATGCAGCCACCTGAATGGCATACACAACAGGTACAGTGCGCCACCCACGAGACTCCCATCGACGCACCAACCATCTGCCGTCGTGACACTATGTCTACCGTCTTGGTGAATGTGCAGGAGCAGCGTGACTCCTCCAAGGAAGCACTTGGGCTAGTCGGCTCTCAACGAGGAAAGATGGACACCCTCCAAGTACCTGTGACCAAAACGTTGACGGTTCAGGCAGGCCAGAAGAAAGAACACCGCAGTCGGCCTCCGAGCCATCCACCACTTGCACTCTTGCCTGTTGCTTCGCTTGTTGCGGGCGTCGCGTCTTCTGCTTCGAGCCGTCAACGTCACATTACATCACGCAAACGTCATGCACCTTGCGACCGACTTGTTGCTCCCCGTCAACTCGCTTCTTGCATGGCAGTGCGGGAGTCAGGAGTTCAGCGGAGACACTTTTTTTGCCCGCCCCCTTCGACAACAACGCGTTCGACTTCGTAGAGAATTCGCCACCCTTCTAGGTGTCTCATGGGCCTTCGCACATAAGCAACGTCGCTTCGAGCTATCACGACGGTCAATGGCCCATTCGTCGCTCATCTATAGACGAAGACGGCGTCGACTGCGTGGAACAACAGAGATGGCAGCAGAACGGAGTCGACCTTCACCCGCAAGCCATCTTTAACCGTTTGTCTGGACCACCTTGTAGCCCGGAGAGTGCACTCGAGCTTTGTGGGACATCACTCTCTCCTCTGGGCGCTGCTACCAGCTTCCGCCCAGCAGGACGCTCGTTTCCGCCTACGGCCTCTGCGCCACTCCCGGGCAAGGCCGCCCGAGGGAAAGGAACTCACCGGACGCCCTCCAAGGACCGACTAGGACAGTATAAGGACATTGACCGCGGACACATCTTACTGACCATCGGTGTTGCACATACCTGTACATAGTTTATTTTTTGTTTCCCACAACCCATGTCATCGATTTTTCATCTTCACGTGCTACGCGCTAGTGGGGGAGCCCTGTAGCGACACCATCGCCATCGTCCTTATCACCACCATGATCAGCGGGGTGGACTGGCAGGTGGGCAGTTCCAGGCAGCACGCCGCCGCCGCCGAGCATGCTGTTGTATATTGTGTTTGAACCTCCCGTGCAAATGTCACGTGGTCCGGATTAGCCACGCCAAAAAAGGGCGAAGAAGGTCCCATATGCGTGCAGCACACAGCGCGCGCTAAACTTCTTTGGGGCCGCCTTGGCATACCATCCTCCCTCTCACACTTTCGCCACACTTTCCTCCTCCGTTTTCCTTCTCTCTTCGGTGTCCCCTTCGTTCGCTTGGTTACGAGGCACTGCGACGTTGAGAAACCACAGTAGCGGAAGCTTAGGTGCTGTGCACTCACTGCTACCTTACGGTCAGAAAGCTCTGATTTGATTGATAGTGGGGTCCAACGCGCCGACACAACGCAGGCGATGAGGAGCGCTGTAGTGGTGGGTTTAGCATTAATTTTGACCACCTGGGGATCTTTAACGGACACCGAAATCTCGTGCACACAGGCGTTTTTGCGTTTCGCCTCCTTCATAATAAAAAATCCTGAACTGATGTGATAGTTGACACCGTGAATGCCCATCAGAACGCACTACAAAAGTAAAAAAAAGACATCCCCCTCGCGAGGGGCACGATCAAATGCACAGCATTTCCGAGGGGGTGCGCCGGCAAGTGGTATCTCTCGATCGCGGGACCCGTGTCGCCATCTTTCGGAGGCGCGGGACAACTTGTGGCGCTGTCGAAACAAACCAGAAATGAGTGAAGGATATAAGGCGCGTTCGGTGCATTGAAATCTGTGTCGGTTTCGTGGCTCAGTCGGTAGTGCGCCGGGCACCTTGCGTTCCGCCCGCGGCGTCATGGGTTCGAAACTGGGCGCCGGAAGCTGTTATTTCTTTTATAGTGTAGTGGCCTGGCTGCGGACTACGACAAGGCGCGCCTGCGGACTACGACAAGGCACGCCAACGCCGCGTGACATTGTGAGTTACTAAAATGCTATGCATTTAAAAGCGGCCGCCGCGGCCTGAAGTGGAACCCGCGTCCTCGTGCTCAGCAGCACAACGACTTAGCCACTGAGCCACCACGGCGGGTGGTCAGCAAGCTTTTAGCCGAGCGTCCACTCCGAAGGTTGCTAACAAAGGCCTCCTTAGCTCGATATACATCAACATAGAATTGGCCCGCCTTGCTAGAAACGGGGAAGTTCTAGAAAACAAGCGGGTGCACTCGACTTGTGTGGAGCGTTGCTGGTTCACAGCTTAAGACACATCCGTCTTGCAGATTAGGCCGGCGTCGAAATTTGTCGTTTCCTTCGGAGTACCTTCTGCAGTTAAGCAGTTAAGCGTGTGGAGCGTTGCTGGTTCACAGCTTAAGACACATCCGTCTTGCAGATTAGGCCGGCGTCGAAATTTGGCGTTTCCTTCGGAGTACCATCTGCAGTTAAGCGTACATTTTATAGCGTTGTTTTTTCTCGCTGCATCGTTTCCCGTTCATTTCCGGGGAACGCTGGCTATGACGTTTGGAACTGCCGCGAGTTCGTACAGCAATGAAGTAACTACACCTTTCATCACGGAAGTTGCGCGAAGAAGCTGAACTGTAGCGAGCACCGACGGCGTCTTGCTAACTTGCATCAAAGCGCTATGGCGCTGAGGTACACTTGTACGTACATAGCTAACAGAATAAATAAATGAGCCCAAAAAGGTTGTCGGATAGGAACTTCTGTGACTGGTAACATATAGTCTACCCAGCGATTTATATCAAGGGTCAGCATGAACCGACTAGGCGCAGAGCGGTTAAGCTGTTATCTCATAATGTGGCTTTTTCACGTCCTGAGCAAAACATCTGTTCATGTGCACATACAACACCAAATCCCTCCCCTGCGACCTTATCCTCCTATTCATACCATCTAAGGCTACGTGCGGGACAAGGAAAAAAATCATCGACGACCCTTAAGGTGTCGAGCTGGTGTAGCTATTTCTTTTCACTGCGCTTATACCGCGAGTATGCTTCATGTTGGAAAAGGTGGATTTTATGGTGGAACATGGTACACCTCTGGGTTTAAAAATGAATTTTGCGGTACGTAAGCACTTAGGTACGGGAGTCTCTTCGCAGTGCCAGAGTGACGATAATGACCTGTCCTTCAATAATGGCAGGACGATGCGCTGCTCACTCCCGTGAGCGGTAGAATTATGCTTCTTGTCAACATCCACTCGTCGTTACAGGCGGTGATGGATGGGTTGACGCTCCAGTCATCCTTAAATTGTCGAGATCGTCTCTCAGCCCCTGAAGCCGACACTGACGCTGCTTCTTTACTAACAACAGAGTTGTTTAAAGCTTTTAGTTCCGCTGTCAACCGCTACCAGAAAAAAATACCCCCACCCAAAAAAAAAAAAAAAGACCCAGTGCGCAGGTGCATGCACCTCGTGAAGACCGGCTGGCGTCGGCCAGCTCGACCTCCGAGAACACTCTACCCAGCGTTCATGGCGTAATCTCTCGCTAGCTCTTCTTCTCGCCAGTTCACGTGCGTTCGTGCCTAAAGTTGGGAGCACAGACGCCGAGTTCGCGAGGCCGGTTACCGCAGGTTCTAGGACGTGCTAATCACGGTCTACTTTAGGGGAGATGTGAAAGACTGCAGACAAAACGATCCGGGCCTGCCAGTCATGGCGAGCTTTCAGCGGCAAGTTCAGAAATTCATGTGGCGTGCAACAGCCGGGTCTCCGACGAAGGCAGAGGGGCCGCCAGCTATGCTGTTTCTCCAGCCTTGCAACAATAGTGCAAGCTGCACCAATTTTCTTTTAAGGCCAGGCAATTGGTTGCGCCCCTTGGATACTGTGGAATGAAGGCTGTGACATAGCTTGTGGATTGTTGTGAGGAATTTGCACCAGACGCACTAGGAACATTGTAATTATATAGTATGCAGCAGTATGAATCCGGCACCTCGCAGTGACTTTGGGACTGCCGCTTTCCGTGGACATGCAGCTAAAGAACGTTTTAGGACCATGTGCTTGTCCCAAACGTGCTTTACGGGCTACCAAAGCTCTGATAGAGTACCTGCAACACACAGGTCTAGACCAGTCGCTGTGAATAACTCGCCGTATCTGTACGCATCAACTTCTTGAACATCATCGCCATCATCTTCATCACGTCATCAACTGGCGTAGCAAGTTAGGCATTTTAGCCCAGCTAACATCGCCAGACGTCATTAAAGATCGCTCTCTCTCTCTCCGGCACATGATCGGGACATCTAAAAACACGGAGGGCAAGCTAGGATTTATGTGCGGGGGGATTTATTATATACTTTCATCAAGTTATAAAAGATCTATGGTCATGAAAGTGATAAAATGCTGTTTTGGTGGTATGTTTAAGGCCCATGCGGACATCGTATGCGGTAGAGTATGAAACTTCCACAGGATTTATTAGGAACAGTGCGAAACTACTCTGTTTGATAACTGGCTTTGAGGGCATGAATTTTAGTTACGAAAATGGAATCAAGGAATAAATAAACCTAAGCCATCTTAAGAAATTCCGAATCTGGCTTGCAGTTGCAGATGCAAGCCCCCAAAGTTGGCTCTGAGCCCGTCGATTTTTCTTGCCTTATTTTCTGACTCTATGCCAATATTATAATAGATCCGTGCTAAGTTGCCATAATTACCTATGTGAAAGCCCGTCGACTGAGGGTATAGTGGTGTTAACATAAATAACGCTCTACAGCAGGAGCAGCGGCTATAGCAGGTAACATGGTGAAACTCGCTTTTCTTGCACGTCGTTGCGGTTTCCCGTCTTAAATCCAGGGTGCTCATACAGAAATTCCAGTTTTCCGCCATTACTTTGCGTCACTAAACTATCATAAACATTGAAACAAAATGAATGTTTATATTAGAAGCCATGAATTGCAGTTTTCACAAAATGTTATGTTATTTATTTCAAAATCATGAAGCTGAAAAAATGACCCCAAGACTTATCGATGCCGCAAAACAAAAAGAAAGGAGAGAAGCGGAGCTTATGCACTTCCAAACGGACAAGTGGCCTACTTTGCGGCCAAAGTGGATCTTATAATGCACTGCCTTGCTCTATGTATTTCTTTCAGCGTATCTGCTTATTGATGTTCCTACCTGTACATTATCTGCGTTTTCCAGCCAAAGAGAAAGTGGCCGCTATATTTCGTGACTCGATCGACCTCACCTGTCTGGGCGGGGCTGGCCGGGATACACGAGCTACCCGCTAAATAGCGTGCTCGCTCGCAGTAACACAGAAATTGAGCCGACTCAAGCTTGCCCGAAATATAAAGGTTTATTACATGGAATTTATATATTTTAATACAACACACTCCAGGAGGAAAATAATGTGTAATAAGAGGTTAGGCGCAAACTCTTGCGAGAGCCACTACATAACATACCCTCTTGTAAAACCCGCCACCCTTTCTTGTTTATAACCCTCAAAGAATCTTGAAAACTGTGAGTTAAAAACGCACACAGCTGTTTTTAAACAAACGCCCTTCTCGACCGGTTCACTTCAACGTCTAGTTTACAGCCTTCAAATGAAAAACATATTGAGGAAATTCCCCTTAAACTACTTGATTTCACGCATGAGCTGGTTTGCCTTTTTTAAATATTGTATTTACAGGACAGTTAAGGGTCATTTGGGTAAAGGTCAAGCTAGAAATCTTTAGACGTAATCCCTAGCCATCCTCGAATAGAATGATCATTGCTAGTTAGAAAACAAGACAAATAGCGGGAAAGTTAGCAAAAAAAAAAGTAAGCTTGTTGCGAAACTTGGCGTCAATATAGTAAGGAAAATCACAGTTTTAATTGCCACCCACGCGGTCGGTACTACATCTATGGGAAGGCGAGTAGCTTTTTTCTAGCCTTCTTCTTTCGAGTTCATTCATTCCTTATTGTGGCCTTCTTCCTACTATACTCAACAGAAGCAACGCCTGGAGCGCTCGGGACTGCTCACAAAACGAAAAAGAAAGAGCAGCGAGAAATTCCTCAGCGTCGAAACGTTGATGACAAGAGGGGGGGGGGGGGGGGATGAGACATCGGAAGGAAAAAAAAGCGAAGAAATACGTGTGAGGGAGGAATCGTGGGGCAAGAGAGGACAGAGAGAGAGGACAGAGGAGAAGCGACGTTCTCGTCACGCGAACGTCATTACGCAGGCCGAAGAAGCCTGAAGCGGGTCAAGTGGGTGACTTGTAAGACGTGGTGCCTTGAAGTTTGAGACACGGACGGCGACGACAACCAGTGAGGACATCTGAAGGAAAGATGCGCATAAAGAACAACGCTGTCATTTCTTCCAAGCTTAAGGCCCCGGGGCTTGCCTGTGCTTCTCAGCCAGTCAAGGGCTTCAAGTTTAAAACCAATGCGGAGCAGAAAGAACGGTCTAGTGGATGGCTGAGACGTACATATACTACTAGATAAATGCTTCCTCGTTTTTTTACTCTCTCCCTCTTTCTCTCTTTATTTCTGAACTTAGAACTTCACTCCAAAGCTATACTTAGGGCTGCATAGTAAAATCAACCGCATAGATTTCAAAGTTGGTGTACAGAACAAAGGGAGGCAGCAATAAGCACGGCTGCAGGTAGCGTTAGCTGAGCGCCATCACTCATGGATGAAACGTACATGCATTCAGCGTTTGACCCGCTGGAATCGTACCATAATGTTCTTGCACCGGAAACCCAATGAGGAAATCAGCGTACAGCGCCTTTGTACATCAGTGCTTCCAGTGTATGAGGGCACTGCTGTACGGTGGGTGTTGTTTTTCCGCCATGCAATTACAAATCAGAAAAAAAAGCCCACCAGGTTCCATTGGAATGTAAGAATTGTGACTTAAGAGTAGGAGGCAGAATGCACAGGAAGCTTGTTTAGAAGTGGTCTCCTCGTATTCCACAAACATGTTCGCTCATGTAATAGAAGGTCGCGACGCGATGAATTGCATAGTTTGAAGTTTGAGAAGCTCTGAACTTGTGATATTGTGTCCGTGTTTACTGGACACTGCACAAATGTCCGTGGACTTTCCTAATTTAGATCCTTCATACCGGAATCATCACTTCATTTTTCATTTGCTATATTGTACAACTAAGAAACGACACATTAAATGCGAATTTTTACACAAAAATGCGCGTCGTAGGTTCACAGCTGCTACTAATTATTTGCTCATATCATTGAGTTGTGCTTATCGACTTATGTTTATTGTAGGCGCAAGGGACAATTTTTACGATTTCCCCTTAGGAATGTTTTTCTTGGCTCACTTCAGATTTGTCTTGAAAAGCACTCCGTCTGGAAGGGCACAAGTGGGCGGTCCTCATGAGCTGTACTCCGAGGATACTGCGTTCTTTCACACTGTTTGTTCAGCCCGAAAGCTTCACGAGATTAGACGATTCCAGGGAGCGTTTGCGCGCCGGCGAGAAACTCTTTTCCTGAAGCAGTCCGCTGATACCGTAAATATTGAATTCGCTGATCCCGGGAGGTGTGGGCGCTGCAGAGACGCGTGAAAGCTGCTATGGTTTTCGAGTGATGGTTTTCTGTCAGGGCGTGTATGAAATCTCCAGGTCCACATTTGCTTTGAGACGTAACAATAATTTTCCCATTTGGCTTATGCCGGTACGAAAATGGTGGGTGTGTAAATTGTTCGAAGAAAAGGCCATGGGAGCAGCAAATAATTATGTTGTTACTTAGGAGTTTTCACGTTCAGTCTTTTAGAATGCGCTGCAGGTGCTGCTGCTACCTGGCTCGAGATTCTGTTTAAAACAAATATTTTTACCTCTGCTACAACAGTATGCTCCAATGCATGTTCATAAACCGGTAGGAGCAGATGTACTCCACGTGTACGCATACTCGTTATTTTGTTTCATTTAAAAGTATGAGTGTTGCCTCCTATTTCAAACACTTGCAAATAGTTGCATGTACCAAATACTTTAAAGCCATACAAGCCATTTTTGTCAAAGGTATCTTATATACACACAAACGAAAACTGGGAATAACTGCTTTCCTTTCTTGCGCTGCGTACCTTTTAGGTCTAGGAACGGCAAATAACAAGATTGAATACGAATGAATAAGCACACCTTCAGGGTGAGAAATTCTAAGCAAAAAAGAAACCATGTAAAAATAAGTAGTGAGGAAAGTACACGAAGGGTGCAAGGTTTGTTTGCGCAACAGTTACCGGGGCACAAACAACGTTTGCGAGCATCAACCACGTGCCGTTGGGTAAACGTTTGCTCAGTAACCGAACCTTCGGTGGAGAAAGAAGAGAGTGAGGGAACAGACTACCTGAAACTGACATGGCGGGAAGACGCTGACAATGGCGCTACTTTGTCTAGCGCCGGCGGACGGGCAAAAAAAAATAAGTGTGGCATTTTGCATTCAGAAATGTGGTTGGAGACTATGGACAACAGAATGGGAAAATTTTAGGCCTCCGCATACAGCCTAGCAATGCGGCTTCGCAGTGGTAAAACCGCAGCAAGGGCTTGTTAGGGAATCTACTGCGTGCTTCTAATCACTGTAGCTGTGCACGTTACACCCACCTCCCGGTAATTACCGGCATTAAAGCGTCGGCTTCGTGAGCGTGTCCCACTTAAGTAGTGTGCATCGACAGCGTGCAAAATTTACGTTGCTGAGGACCGCCCAGATGTCAATTTATGTTTGTGCTTAAAAACTAGCAGCGCCCGTCAGGCACCTGCTCCGTTTTTGTCTTACTATTTAAGTAGCGTTTTCTATAGGTCCTGTAGCGTTCTATAGCGTTTTCTATTGTACACCTGTTTTGCATAAATGCTGGCTGCTTATCTATAGGCCTCCTGTGCTGCCCAGGGGGCGCTGCGCAAGCGGCTTCCGGGCGCTACTTCCTGGTAGTACAAAGCTGCGCGGGTCCCATAGGATCCCGTGTTGACAGAAGCAAAATGAGCTCGACGCTTCCGACTATTTTGCGACGTGGTCACCAGCTCATCCCCGACGCGTCCGATCTACTTCAGCGATCAACTTGTCATTAGGGGAAAAAGCTTTGCAGCGCTAAACACGTTTACAGTGCCGACGAAAGTGCCGGGACCGTGGCGGCGTCTGCTACTCGCAGGTTCACCGATCTATGGTCGTACGAAGTGAAATTTTAAGTAAAATTTCTAGTTTAAAATAATACTCTAGGTGACAAAGACTTCTAAAAAGCAGCCGATCAAAAAAAAAAAGAAGAGTGACGCAATCGGCGATGATCGCGCTTTAAAAAGCCAGCGAGTCCGGCGGACAGCAGGCTCGCCTGCTGCGGTGCGCCGCTCTTTTGCGTACCTGCACACTATGCGTGCACTTTCATTAAACAGTGCTCGTTTGCGTCGCCGTTACGAATACATGGTGCAGCGTTAGCTTGCCGTTTAGTTGCGTGTATCAGTGAGAAAATTCCGCGACCCTCAAAAGCGTGAAATCTGTTTTGCGATTCCGAAATTAGTAGCCGTAAAACAAAGTGGCCTGGCGAACTGAGAGGCCGCTCGCTTTCCTTGTTTGCTCTCACTTTACTTAGTTACGCTCTTGCAGCATACATTCCCAGTTCGCACTTAGTAGCCTAGAATGAGGGTCAGCAACGGCCGAGTTCCGTGCAGCCGACACGGCAGAGCTAGGGCTCGACGGCAAATCGAGGGGGGGGAGGAGGAGGGAGGCTTTGAATGCAAAGAGAAAAAATTCAGCGAATTTCTAATAATATTTGACAATAATCTGGCGAAGTATGAAAATGGGGGGGGGGGGGGGGAGGGGGCAATTCAACTGGAGGACGCCAATTCTCTGTTCTTGTCTCGCTGTCTAACTCCATTTGAAGTCAAAACTGGCGTGTCGGCGTTCAGATTCGATGACTCCTGCACTAGAAAACCAACACAGACAGTGATGATCGTATGTAAATATTCGGGGCCCCGCGCCGTGTATGCGGCTGTGTTATGTTATGCTGTGTTATGTGATGTTATAGAAGTACACATCTCTGCAGGCAGCGGGCGTGTGATTTGGTGCGTGTTTTGCGTCCTTTAATAGCGCTTAATTTGCTTATTTGGCGCTATTGCCCCACCTACTCGCTAGTATACATGTACCCTGCCGTTCGTAAATCGTGCGGCGTAAAACGTTACACAAGAATCATTTAGTTTGCGAAAATACGAAACAAAATTTCCACTCGTTTCAAAGGCGGTGCCAGGCCAGCAGTGTCAGCTGAGTCGGCTGCGCAATTCGTGCGTTCGCTTGCATGCTCCCGATGAAGCAACCTTTTGCAGTTACCTCAGGATATAAGATGAGCAGCGTTCCGTGTTTATGCTACTCGTGAACTTTCCTTTGTCGACCGCACGCAAGAAGAAAAAACTGTAACTGTCGTCAAACAGTTAAACCACCCGACCTGGCGATACTGTCTCACGCCGCGACCACCGCGACAGCTCGCTCAAAAGAAAGCCGAAAAATCGGCTTCTTTTAGCGGATATTATTTGTTTAGCCTCTGCAACTACTTTAAGGGCTATTTCATAGAGTATGCAGTCATTTAAACACGCCACAAAGCTCCACAACCAACTTTCACTCTGGCTTGTAATTGAAAACACATGGAGGGCGGCGAGGGTCGTCTGCTTTTGTACTACCCAGAGGCTTCGGCCGCTAGGGACGCTGCATGTCGCCAAAACTCCAGCGCAGGAGGCCTATAGCTACACACCCGCGATGACGCCATCCTCTCCTTTATCGCGCCTGGAAAGAATGAGAGAACCTGAAAGGAAAGGCAAAGAGGTTGGCCAGGAAATCAGATAAGATTGGTACCCTTGTGCTGGGAAAGGGTACATAGGGGGTTAAGGAAGAGAAAGAACCTGAGGAAGATGCCACAAGTACGCACAAGAACGCACAAGTACACACAAGTCTTGTTTGTAGTGCCAAACTCTTTAAAGTGGGTCCAGAATTAGGAAGATCACTCAAGAGTCCACTCACGCAGTTTAATTTGGGTTAAAACTTACGGGTGAGTTTGAATCTGAGTTAGGCTGCTTGAGCCTAGGCCCTCTTGAGACTGCGTGAAGCTGTGTGAGCCTGATCCTGCGTGAGACTCCGTATGGGGGAGGGAGTCCAAGCCTTCGTGACATTGAGAGAGAGTGCGTCAGGCAGGATCTATGTGAGACTGTGGGAGACAGTGTAAAGTCAGTCTGAGTCCATGTACTTACATCTTATCCTCGGTAAATTAGGCTGCTCGTGAATTCGGGTCGTGCTGCCACCTTCGGAAAAGTGGTTATGCTTCGGGCGGATCCACTGTTCGTCATGAAACCATCAAAGGGGTGAAAACCTATTTCCTTCATGCCCTCAATATTTGTTCACTCCTAGCAAAGAAATGGGCAGATGTCCACATGCAGATTCGGTTGGGAACAATAGTGCAACAAAAAGATAGAAACAAAAAAACAAAGAAAAAATGACACAAACTAAAAAACAAAGCATATAGCAAGGCAGTTACGTAAAGATGACACGCGGCAAAGGATTGAGAAGAGAGCGGGATATTTCCCCAGAGTGACCACCTTTCGGCTCACTGAAGACCACTACTATTCACCTTCTGGCCATCACCTTCTTAGTGAGAAGCTTTGTTCGGTGCACAGGTGAGGAGAAAAAACGACCACAAGGACTCATCGAATGCCGCCGGGCTGCAGTGATAACAAGGCCTAGGTGGCATAGACGAGATAGCGCAAATAGAAGAGAAGATTCCAACGAACGGCAGCCATAAAAGCGACCGCCCTCTTCAGGGCCCGCAGACCGGGTCTTTTCTCTTCTGTGGTTTTCTGTATTTTTGATTCCCTCATCTTCCCCTTATCCCCTGATGTTTCCCACGCTGAAACAAAGTTACCTTTTCCTTCCCATGGCCGGGCGTACATCGGGCCGGCCTTTCTTATCACAGAGGAAGGCAGACCTCTAAACGTGTGCCTCGGAGGGCCCTTTCTCTTACGAGCTGCAGGCGTCTCGGCTATAATTTCCCAGCCAGCCCTTTTGTTTCTGTTTTTCCTCCTATCTTTATGCCCCAGTCATTTCGTGATACCGGTACGTCTGGTCTAAAACTCATTCGGCCGCGTTAGCTACCTCTACAAAGGCCGCAGCAAAAATGCCCGTGGCCTTTCGAAAACCGAACTTCCTATATTTGAGCTGGCCTCGAAATAAACTGCGCGTTCTTTTGTTGTTGTTGTTGTAGTTCTTGCTACGAAAACGCTCCCCGCAGGACTGTTTCGAATGCTGTAATAGCATCCAGTGGAGCGCCCAAAGTCATGCGAACGGGTTACTGGCTTTTTTAGTTTTTTAGGTATCATCTGTATTTCCCGAAAGAACAAAACTAATCTTTTGACGGTCGTGTATGACCCAGACGCCCGATTACACCGTCCGAACTTTACAATAGAGAGTTTTAGCATAGCGGGTAACGTCCGTTATGCTGCGGCGACGGGTACCCGGACTTGACTGGGATCTTGCGGATTCGTTTCGGTAGGGTGGATCAGTTCCCAGGGCCAGCCCCCGCCATGCCCATCCATTCGCTCCGCTGAGGGGCAACCTTTTCGCACTCCCCGTGCGCGCATGCGCTGTCGGGTCCCGGTAACCCGCCGCCGTAGCGTTAGCCTCCGTGAGCCGTTGAATAAAACTTTCTTATAGTAGTGCATGTAATCGTTACACGAAGCTGTCGTTATGTTCCTTCGTGTTCAGCAAGAAAACTCACCCTTGTCTGCTACAAAACCCAAAACGAAAACACCAAAACAGCAACAGTTCCTTTGAAGGCCAGCCAATCAGTGGTCGAAAGGCCAAATGTTGACGTGGTATTAGGTGTGGTCGCATTTCAAATTATAAGAGGTCACCCTTGAACTTGCAAGGCGGGGAAGAAAACAACTTTTTGAAAATCACGGGAAAAAATTCAGGGAAGGTTGCACTGTCGCGCAAGACTTGAATGGCGAAGCTGTTGTAGGTGAGCATTGCCGGACACATAGTTAAGTTTCAGAATCATTGTTTATTTGCATAGCTGAGGTGCTAGTAATCGTCATGCATCGAAAAGGTCGTCGTCTTCCTCACAGCGAGTGCTGGATGCAAAGTTATCCTCAGAATTGTAGACTTGCAGCAGCTCAACTGGCGAAGCTTGCACTAAACCGCGCAAGGTTTGAACCATAGCGAAGCTTCAAGACTTCTTTATACGTGAGCATTGAAGGAAACATCACCAGGCATATTTACAAGTTTGAAATTGGTTATTTAGATGTTCCGTCGTTGGTTTGCACTATGCTAGTTGTAGTCACCATCACATGCTTCGATATGGTCGTGTTCCGCATGACAAGCATTACATGCGCATTATAGCTCGATGACAGCGCTGGAGTGCTTTTATTTTTTGCTCAAGCCACTGTGTGAGCCTGGGACTCGGCCATCACCACGAGGCACGCGCTTACCAGCGCTCGGCATTTTCTCGCTACTAGTGGTTTTTGCCAGTTCTTTTTGTTAAAGCCACTGCGCATTCCGGGAACGCTCGGTGGTCCCCGCGAGGCGCACGCACGAGAACGTTCCGCATTATCGCGGTATTTCTTCCTGGAATACCGAACCTACGGCTTGTATAACAGCTCGGCTTTTAAAGGAACTGAATACTGCCAAATATGTTGCCGAATAAATATTGACAAATACCGAAATATTTGCTTCTAATACCATATGACGCATCAAAAATCGTGTGCTGGGGCGCAATTCCAGAAGGCCCGAGGTAGCTCGCTCCTGAGTTTCTAGCTGTTAGAGCTAACAAAATAGTGATAGTAGAGCATCCGATAAACCTCGAGCGAAACTTTCGCAGTTGCGTGGAGCACACTTGGCATTATCAGGGCGCCCAGTCGAGGGCACTCACGCTGAAAAAGCACGGCTTCTGCACAAATCTGCGTCCAGCGGCGTCTAGAACCGAGTTGCAATGTGCACTCCACTGCGTAAAGTACATAACCCCTCTATTTCTCTGAAACCTCAGGTCTGGCCCAGGCCTTCTTTCAAAGCTCCGTCCTCTAAAAGCTGAGCGGAGTGGCTCTGATTTACTCGGTGTTCTGTACTGCCACTGAATTGTGTTTGTTACGTGGCTTGAGGGTGGCTCCAGTGCCGCTCAGCGAAAGCCCAAATCAAATAAGCTAAGGTGTTCACTGTAGTGAAGGAAACACGCCCTTTTCCCAGCTTTTCCAGACGTGCCCGACTTTGTTTACGTGCGGACGGCGGGCGTAGTATCAGAAATTGCCCCACTTCAGCGTCTCATGAAAGTGTTTGAACATTACGAGTGCAATTAAACGTTGTAAGTCGTGTCATATGTGATCGATTGTGTTTTTCACAGTGTACAGAGACGGCTGCAGTGGGAAAAATCTTGTCGTTTTGCCCGCCCTATCGTTTGGACTGGAGCAAACTGTTCGTTCATACCGAAAACCCCAAGACTGTGGCAGCCAGCATAGACTGGTGGTGGCCTCGGGACTTCGTTCGTTCATTGTTTGTTGCTAAGCTTTGAAACTGGAGAACAAATTCAAGGGACTTCGTGTCTGCGACGCTACTCCACTGGCGAAGTGGAAGTGGTGGTCGAAGTGGTTGGGTGGGGCTTCGGTCGCTGCGCCGCGCCCACAAAAGGTGTGGGTGTATTTGATTGTTGCGAGAATTCAGAAGAAACTCGGTATTGCGCGGCCGTGTTGAAATCGTGAGGCTCGTGATTGCGGCTGCTTTGGCATGGTTTATTGTTCACAATCGCTGAAGCAAGCATTTTTCTAGCCCAACAGATCTGTTTTCTTTATTGGAGGAGGAATTTAGAGCTAGTTTTCGTCCGTGGGAAAGTACTGTACATTTGTTGTGCAGTCGTCTGGCGTACGACCTCCTTTGAGACGACTTCGAGGCGACTTTCGCCCTATGACCTCCGAGGAGCAAATGTTGTGCGCACTGCGGTTTTACACGACGGGCGCCTGCAGGAGAAGTGTTGGCAGCGACCGCACCAGCGACCGCCACCAGTCGACAGTTCGCGGTATGTGCGAAATAGGGCCAGTGCAGCTTTCGCCTTTTTTTAGGTGGTTCGCCGGACATGGCTTCCGTAGGTTCTACCTCGTGTGTATCCGTCTGCAGCCGGAGCGTGCGCTTCAGTTATCGTCTGCTCGCAAAACTGTTTTGAACAAGGCTCGCATGACCATGTGTTTCACTTATCGTCAGTGCAGCAGACAGTTTCGGTCTAGGCGTTGCGTATTGCCCCATTCTTAAAAAAAAGTTACGTACAGGATAGTATACAATCAACGGAGCGTACCTATTATCCGAGACGATCTCTACGCATTTCAACGGGGTCTGCCCAGCGCCTTCGTCATCTGACAGGAAGCACAGCCTGCAAAGCTTGTAAAGGGGATAGTTGAGACCGAAAGTGACAGCGTGTCGCCAAAAGGAGGATGAGCAAGAGCCGAAAGAGGGCAAATGAAGAGAGGGGAGTGACGGGATATGACACTGTAAAAAGAAGCCAACAACTGTGGAGAACTTCGTCGAACAAGAGCGGTGAAGAGCAAAGCAAAATAAAGAAAACAAATTTGAAAAGTTGTAGATGTTGTTATTCCTTTTTTCGTACCCAATCCGCAGTTCACAATCCGCAATTCGCCCGGAGTTGGTAGCATTTAGAAGCTAATGGGCGTGGTTTTCGAAATTCACAAAACTTTGAATTGGCAAAGAGTTGTAACCTAGTGCATGCCGAATGATAACTGAACGTGATGGCGCGCAAGAAGGACAGTTGCACACCAGCCGCGCCGAACACCGATTGTAGGGAGGCTATGGCCTGTGCCAGCCTTCTTGCTGATGTAGTGCACCATGAAATGAAAGGGAAGACACTGAAGCAAACACGATATAGCAGAAAAGTAGCTGGTAGAAGTAATTCGGGCCAAAAGACAAAGGAATGAAAGCAAGGAAAAAGACGCAAGTACAATGTAACAGGGAAGTTGTTGTTAATAAGTACCCCCAGCTTTCAGCTTCAAGTCACGTAAGCGCAAGAAACTTTTGTATCGAAAAGCAGACGGAGGGTTTTGATAACGTCACACCAAGCAGTAATAATTTGAATGTGGCTCCTCTGGATCGTTCGCTTTCTTTTTTTTTTTTTTTTTTGCCCGTCGGACTGAGTCACGTGATTGCACTGTCTTCCGCCGACGGCAGAAATTGGCAGAAACTGTTTCTTAGGACGAAGATTTTGAAACAAAAAGCTCATAGCCCCGCCTGAAATAAGAAATAAATGATTAACGCAGACATGAGCGCGTGGCAGTTTCTCAGTATTTTTAACTGCGGGAAAGAACAAAATGGCTCCAATCCACGCTGTGGAAGTGGTTGGAAAGCAAAGCTTTAAAAGACACTCACAACAATTGCCCGTGTGACGTCAGCTGAATTCCCACACGTGGCTCTACAAAGAGTGAAACCAGAGATTCTGCCCGCCATTACCTGGAATTCGCGGGGGCGGTGTCCCGAACGCAGCAGCAGCGTCGGCCACGGCCGGGCTAGAGCGGCGGACGCCGCCGCTGTAGCCCGACCGTGAGTCGATAAAAAGAAAACGAATAGGAGCGTGTTTCGAACGGTGAGAGAGCGGAACCTAGCCATATGGATGTGCTAGCTTGAGGCTACACCGCCGCACGACACAAGCGCAGACACCGAAACAATTCGGAATGTGAGCTTAGTGATTCCCACTTATACCGATTTAAACTAGTTAATTTAGTAAGTTTGAAAATTGCGAGAAAGCTGAGGAAACTTTTAGAATCGCTATTTATCGTAACGAGTTGCTACTTTCGCCGTTTCTAATACCTCTTAAAACCCAACCGAAATGGTCATCGCCAATTTAGAAAAGGGAGTCCCATTCATGGCAAGCAGTGCGGAAAAGGTAGCGTTTCTCTTGCGGCCATATGTCTGTATGTGGTTTGTACATTTTGTTTTCCCGCCCTGGAAACCAATCCCTAAAGGTGTTGTGCCACCAAATTTTAAGCCTGTAAAAAGCCTGCTGTAGGCTTTCTCTGTATGCAAGGACCACCAAATTTTAAGTATGTAAAAAGCCTGCTGTAGGCTTTCTCTGTATGCAAGGACCATCAACACGAAGTTTTGAGTACAGCAAGCGCTTAATATATATTTTAATTTGCTTCTAAAAAGTACCTGGATGCTGTTCTGGAGATCGGGACCCATCGCTAGCGCCACTAACCATGACGTCAGTGAATTGCCAGCATGACAAAGTTTGTGACGTCATACCACGTTAGCGACTCCAGCGACGTCAACGTGAACTCCAATTACCACAGTTTGTTTCTTCGCTTGGTCGTATCAGACACACTAGGCCGACACGACGGCGACGATGAAGTGACGCCGACGAGTCGCAAAACCATCGGCCAACTGCCGAATTGCCAGACCGCGTTGTCACACTACGCCAACGGCGACACAAACACGTCGGCCGATGGAAAGTCGCCGTAGTGTGACTGACTCGCGGACTGAAGACGCCAACAAAACCGATCGCTTTACTGGTCGCCCGACGCGTCATCGGGATTCGACCGAGAAGCGAAAACTGCGCCCCGATAACATTCGTTCCGCAATGAACGCGGCTCTATTTTGTTAGTTTCTGGAGTGTAATAAACTCAGCAAGGTCCATGAAGCCCATACAACTCAACACTAGCGCTTATGCGATCCGTATTTTGGCGTTCGACGCTTCGGTGGTGCTCTTCGGCGACGCCGCTACCCCGGAATGCGTGTGCGATCGGCTCGCCTGTAGAAAATATAAGGTCAGTTTTGTGCGGAAGAAGAGTTACGTAGGGTAATTTGGGTAATGAGAGATCTGTATCGGCAAAGGTTTTTAACGTAAACCGTAAAACCAAAGTACGGCAAGCACTATCCCCACAGTGCAAAAAGGTAGCCGTAGCCAGGCACACTTATTTTTGCTAGCACTTTCGCGAAGGAGCAGAGTTGATGGCGATGAGCTATTGGGGGGGGGGGGGGGGGGCTTCGTGGAACCTTGCTGCGCAAGCGCTATTTAAGAAATTTGAGTTTACAAGCCAGGAATTCTGTAAACTAGCTAGTAAACACCGATGTGCGACTCCAAGGATGGGCCTCCATCTAGTACACCGGCTATTTGGCACTGTGAAACATTTTGTGCGGTGGCGCAGTGGTCTCGCGTGTCGCGCCGGCTCGGTCAACGTTGCGGGTTCAATTTCGCGGCGGGGGCAGCTTCTTTTTTTTTTGAACGTTTTTATTATGGGGCATGGTTTGCATATCCAATTGCATTTCGATGGTTTGCAAATCCATGGTTTTCATTTGTCTGCATCCGAGGATGGAGACAAAGAGTCCTTGTCGGAGCTGTCGTGGCTTGACATGACGAGTCGGCGTGTCTACTTCCGTGGTGAAGCACGTGTGTGCGGGCGCAGACGCCGCAGTAAAGTCGCAGCGTACCGCAGCGCCACATTGTAGACACGTGGCAGAGCGTCCTCGCAACACTGTGACGTCAGTGCTTGAATCGGCGCCCAGAAACCGAAACCGAATCCTGTTCACATGAATCGCGCGATAATAAATTTTTTACTCAGAATATGTGCATGTGAGAGCACGTATCATGCTTTCTAACGAAATATAAAACGTTTGCAACAAAGAATGCACCAGCAACAAATTTGGTGGCACAACACCTTTAACGTATGTTTGCTGTACGACCACTTAATTCGGTCGGGTGCAGATTACCCTGAAGGTGCTGTAGAACAAGTTATTCAAGCTGTGCGAATGCAGCATGCAATGGGCGCAAAGTTGTGCCAAAACAGGCCCAAAACAACCGTCGATAAAGCAGACGACAAAGCCGTTCCACCACCGCCACCGCCGGCGAGCAGGCACTTGCGCGTGGGGAACGCTGGGTAAATTCGCCACGCCATCTACAGTGTGCTCCGTGAGTGAAAACCTCCGCCCTTTCCCCTCCCACTCCCCCCTCCCTCCGCCGCCGCCGCCGCCTCCGCCGCGTTTGGAGTTTGTTGTCCCGCATGCCACGGATGATCCGTTGGCTGGTAAAGCTAGACAGCTTAGCTTTAAAATTGTGATTCGATAGACAGTTTCGCTGTTAAAGGGATACTCACACGAAATTTTCGTGTTACATGTTTGCCGCTGCTATGGGTGCCTATTAGCCCACTAAATATAGAATGGTACATTAGACGGTCGACCGCAGCGTACACAATCATTTACGACGTCGTTTATTCGTGGCAGTTTCGGTTTCGACAAAATGACCACCGAGCAGCCGTCATGACAGGACGTAACCTGATGTCACCATTCTTGTCGCCCGCTCAGACCGGCCGAGCTCTTCACCATCCCCGCACGTCCGCCCAGCATGACGTAAGTCCCAAAACCATGACGTGAACACAAGGTGTAGCAGTGAGCGCCAACCGTAGCCAGCACATCGTTTACGTCGCGGGAGCCCCGACGTCGGCAGTTTGGGACAAGTAGTAGATGATGTCACGCTGGCCCGGTCTGGGCTTTCTCTTGCGGACAGAGATTAAAATGAATTTAAAATATATTATACTGAACGATTACTGTTGAAACTTGCTGGGAGATATCTCCTGGTAAAAACGAAGCATTTTACATAGTTATCTCAGCTTTGAATTATCGTGTCACTACTCCTTTAAAAGAACTGCGCCGCTTGTAAAGGGTGCACCTCCGCAGATAGAGTATTATAACGGTGAAGCCGGCTTTCGAGCCGGTTCGAGTGTAAGCCCACAGGCCGAATGCGTATGCGTGCCTCTTACTATACCATTTAAGGGCTCTAGTGTTTTTTGAGATACTAACACGCAAAAAAATTGGCGCAGCTTGCACTTGGGGCGCAGGGGTAGAGAAACAGCGGAGCTGGGGGTCGACCTAGCTTGTTTCCACCTTGGAACTGGGACACATTGTAAATAGCCTTGTAAAATCCGGCTTAACTTGGCTTCATCCCTAAGCACTTCGCCTAGTCTGGCAAGACCATTGAAAAACCCGCAAAACTTAGCAAAGCTATAGCAAAGCCTAACAAAACCATGCAACTTAACAATACCCGAAGAACCTAGGTCGACTTCCCATTCCGCGTTTTGTTTTTCTTTTTTGAACTGAACACCTGTTTCACAATCTTTTCAGTTTCATACAAAAAAACACCAAGGGTGTTGCAGTCGGTCAGCACCCTTTTCATAACACAAAAGGAATGTAAATCTATAGCTTTACACTCTTTTTTGCGGCGAAAATGGCGTTGACCGACGGCAAGGGTGTTGCAAAGCCATTACGCCCTTTGTCTTAGGTTCCAACACATCAATCTATATACAAATTAAGGTGTTCGAACCTAAAAAAAGAGATAACGACCCTTATTCTACCTATATAAACTACACCATTTTAGGAAATCAGGTTCTAGAAATGTTTTGCGTGTATATATAGTCTTTTTAATTTTAAAAGTTCAAATTGACATTTCACGTGCCAAAGCTAAATTTGGGCCATGAGGCGCACCGTATATTGGATCGAGCAATCTGTGCAGACTAACATTTCTTTTTTGTTTTTGAACATTTCTTACGAGGTCGGAAGGAGGGAATGACGGCAGGCCTTGTATTTTGCAGTGCAATTATACATGCATGCATGTACTTAATCAACCAACAGCTGAACACCTTTTCCAGACCCTTTCAACACCCCACAAAAACCAAGGGCGTTAAAGTCGGTCAACAGACTCAACACTCTTTTGTCCACACAAAAAGGGTGTCGATACTACAACTAAGGGTGTTCAGATTCAACAAAAAGGTGTAATGACCTCCCAACATTTTTTTTCTAATTATTTTACGTGCTTTTTGCCCAAAATGGGTGTAACAAAGTGTGTGCAGGTTTTTTCGTGATATTTTATTTTTTGTTATGCAAGCAAAGGTTTCTTAGAAAATATGGAGGGTGTATAAAAGAGAAAATAAGGAAAGCGCATTTCAAAACACATTTCAAACAATAAACGGCGTTGTCTTCTTTTTAATAGGAGGCTGAAGTATGATGGCTCCTACTTTCGGTTTTGTTGTTGTTTTGAACTACAGAATTATGCCAGGCTGACAAAGAACAGGTAGCACTTCTGTAAAAAAACGCGAACGAGGGTAATACGAAGATTCGTGCAACAAAAGCACGAGCGTTATGAAGGCCAATCAATGCATGCTGTTTCATGTTCACGTTTCCAGCCCAGGCATCCCAACGGTGGGCGTAGTGTATACAGCGCCGAAAAGAAACCGTTAAAAAATCGGGCTGAGCGCCGTAACACAACTATATGAAGAAAGTTAATGATTGTTCCATGAAATACATAGCAACTAGAATGGCGTTTCTTTTGCTTTCAGTAACAGTCATTGGCGTTCCGGCATTCCCGCGTCATTTTGTCAATTCGGATTGCCATGAAATCAGTGTGTAAAGAGAAATTTTTTATGCGCGGACTCGGCCATTGACTAGCGTTTAAAGCAGTTGATTGCGGCGGCATTCCTGGAATAGTATCTTAAGCAGTGTCCGAAAAATATTTTACAGAAATTCTGATATTCGGGTGGAACGTATTTATTTGTGTTCCTCGTTAATGAAACAAAGAGAGCAGTTTTTAACCACCGCCGAAGGCAAAACTGTGGTTACTGAGAAGTCGACGTTGAATTAACTATGGAACCTTCAAAAAGTGCGGGGGATGCTTAAAACTAAAGCTTTCTAATATTATGATGGCAAACGTGTAGTTGAACTTTCTGCTCATCTGCTCTTACAGTTTCTGCTGACCTTTGCGGCCCCGCCCGTCACCACTGGACCAGGCACCCTGACAGCACTCTCTGAAGCTTGATATGCTCGCTCTCCATAGGCAGGAGCCACCGGTTTGCCATCGTGGGTACCTTTAGCTCTCGACGAGGCTCGTTTCTTACGTCTGGCAGTGGCCTTGCCTCCTCCGGGGTGCTCTGTCGCCCTTTCTAAGAGCACTCGTTCGACATCCCTCCGATACCACTGTTTCTGGGTGAGTGATCCCTGGCTCCCACCTCACGCCAGGCCTCACCCTGGGAACATTTGTACGATTCTGTGTACCTTACAACGTTTTTTTTTTTTCATCTCACGCATTCTATGAAAAACAGAGATGAAAGGCTTTTTTGCATTACAATCTCAGTTAATTCAGCGCGACCTTCTAGGTAACACCTGCGACTTATTGCAGCTATAACAAGCAAAGAAGTTGTTGATGACAGAAGCGCATTGAATGATATCTCAAGCTCCACAACTGATGATGCCACTCACGCAGGCTGATTCCGGAGAGCTCCGGTAACGACAAAGGAGACGTGAATATGAGGCTGAGGCTCCTTCCGAGGAAAAAAAAGTGGAATGAAACATTCTGCTAAACTCGGTTTTTGACCGCCCCTGCTCTTCCATTATTGCGATTGTCCCTCTATGTTAGCTTATTTTCATGCTTGGTATCCTCTTCTGCCGCGGCCCAAGTCTACGGCCGTTGTAGCCGCTCCGAATTGATCACGGATTTCAAGCGTTAATTAACAAGGGGGAGGAGAGGGGGGCGTTGTTAGTTTCCAGGTAAATCTGACGCTCGCTTCCGACGTTCGCTCCCCCCCCCCCATTCGTTAACATTGCCTTGCGATGTCTTCAGAAGATAAAAAGGAAAGTTTCTTAGGCCTTACTTAGAACACGAATAAAAAAATCAAAAAGAAAGACTGAGGCGACACGACAAAAAACAACGTTGTCAGGTAGAACCGATAGGTGCAGGAAGAGGTTTAAGACAGCCGAGAGGGACGGTCTGCCCACTTGAACTAACGAAGGCAGACTTCGATCGAAGAATCCGGGCACGCTTGGCGCTGTCGGGCTCGGACTACTTCGATCGGTATCGAATATCGATGAACGCCGGGAAGCTTTGTTCAGGGCGCGCATAGAAAGCCGCACCTGGGCGGACATCGGTGAGAGGAGCAAGTATAGCGCCTACATTCAGTTCGTTTCTTGACCGCCTGCAAAACATGTCAGGGAGCATTCAGCGTAGACGTAAAACTTCTTGAAAGGGCTAACATTTAACACAGCTCTTAATCACGGCGCACCCCAACACGCATGTGTACCTTAGGCGCGTAACCACGCCCCTTATCATCATCATCATCATCATCATCATCATCTTCTTCTTCATCTTCTTCTTCTTCTTCTTCTTCTTCTTCTTCTTCTTCTTCTTCAACAACAACAACGACAACAACAACAACAACAACGACAACAACAACAACAACAACAACAACAACGACAACAACAACAACAACAACGACAACGACAACGACAACGACAACAACAACAACAACGACAACAACAACAACAACGACAACAACAACAACAACGACAACAACAACAACAACAACAACAACAACAACAACAACAGCGTACTAGGTCCACTGCAGGACGAATGCCTCTCCCATCGACCACCAACCGCTCCTATCCTGTACTGTTTGGGCCCATTCTTTGCCTCTGAAATTCGTTATTTCGTCTCTCCTTCGAGTTGGCATCGAGTTGGCTTTCCCCTTCTAGACCCGCCTATCGATGTCACTCTGTTTCCCTGGTGCTCCACCGGCTGTCATTCCGCCTAACTACGTGGCCAGCCCCAGTCCAATTCGAAGCAATCTAAAATTGAAAGCAAATCTCAAGAAGTAGTCTACGATGCCAGTTTGAATGAAGCTGCCATCTCGACGTTGTAATGTATGTCGGCTGCGAGTCAGCTGAAGACGCAGAAAGGAGCGGTTGTTCTCTCTACGAGCTGCATGCAACTAAAGGCGTCCCCACAGCAGGCAGAGCCGGTCTACTGCGCAACCCCAGAGCGAGAAGTTGTGCAGTGAAGCATGCCTTCATGCCGCGGGGCGAGGAATCGTGAAAAGCGCCGTTCTACCTACGTCAAAAAAAAAAAAAAAGGCGTTCCCCGGAAGCCCTTACTAACGGATAAAGGTGTGTTGAAAAATTCATCAAAGGAAGAAGAACCACCCTTGCTGAGATTAGGAAGCGTTCTAAAATGTGGCCCGTAAATGACAAAGATTATTGCAAGGGGATATTAAGGACGTACACAAAGCCTATGCGTGTAATCAATTTGCATTGCTCGCGTTCCCAACATTCGAAACAAGCAACAAACAGTACTATATGCTCGCAGGGTCTAAACACACCAAACGACGAACTACTTTTTCTATCTTCAGGAAGTGCTCATCAGTTCAAGATCAAACGCAAGTTAACTAAGTGTTCCGGGCCCGCGTATCCAAATAGAAAACGACCAGACTGAGGGTTGAAATTTGTGCGCAATTGTACTTGAAAAAAAAAATTGACTCCCGAATCCGAAGATCAATGGAAAAGCAACTCCGAAGCAAGATGCTTCTATCTCGTTGCACTCAAAGCCTGTTCCAGCTCTATTTTCTTGTCTACATTGAGAAGAAAAAAAAAAACATTACATACTTTCACTCTTTCTATTCAACCCAATTTCCTATTTCGCGCTCGTTTCTTGTCTTTTGAAGTTGTATGTCCTTGTTCCTGTTTGCTTCCCACTCAGTCATTCACCTGTCATCTCGCACTCGCTCGATTTCACTGAGAAAACGATTTTTTGGCCCGTCAACTCTGCATATTCTCTGCAATCCTGCCCATGTTCGCTATCCAAGTCTACATCATCTCTTGCATTATTTATTCCGTTCGTCATTGGCTCCGTATCACAGGAAAGCCGAGAAGCTCCGAAAGTGGATCGAACGAGGCATTTCCATCCGAAATAACTTTTTTCCTAGCTGAAAAAAATACAGGTTGAAAAACGAATACTTTTAACTTTGCGCTTCGAAAAGTGCGTGTTTCTCCGAGGTCCCCGCCCCGACAGGATCATTCACAATTTGATTATAGACAGGAGCTCTGGAAGCGTTGCTATTTCAGCTCCTTGCGCTCGGCCTCGCTCTCACGATTGTGCTCATCTTTGCTTCTTTCCGTTAGTTTCTTTTTTCATTCTTGTTTGAAACGTTTTATTTTAGTTCGCCGCTGTCGTCTTTTTTATACCTTCAGCTGATGAGGGTTCCTGCAATTATCTAAGTACATGGGTATATTCCTGCTTCGCTATACAGTTCTCTCACCTGAGCTCCGCAGTGTGTGAAACGTTTTCTCGAGCCCTCACGTATCAACGCATCACACTTCACTTTTACTCGGACTTCCGTAGTATGTGTTTTTGTTGATACGATACTGGCACCTTCCAGCCTTTCCCTGTAGCTTTTGACGCAATTTTATGCGCGCTGCTCCGTTCCGTGTGAGCCCATGTTATAGTGCTCGCATTTGACCTGCGGTTACTGTTCAGGCCTCCCCTGTGCATTGAAGCATTGTAGACGAGATATACGGGCTCACCAACTGACGAAACTACGCACGCCCCATATTTCAAACCGGCCTGGTCGAATGCCAAAGCGTGAAGAACAAATGCAAAGGACAAGCGCATATATTTTGACGGCCAAGCAGTATGTAACTCGGTTCCCGCTGTTACTTCGTGTCCGACAGCCTACACACAACAGTTAACGGAAAACGCTTCGGCGCGAAGCGTTTATGACACAACCTGTTGATTATGACACAACTTGTTGGTTACGTTTGAAACACAGGGAAATCCATCAATTGCCAATTACCTAATAATACCGTATATAGGCATGGCTTTAAGTATTCAGACCGATGGCCAAGGGATAACTCGCAAGCGACCGGAACGGAGATTGAATGTCTATGCGTTTCGAGCAATGACTGGGAGTTATAGATATATACCGTGAGAAAAGCTTTCTAATGGAAGCATTCATCAACCGATACCGGGCCGCTGCATGAGCTACGGCGAATTTCGTCCCTCAATATGGACGACATGGAAAAAAACTGCGATGACCATAACCGCAATTTTATGCAAATTTCAAATCCTTCCACGCGGTGGGAAGCCGAGCACAGCAGGGCTATAAAATCCGTCATGGCGCGGGTACATCCTAGACAGTGGCAGTTCTCACTTTGAGAAGCTGCGGCATGTCTGTTCTTAAAAAAAACTTTATAACACAAATATGTTCCGTTTCGCGACACCCATCATTTTTTTATTCGCGAGAATAGGAGGTCGTTTCACAATGATGCTAACTCCGTGCATAGCCTTGCATTTGCATAAGCCCTGTCATAAGAACTGCAGACTGAAAAAGGCTGAAGCCTCCACGTTTTTGGTCAGCGTCACAACCAAAATGCGGTTTCACCTTTCCAAGCTTTATTATTCCGTATTTAATAGCAGCACTTTCCTTCTAACCAACTGTCCCACTGACTGTTAAGTGGTCGCATACCAAAATCTGCAAACAGCAAGAACTGCTGATTGAAATCCTGTTACATGATTTCAATCTCTCCGACCGGCGGCACTAGCGCCCTAAAGACGGGAATCCATACCCATCTACAAAACCTAGAGAAAAAAAATGAAGGAACCTGACACTAACGGCTAAGACTTGAAGGTAGCGAAGCTGTACGCAACCTTCACGACCATCCAAAAGGTTTAAGGCCACAATTGCAGCCGATTTGCTTCTTCTTCGCTGCCGCAACGACCTTTACTCCATAGCTGCTGCTGTAAGTGTGAGCTTCTTTAATTCCTTTGAAAGCGATTACCTTTGGACATCTCCTTGGAGGGGCGTACGCTATGACATGTCTTTCTCGTTCCGAGCAAGGTTTTTTTTTTTAAATTTTTGGCCAATATTGGCCAATCTTCTTAAGTGGTTAAACTTAGTTTGACAAACGTGTGCGAGGGACACTGGGCGGTAATCGCGAGGCACGCACACACGAGCGCTAGTCAACTGCCGCCAGGTCGCCGCAAGGACCGCGCTCGCGTGCGCGCGGTTGCCGTTTTCTACCTTGAGCCATAGAGTTTCCTTGAGCTACACTGGCCAAGGTAGAGCAGTTTCGCGTGGCTCCTGTCGAGCCGTGCTGCGCAAGCGCGGCACGTGGCGACCCGGTCCACTTGATCAGCATGCGAGGTGTGGCCGGGTGTGGAACCGATGGCTCGTGTGTCGCAGCAACACCGGCGCGCGCCTGTGGAACCACACGCCACGCGTCCAGTGTCTTCGCCGACCTCCGTTCCGCACGTGGCGGTCGAGTCCACTTGATGATCATGCGTGAGGTAGCCGGGTGTGTAAGTGAAGGCTCTGTGCGTCGCAACAACACCGGCATGCGCCTGTGGAACCAGCTTAGCTCTGGGATGATTGGTGGCGCTGCGCCGGAGCCGCTTGATAACCATAACTCACGCTACGTATATCCTGGCATAGCCGAGCTAAGCCACTGCTAATTTTTTAACCTCGGATACCAAAAATTAAGATTTGCTAAACCCCTTCACTGTTAAAAGTTCTTTGCTTTAAGTTTAACAGCGATAACGCACTTTCGGATATCCCTGTTGCTATTTGTAACGTGCAGGCGCAACTTTTAGTAAGTAGGCATCTATGCTTAGGCGCCTAGGTTTCTCCCGAAGTCGGAGCAAATGTTCATGGGTGTTTTTCAGGATTTCAAAAATTAGTAGCGCCATCTATGTGCCTTCCAAAACACCAAGATTAAAAGAGAAAAAACATTTTAATGAGCGCAGAGGGGACAGGAGAACTCTAGTCCGGGAATCCATGCATTGCACCAGCCGTCTTGGCCCGTATCACCACGAGAGTCCGGTTCTCCGGTTTGCAGGTGGCAAACAGTGTCTCCCAAGAATAAATATATACCAAAGCTTTAATGTTTGCAGAGCCTCTGCAAATCGCGGCCACTGGTGTCACGGTACGCAAGTGTTAATATCGCGTACTGCACAGGTATCCCAAGGCAGATTTAAGTAAAACCAAAATACAGCATGGTCTATAGTAAAAATTCACATCATTTTTTTTCACAAAAATTACTGAAAATCGGCCTGACCCTTGTGCATGTACGAGCCGTGCTACTAGCACTAGTACTTTTTCATTTCGATAGTATTCCCGTTGGCATAAAAAATATGTTGCATGTATAGGTTACCTCCCGCTTCGCGAAGAAACGGAAGGACGGAGTGATGGTCGGGTCCCCATATCCACCGATGAAGGTCAGGGGGTCGGCAGGGTGGAGGCCTGTGCCTCGAAGGTGTCGTGTTTTGGCCGCTTCCAATGAAGGGCACGTCCACAGCAAATGTTCTGTGTCCGCATCTTCGGCAGCTAAACATAATATGTGTTCACGCTGTTCGTAATGGCAAAAACGCTTTTGCAACAGGCGCTGAAAACGGCTTTAAAGGAAAGGGGTGACGCCTAAAGGCGACGTCAAAATGGCGACTATAAATAAACTGGCGGAAAGAGCCTTCCGAGGCTGACCAGCATAAGCTCCGAATGGCAAAAACGCCTTTCAGTCTTTGCAAAGACCAAACGAGAAAAATAAATTATAGTCAGGGATTCGCAGATAAGGCCTTTATTGTGTAGAAATGTGTTGGTCTTATCACTATCAGACAAATTTATTGAAGAAAAGTTCCTCGGAAATGAATTTCTGGGAACTTATTTCTGAAAGCTTTCCCTCCGGGAAGTAAGGTATGTCAACACATTTCTGTGACTGTCTACCGCAGGCAACAGCGCTGGCGTCAACCCTGTCCGCGCGGTAGCGTGTCGTGACACAGGGTTCTGCATCGTCATAAGGTCGCAAGGGACCACCCGTGCATTACGACGCGAGGGCCAAGGCAAAATTGGTCGCACTGCACGGCTGGGCAGGAAGCAGCAGCGGCCAATATTGACACTACCATAGCAGAGGCCGCTCCACACCGCGGGCTTCCTGATTAGGTGACCAGAGACGATCAATAGAGACGGCGGTCAGGGTTTTCGCCCTAATGTGGGAAGCAGGAAGTAAGCAGCGACAAATGAACGACAATGAAGGACAGCAGAGATGCAGGGAGCCGCGGCACGAGGGCTACGAGATTAATAAGGGTGCAGGACAAAAGGAGACCCCAAGCGAAGAAGAGTTCTTTTTCGCGTCCCAAAGCAGACGCCACATTGCCGCGTCCTCCGGAATAACCGCTCGTAACCCCAGGGCGGAACAAGCCTCGCTAATCCCGCAATTGTTTCGTGCGCATTGCCGCTTGAGTTCACAGCCCAATGGCCTGGGTACTTTTTCTCCGCGCTTGCATGGCTCATATTCCCGGGATGCGCCTTCTTTGAGTGCGGCCACCAGACGGCATTTCCTCTTTTTGCCGAAATAATTCAAGGCTGTTTCTTCAGGCGTTCCCCGCGTGCTCGTAAAGATGCTAAAAGGTGATCAACGCAGTGTAAGGAATAGCTAGCTCCAAACTTCCAGGCTATTTCCTCTTGTTTTGTTCCAAAGAGAAAAAAAAAAAACCTGAAAAGGCAATGCCAAGATTGTTTCCTCTCCATCGTCCGATAATTAGAGCTGGTATTTTGACGACACTGCCCTACTAATCAGGTTTTTGTAAATTGAAGCAGGAAGCGATGGACTGACGTTATGGAAGCGATTTATACTAAACGAGCTGTTGACAACTCAAGAAAACAGTTTTAGGTACTATCTCGTGTTATTCCTAGCTTTGTACAGAGCTCCCCGGCACACCTAAGCCGATTGAGGTTGCGTGAATATATTCATGTACGCTCCCCTCGACGTAAGCGCCAGCCCTTGACATTTTTTGCTTAAATTCACAGCTCAAGCGCATTTCAAATGCTACAAGGACAGGGGTTTGCGGGTAAAAACACCGTACGTCACAGGACAGCAACACAAGGGCAACTACTTGTTTCCTCTGTTGGCCCAGAGACCTATCCAGAGGAGGGGCAGGTAGAATTGAGGGGAGAGGGGAGGGAGGGGGGACTAACGTGTGGCATGGCCAAGAGGGGAAGGAGGGTGGCAAACACTGTAGGTTTTTTGTGGTAATTTGAAATCGCTGGGGGCGGGGGAAGGGGGGGGGGTTGGTGTAGCGACTTCTTATTTTCGTGTTCGGTTCAGCTACCAATTTATAAGACACTTATGACCTAAACATGCGAGTAGGGGTGTTAACTGGCGTTTGAAGAAAGTAATTAAAAATATTAATAAAAACCGCGCTTTCTGAGCCGCTATAACCAACTCTCCCAAAATCAACCCAGTTTCTTTCTGTGCTCCTTCTGTGAGTTCAGGTAGAAAACATCCCCGAATTGTGTTACCGCCTCTGGCTTTTGCTGGTACTCAACGACGCTTTCATAATTTCTTTATTCCTCTGTGTAGCCAATCCCTTCCAAAATATCACTATGACGCTTTTATTTTCACAGCTACTTTGTACTTATAACATTTTACATGTCGCCAACGCACGCATTTGCACTAATTTTCTTCTCTTTCGCCGTGTTATGCGGAGGGCTTTCAAAGCAGTGGTGACTCCCCAGGTAAGGGCATCCAAACTCATAGCTCATGGCAGTTTGTGTGTGTGTGTGTGTGTGTGTGTGTGTGTGTGTGTGTGTGTGTGTGTGTGTGTGTGTGTGTGTGTGTGCGTGCGTGCGTGTGCGTGTGCGTGTGCGTGTGCGTGTGCGTGTGCGTGTGCGTGTACGTGTGCGTGTGCGTGCGCGCGTGTGCGCGCGCGTGTGTGTGTGTCTGTGCGCGTGCGTGCGCGTGCGTGTGCGTGTGTGTGTGTGTGCGTGCGTGTGTGTGTGTGTGTGCGCGTGCGTGCTTGTCCGTGTGTGCGTGTGTGCGTGCGCGTGTGTGTGTTTCTGTGTGCGTGCGTGCGTGCGTTTGTGTGTGTGTATGCGTGTGCGTGTGTCCCACGCTCCTGTATTCTGCAAACAAAAAAAGTGAGGTCAAGCTTGCTGGAAAAGAGGAAAAGAGAAATCATGAGGAAAAGAGGAAATGATATGAGGAAAACACGCATGAGGAAAAGAGAAATCATATAGCCACTGCAAGCAAGCATAGTCAAGGCCTCACGTGCACCAGTGGACCGTGCAGCCTTCGCGTGTTGACTTTTCCGCGGTTCTCCTCTGATTGAAATCTCCAGATTGCGCCGCCTTTTTCTAGTTTCCCTGGCAAGTGCGGGAGTAGCCACTTGGTATATATCCGTAAATACTGCGCTACGGCAGCTCCCGCTTCTGAAAAGACATGTCCTCTGCTTGGCCCCACGGACACCGCGTTAGTTGCTTTACTACGGTCGACCAATGAACAAACAGAAATGTGGACGTCTGTTTGCGGCAGGGCTACTGCTTTACTTTTAACACAGACACACACAAAAAAGGCAGCACACACGGCGGGGGCCAGGCCGTCTTGTCATGCTGACAAGAAGGCTAAACCTACGCAGTGTGTGGGTAGTCAACAAGACGAGGCATAAGAAATATACACACAAAACAATTCTTGCACTGTGTTCCTGGCTTTCTTTGAATGTTTCATTTGCTCCCCGTAACGAAGCAGCTCGGCCAGCTTATCGGCCACGTTTGACAAATATTAGTCTCTCCGGTACGTCTCCGATGAAGGCGTGGACACTACATTGCGCTATAGTGTCCCCTGTCCGGCTTGCACACCGGGTATTGAACGCCTTTGACTATTTCTTTCTATATCTTCCCGGGGCACCGTGTGGCTCTGGATTCGAGTCAGTGAGGATGCATCTAATATAATAGTAAAAAAAAAGAGCAAGGACGTAAATATGGAAGTCGCCTAAAGTAAGGTGAAATGTTTGTGAATTTTTTTAGCCTACCCACGAGGACATTCCCTGTAGATGCGAAGATGATGATGTGGATTCTACAGTGATGCTGGCTTTCCCTGCATTTCTGCTTAGCGTTACTTTCTATTTCTTTATGTTTATCTTCAACCGTACAACTGAGCTTTCTGAGTAGAGTCCTCGAAGTATGTTCTGTAGGTCCCGCCTGGACCGGCTCAACTAGCCGACCTAGCAAATCCGCATTCTGGGCCTGTGGCTGCGAAGCGACGGCAAGGCGACGGCGGCTGTGACAAAAATCAAGAAAACGTCGGAACAGCTTACGAGAATGATCAGAATAGTGGCCAACCGCAACAGAGGGCTCAAGGAAGAAGACGCCTTGCGCGGGCTTTCGTCGTGTCGCGCGTCACCTACTCCGCCCCGTACCTCCGGGTGACGAAGGCGGACGGGGAAGCGCTCAATGCGACCATAAGAAAAGCAACAAAGACCACCATGGGCATGCCGATGTACTCGCCGACACAACGTCTGATGGACATGGGCATGTTCAACACAGCGGAAGAGCTGATGGAGGCTCACCTGTCGAACCAACGAATAAGGCTGAGCAAGACCGAACATGGCCGGGCAGTCGTGAGAAAGATCGGATGGCGGATCAAACCACAGCCAGAGACGTCGGCGCTTCCCAAGGAGTGGCAAGAAGCAATCGAGACTAAACCCCTCCCCCGTAACATGCAAGCGGGAAGGCACGACGAGAGGTGATCGGCACGGGCCAAAGCTCTAGCCCGGCAGCTGGAAGAGGACCCTCGGGTACTTTACGTCGATTCTTCGCTCCCGAAACACGGCGCGAAGGCAACGGCGGCCATCACAACCATCGAAAAACTGGTCACCAGTGCGTCAGTGCACACGACAGAACCGCCCGAACCAGAAGAGGTGGCCGTGGCTTTCACCCCGGCTACGCTAGAGGCGAAGACCATCCTAACCAACTCCAAGACGGCATACGCGCGCTACTGGATGGGGAGAGTCTATCCCGCGGCACTAGCCATTCTAAACAAACGAAGACCACCGGGACGAGCGATAAAGCTCGTATGGGTCCCGGATCACTAGCAAGTGGAAGGCAATCTCCTTGCCGAGCACCACGCCCGAGAAATGTCAATCCGGGCTGAGGACGAGCTTCCACACCCCGCCACGAGCTACCAAGACATAGTCCAAATGTGCTGAAACGAGCGATGTAGGCTTCCCGGTCCGCATCCGCAGCTGGACAGACGACAGTAGACGATCGTTCGTCGCATGCAAGCGGGGTCGCTAGCGCATCCCGTGCTCCTGAACAAGACGTACCCGGCTGAGCACGACAGCTCGTGCCATATCTGCAAGGTGAAGAGAGGCACTCTCGCGCACATCATAGGGGAGTGCACGAAACTCAAGACCACCCCATCTTCCTTCCCCCCACCCCTATCCCCAACCCCCTCGAGTGATGGTAGACCTTGCTGTCCAGCCCCTACCTCGCCACTCAGTACGGACTGGTGGCCAGGGGACAGGAGCTGCTGGACACGTATGGGTCCCGTGACTAGGGAACCATTCCATCTGGTGCCCGCTGGTCAAGCCTTCTTTAAGGGCTCAGTAAAAGTTGATTATCTCTCTCAGTGGCTTTTTCAGCTGGATCTTAGGTCTCTCGTCGTTCTTGACAGAAGAATAAGATTAGAGTGGATTCCCTCTCAATAGGTCACTGCTCTTCGCGTTAGCGAAAGAGGGACGAGGTGCTCACGCATTTGTGAAGATAGGCCAATAAATCCTCAAATAGTATTTTACACATCTGTTGTAGAACCAAAGTTTGTGATTTTCCCTCAAAGTTTGTGATAGAGGATTTTTCCTAGTGCACTGGTCGTGTTCTACAGTAGTCGTTAGGTGTAACTGGGGGTTGAGGTAGCTGGTGAGGGCCAGTCTAGTAACCTGAACATGTCTAGCTAAGAGGGAATACGTTAGGTGTGCTGTTACTGCCAGAGTATAGACACCTCGTCTCTGTAGGGTGTCTTGGAATTGTTAATTTAAAGAAAATGTCAGCCGTATATATGGCGAGTCAGCATAGTATTTATTGGCAAATACTTCTTCTGTTCGCCGTGGGAATTGCAATGCAGCAAGGGCGGGCGGGGCGGCGGCTTCGGCAAGCCGTTGTCGGCTGGGAGTCTTAACTTTGCGGCACTTCTCCTAATAGTGTAGTTCTGATGCCTATGCGTTGTCTATGTAATTAGTAAGATTGCGAATCGTCTCCTTCTGACCTCTCTAGATGACATTCTGGACTGCGCCTTTTGTGCCACCAAGATGACTAATCTCTACAGTGTTTTCATAACTTTGCCATCAGTTAGTGTGTGCGGCTCATCAAGAGGTGTAACCCTCACTAAGTGAACACTCAAAGTATCATGGACTAGCCTTAGGTCAACCATCTTTCTCTACTGTTCCTCTTCCTACTACGAACTATTCCTCCTGGTCTCCTAGGTCAAAAAAAGTCCTCCATTTTATTCCATTTTTGGATATCAAAAGAAACGGCACACCCGAAAATAAAGGAAGCAGAAGAAGAAATTTTCAAGTCTGCAAACATGATAGCAATATGGCAGTATCAATAGCTGGAGTGTGGCATTTTTATTCAAGATTGCTTCATTCTGTTTCTATAGATATTAGTACCCATTGCGTCACCACGGCGGTATAGCCACACCAAAAGGGCACAAAGTGTTAAGCGGCATCGAATATTGGTAACTTTTTTGGGTAAATTTCTGCAATAACTGTAATCCGTTGCTCGTTCAGTGTACGAAACGAAGTATAAAGCGAAACAAAAGAGGTAAATCAACATATCTCCCGCTTCGTAAGAGCTTTATCATCATTCCCCGAACTAAAGATGTTCTTTTTCTTGCGTAGCGTCACCATCTCTGGTTTCTGTACTAACTTCTCGATTCTAAGTCTTTCTACGGGGAAGGGTTATCCAACCACGGGCCTGTTCTTCTCTGCCCTAAGGAACCGCATATATCACCTTCCTAAATTTTGAACTTGATGAAGAATCGACCCTCGTCTCGCAGCGAAATGTGGCCACAGTAGCGCTGTAATGGAAGCACCGCACGAGGAGCGGGGGGCGCTTTCCATTCACCGCAGACAAGCCCCGAGGCGAGGCGAGCTCTGCGAACGAACTCAATCTTTTCTCGCGACGCCTACGGAGCAAATGATTTGAATTTCTCGCCAGCTCCTATGCTAGGGTAATGCGTACAGAGGAGGGGAATTCGGGGCTACTAATTGGGTTGACTTTTTTTTTCATTCAAAAAGGGGGTCTTTGGAGCTTCAACCGACCATGCGTTGTTTTATAGCAAAATCAATTAACAGAACCCAAATCGGTAATTTCCAAGAAAAGCAAAGACTTTATCAAGAACTCATAATATCGATAGCCAATCCTTAGCGCTGTCACGACTTCTTTTTTGAAGTTGTCATCCCATAATGGCTCGAACCTTATAATTAATTACACCTACCTGATTGTTAGGTACGTCCGTTTTGTGCTTCTTTCTAAGCATGCAGCTATTAAAATAGAGCTGGCCTCCACAGGCCTCCACATTTGAGGGAGAGTTCTGCAATAAATTAGTACTGCTTCGAAAAAGTGCTCTAAGCTGTTTGAGGATCTCAGTCACATACAGGATAGCGTGTTGTTCTTTCATTAAAAAGGTCACGAACAAAACTTCGAGAAGATAACGAACATGCTCACGCATTATCCGAATGTTCTCTGGGATGTACGATGCGCTGGGTCGGTGCTCACATTCGTCACGTTCAGTAAGTGTACCCTGAAAGTACCAATTAAAGCTTTCCGCTATACTAGAAGCATCGGTGGAAATGACACCCTCATCATTCAATTTGGACACCTGAGTTTTAATGTTGCCGAAAGCGCCAACATTTAGATGGATTGTTTTTTTATAAACCCTGGAAGAGTGTTGCAGAAAAAATGAGTTCTTGCTACCCTAACTTTTGTTAACAAGCCGCTCTGAAGGACTCTAAACTGCTCCGATTACGTTTTTTGTATTTTCCGCAAATGTTTCATTTTGCGTTTATTTTGGATTATTTCTCTGGTGATACACGCGGTTTGACTATGCTTACAGAACATTAGTAGTAGCACGAAGTTTTCAATACAATACTGAACAGCATTACAAGAAATCTGCCATCCTGTCGTCACATTACTTACATGACCGCGAATGTTAGCATCCAGGTAGTCTTTTATTGCAACATCATCCACTCGAGCAAACTACTTCTTTCATTGCAGAAGTATTTCTCCCTTTATCCGCATTGTGTTTCATGAATAAAAACTTATGTTCTGAAATACCCTCCTAAACTGACAGGGTTCCACCGCCGAAAAAGTCGCTGAGAAACAAAAGATATAGAACTGAATTATCTCTTGAGTTTATCATCCCGACTTGTTCTAGGTTCACAGAATGCATAATGTTCTATATAGTGTATCCGTGGATTGAAGAACCATAGCTAAGCTTCTGACAATTGATAAGAGGGCAATTAACATCACCGGTGTTAACATCACATTCTTTTCCTGAAATTTCAGCGCGTTATTCTACAATTGATTTATGTACGAGAATAAGAGTCGAAAGAGCAGTAAACAGCGTCAACAACGAATGTAATACCGTAAAGCGCAATTCCCGAGAACAGGCTTTCATGGTGATGAACTTGGTCAAGAACTTGTACGCCAAAACTTTTTCATGCAACGGCAGCTACGCAACAACCACGTCAGCCTCTATCCCGTCTGTGCGACCGATATGCCGGCGAGACAACTTCGTCGTCCTGGATGAATTCGTTTAACCAAATTTCTTTGATGACAAAAAGATGTGCATTATATAGCATCCACAGATATTCAAGTTTCTCTAATTTATTTAGAACGTTTTGTAACCAACAGCGTTCATTTCCAGCGCTTATTCGTATGCGTTATTTTTTCACGCGTGTTTGGGTTATATATGAGGTCAGACGCTTCGCCCGCAGACTCAAATCCGCCTATGCTCTTAAAGTGCCTGAGTTTCAGACTTGGCAGCTCGAAACCGCCAATGGTTTGCACAGGTCGCTGAACCCCATATTACGATGGAAAAAATAAAGGAAGAAAGGAGGAAAGAGGGTAAGAAAGAAAATGACGAAAGAAAGAAACAAACACCGAAAGAGAAAAAGGCGGAGGAAAAGAAGAAGGTGACAAGAAAGAGGGAAAGAAAAGAAGAAAGGAAAGGAGAAAATAGCAGCTAAAGATAAGAAAAAAAACTAAGAAAGAAAGGAAAGAAGGAAAAATGGATACAAAAACGAAATAAAGAAATGAGGAAAAAGAAGCATATAAAAAGGAAAGAACATAAACACACAAAACAGGAAAGAAAAATGAGGGCCCTGGTCGGAATATGTACTTGGAATGTGGGTTTTCTTTGTTTCTTCTTCCCGTATTTTGTCTCTTTTTCTCGCTTTCATAATGTTTCTATATTTTGTTATCCGCTTCAATTTCGGCCTCCTGTTGAGACTGGGACGTTGAATAGATTATGTTTGCTTTGGTGTTGAAAAAAACAGAAGGAGTCAGCAGTTGTGCGATTGTGCAGGGGTGCTCTGCAGCGCTGATAAATTAACTGCTCACACCCATTGACGTAGTAGGAGATACGCTAGGTCGGAGAAATTTTGGTCTTCAGGATGCGGGAAAAAGTTTGCACTTATTGATTGTTGTCACACTTCGCTTCTTTTGGTACCAATGTTGTGCTGTATGCGATGTTTAACGATTTTGGAAGTATCATCCCGGACCCGTTGCCATGGCTCAGTGGGTAAGGCTTTGTGCTGCTGAGCACGAGGATGCGGGTTCGATTCCCGGCCGCGGCGGCCACTTTTCTGATGGAGCCTAAAAGCAAAAATGCCTGTGTGTACGAGATTTTGGCGCACCTTAAAGATCGCCAGATGGTCAAGTTTAATCCAGAGTCCCCCACTAAGGCGCACACCACCGCCTGCATTGCATCGGCGCGTTAAACCCCACAATCAATCAAGTATCATCCCGGAAAAGAGTATCACGAGATCCTCAAAGTGCGAAATGTGGCATTTGGATTTAGGCAAAACGAGGGCCTCACAATGCGTACCGCTGCCTTTGTAGTTAGACGAAAAACGAGTACATATTCTTTTATGCAGTAGCGATAGGGGTTACGGCTTCCGAGGGGCTCCGACGTCACAGAAGGCATTTAAAAAAAAAAGTAGTTTTTTTGATTTGACTCTATTAGCGTCCAGGTTCAAGCACTCTACAGTGCTTGAACTTTGCGGCAAACAATTTGCGAAACTGAGAACTGTAGCAAATAGTCACTAATCGCGCATAAGTTGATGTTCCTGGTGAAGTGATCTCACAATACATTTGCTTGGAGAACACATATAGAAAATGTTCTGATGGTTTCCATAAGGCCCACCTCTCCCCTCCCCCCTTCCCCCCCCCCCGCCCCCACCACATTTTTTTGGCTGGGAAGTTATTAGGCGGGCAGTGTTGTTAACATTCTTTCGTAGAAATTCGCGCCCGTTTCATTGCATGGCATCATCAAAATCTAGAATCTTGTCCTCGTTCGCGTTTATGATCGAGGCACTGTTTACCTAAACTGGAGAGAGAGAGAGAGAGAGAGAGAGAACAACTTTATTTAGCCACACAAAATTGGGCGACTACGTGCCGGATGGGGTGGTTCCCTCTTCACGGGACCCATATGCTTCCGCGGCTGCCTGGCCCCTGGAGATCACGACGAGCTGGTCTTCCACGGCGGGGCTGGTTAGCAAGGTCTCCCATCGCTCGTTAAGGGGTGTGGGAAGGGTGGTGGAGGGTTGGGGAAGGGGTGGGGGGATGGTCTCGGTGAAATCGCACTCTTCGATGACGTGCCGGAGCGTACCCAATTGCCCACAGAAGCTACACTCTTTCTCGTATATCTCGGGGTACATTCTGCTTTGGAGATGGGGGTGCGGAAAGGATCCTGCTTGTATTTGCCTATAGATCGTTTGGTGCGCTCTGCAGAGAGATTTATGCGGGTCAATGAACTGACTTAAAATGTGTGGACGAAAGGATAAATCCGGCTCATGCAATTCAATATAAAGCAGTCGAAGCCTGAGACATACAATCTCTTAATGTTGAGGCAATTAAAACAATGAATTCACTAATACTGATCCCAGCCAAAAATGGCATATTAGTAGGCCTTGTAGTATGAACAGAGGCACTTGTTGATAATCGCGATGCAAGATAATAGCATCGCATGTTGGTAACCTCTCCTAAACAAGAATAAATTTCCGACTGAAAAAAAAGAAACAATGAACGGGCACACAAGGTGCAAGAATTGAAAAGATATCCGAACGCACACACAACTGCAACGGATTAAAAAGATATCTCACCGCCATGTAGCAGCACGTACGATACAATATTGCACGTGTCCAAAGGCATACAAGTATCATTGAAGTGAATGTGAATTTAGGTAAATGAAATTCTAGTCTGCAATCAGCGGCGTTTTCCCATTCCTTCCTACACAACCGAAAAGAAAATACGCCCATTTCAATATCAATTTTAGTGACTCTTATAAGGTTTAGTAACTCTTATCCTATGTCAAAAAACACTTGGTATTGAAAAGAATAAAGAAATATATTGACGATTTTATTTGTCGTTGCGGTACGTGAATTGGTTATAGCATGTTTTTACCATTCCTATAACACTTCAATAAACAAAAAAAACGCCCACCTCCCCTCACGGGAACCCTGGTGTGATGCGACGCTGAGGGGGGTTCAAGCGCAAGCGGAGAGCAACCGTCGACCGAAAGGCCGCCGGAGAGTGGCACACCGGTTATATGAGCAGCGCGCCAGAAGGAGAGGAGACCGCGGAAGACAGAGTACTGCACATGCGCCGGCGCCACTGCGTCTGCCGCGGCTATCACGCAGCACAATCCAACACAATCCACTTTAATCCAATCCAATCCAAATCCAATGCAATCCAAGCCAAGCCAAGCCAAGCCAAGCCAAACCAAGCCAATCTATTCGAATCCAATCCAATGCCCCTCGCGAGAGAGGGACATCGGCGAGGAGAGCGCAGCTCGCGCGGCGAGGAGAATGGGGGAGGGGCGGACGCCGACGACGCAGGATGCAGGGACAAGGCGAGTGAATGAGATGCAGTCGCATCTAAAACTAGGCTGTTCCTAAAAAGCTTGACGTCATTACAGCTACGCTTCTTTTTGCTATGAATCTCCGTACCGGACAATATGTTTTTGCGTATATATACGCAAAAACATATTGGCCGGTATTCGTAGAAAATGTGCGCTCACCACATCGTTTATATTATCGTATGACAAATACCAGAGGAACTGGGTCTGGGCTTACACAGTTTTCTTTCGAAGTTTCTCACCACGAGCCAACTTCGGTATTGTCGGCGTTGTTTCACGCACTGTCAGTCAATCTCGAAATAGCCGCGCTAGTACGACGAAGCGACATTCCCTGTGTGGGCGGGGACACAGTCTCTGCCGAAGCGCTTTCCACGAGAGCGCGAATGTTGACGCAACTGTGCCTTGAAATTTTGACAATACAGCTGAGACTCGGTGGAGAGAAAACACGATGCATGGACCGTTTTCACACTGTTGTAGTACGGGTGCAAACTTCCGACTATGTTTTCGCATACTGCTGTGACGTGCGAAAACGAAGCGCAGGGCGCAGTAGGTTTGCCGACGGGCATATATTGTCGCTCGACAGGAAGGATCAGTAACGTCAAAAGACCGTTTAGAAGAAGTGAAAATGCTTCTAATTTCGCTAAGAATGTTATAAATAACAGAAGCCCGGGTTTGGTTTGTTTTGTTGTTCTTGTTCGTAAATGAGGTGTGCCTTCATTGCTGGGAAGTAAATATGGCAACCTGCTTTGCAGCATGCTTTTGGCAAATCCGCTGCGCGGTTATTTGCTATATTGGTATAACACGCCACCTACTTCGGTTCGCTAAAAGCAGAGGGGACAACGCTGAAGGCGCACCTGGAAACACCTAGGTGTGGTGTCTGCTAAACTTTTTAAGGTACGATAGCGCTTGAAGGCATTCCAGACATTTTCCTGCACAATGTCCATAATGGTAACAAACAACAGAACCTACTAAAATTGCCGAAAATTCGGGCTGGCACAAAAATGAAGTCCTTTGCACAAAAAAAAGTCAAATAATTACGGGGTTGGTGGAACGATACCAGTGTTTAAAGGGACAGACAACTGATTTTGGGGAAGCGCATGTCCTCTATAGCTCACGTGAAAGCCAGCGCTTTATATATTGGGGTAACCGCAAAGACTTTGTAAATAAACAGGCGAAAATAATATTAATTTTGCACTAAAATTTCTAAACTCTGAAAGTGGCGCCAAGTAGTGTATTGACGTGACACTACGTTACCGGTCCCGTAATCTCAGCGATCTGCTGCCGGTGGCGCTGCGCGCCGCCGGCAGCAGATCGCGGAGGCCACGCGTGTCCACACAACTCAGTCGGTTTCAACGCTTGATTAAACCAAATAAAGGAATAGAAAAATTTTTACATTATTGCTGTTTTAGCCGGGGACACGTCTTTAAATACCTCTTTTTATCTCACGTGCAGTTAAAAGTATTTTTCCGCACGGCTCACTGTCAAGCTTGTCAGCATTGTTTTTGGCAGCACACATATGGCTAGTAAATCTAAAAAGTCTGGTTTCAAAATTTCTTTGGCGGTATCAGCAAAGCTATCTCAGATTAAGGTGTTTTAAGTGGTGCCCTTTATGTTGGGATAGAGAAAATATACTCAACAAAAATCGGTTGCCTCTCCCTCCAAGTTATTTTACGTCACTACCATTTTTTTGTACGTGTTGAATGGCGCCATCAGCATTTTACATAAACCCGCGGTGGTGTTTTCAGCGCAGCAGAGGCAACTGCTCTTCGCAAAGCTCTTTTCCGCTGCAACGAAGCATCACCAACGAGACATGCAAGAAAGAACAAAATATTCACAAGGCCCATCTGTCAGACCGTTCCGGTGGAGAACCGACGCGCCCCGCTCACGCGCCCGTATTTGATAGAGCGGTGGCCTTCAGGCGCCCGAGAAGTATATCCTACCGAGATGGCTTAGGCAAAGAAGCTAGCCTAGTATCTGAAGTATACACATCCGATCTGACAGTTTCGTGCATAAGGAACTTGTTTCCTTGGTTTTCATCCTTGTTCGCCCTTGTTAAAGTTCGAACGCGGAAAGTGCGCGCGGCCGTCTCTTGAAAGAACCCTGTTCCCCGGAGGCTATTTGGCAGTCTGACAGGAGCGCAGGCGTAACAGCCCCGCCTTCAGCTGAAAAAGAAAACTCAAACGGAGCTAGCGAGCGCATTGTTGCATTGGCTATCTTGTATGTATGTTACTTGAATAATCCAACAGATGGATATACTCAGGAGGATATGCCTATTTTATGTGAGGAAAAACCAGAGGGCACCTTTACATCAATGTTTGTAGTTTCTTCAAAAAGTCTAAAAGTTTGTTTGCTCATTTCACGTGCGCTCTCGGCTAAGATTGCACCTTGCCCGAACATAGGCCGTGGAGCATTGACCTAGCCGTTTTCCATGGCACCCAGGCTTGTCAGTACGCTATAACATTACTCATCCCGGCCCTCGTCGAGTTATTCACATGAAGCTGGGAAATCATCTTACAATGGCTCCTTTTTGCAAATACTTTGTCAATACACCTTTCTCTTGCCGTGTTGCTGAATAAGACAAACAATGCTGTCAATAATAACATGTCCCGCCAAAACCCCGGTGTACCAACAAAGTGGCGGAAATTAACACGGGGGGTCGCCCAAAGCTTCATAAAACACGGACCAGGTTTATAAAACGTGGATCACGCTCACAACCACCGCGCAGAGCGGTTGCGAGCGTCGCGGTGGACTTGCTGGTTTCTCGAGGGAGGTGGGTGCATGCAAGGAACCATTCCTGGCGTCAAGGTAGCTCCATTGTCGGCGCGAATATTCGTCCAGCCGCTCGGGTTGAACTCGGTGAAATTGATGTTTTCTCCGGCTACGACGACGACTTGTAGGGAGGTATACGCCTAGCAACTAAGCCTAGCTCTGGCGTGACGAACGAACGAGAGGTGGGTTTCCCTCCAGAAAAATGCAGGAATGTCTAAAAAAACGTTTTCCGATCGTTCTTTATAACTTCCGGCGTCCGCTGGTTCTGCACGTCAGGGTCCAGGACGAGGATTTCGGCTAAACACTAAAAAAATCCCGGGCCATCTCCACTCCAAATCAGTCAGTTGATATCGACTGTTGGACGAACGGCTCCCCAATGTGCCCAATGTGAGAACAATTTCCCCTGCGATTTGGACCGTACTGCAGTGTTGTTTTCCGCATAAGCTCAAGCGGCAATAAAGTGAAGTTTAGGCACTGTCCTTCGCCTCAAACATGCCGAAAAAACTCAAATTATCCTACTTCGCAAAATAATACCTAGACATGATTTAGGAGTACAGTTTTTACAAAGATCCGAATAGAAAATAAATCTGAATTTCGCTAATTTAAACTCATGTCTATTCCGCTGGTTCCCGAGGCTGTACCTACACGCCCTGGGGCCTGAACAGCGAGTCTCTTATAGTTGATGAAACTATCCCGCAGGTTTAGAGCAAACCACCTTCACTTCGTAGGTTTCCAGTCGATGGCCAAGAGCTTTCTTTCTCCCATAGACTTCGAAATGCTCCAGTCGTGTGTTAACCGAATTCGTTCCTTGTCCCCATTTTTCTAATCTAACTCCTACACTGAATCTTCAGTCGTCTCCAACCCACCCCGTCTCTTCGTAGCCATTTAGTTGTTGAAGTGGTTCACCTTTTTGCCCTCTGCGGCACAAGGCCAATTCAGCTGCCCTTTTCTCAACTGTGGCGCTGTGGAAGCACAAAGGCCAGCCCTCATACGCGTTTCGGAAGGTTTTTGGTCCGGGTCACGGGATTGTAAGTTTAATATTTCGTCAGCCATGTACACGAACTTAGCGTCCGCGCTCTTGTGTCTATTAGGCCTTCAGGAGCATATCAAAATGAGTTATGCCAAAAGCAGGCACTTCAAACGCAACGCTAACCGTCACACGCAGTTCACGTAGATAGCTTACCACACAGTCTGGTACCTGTAAAATATCGCTACAGCTCTTCTCTGAAACATTGCAAACAACCCGCTCTACATTTGTTTTTTGCTTTTTCTGCTGAAGACAGTTAAAATGCCCCAGGCGATGCTCCTACCCCACTGGATGGCGCTCCTTTACGAGAAATAAAAGCGCCACAAAAAATATTTAGCAGTTATGGCCCAGTGTTGCTTAGCGCAGCATCGAACGGGAAGTTCTCTCAGGCTGCGTCGAAATCGACCAATTTCTGCGGTTCTCCCAACAAATACCGCTGGGACTGAACGGCGATGTCTTCTCGACTGAACGGGGAACCGTTAATAGACTTAATGTTTTCTTTCGTAAGACCGCGAAACCTTCTACATTACGAGTGCACCTTAAGGAGAACAAGGCTTCACCACCGAAATAATAACAAAACAAACACAAGTAGGGTAAATGGGAGACATGAATCATGCTTGCTGCGAAGCACTAGTCGATAAACGGAAGCTTCCGTTAGACACGAAAGACCATAAAAGGTGAAAGGGATTGGCGCCTGTAGTGGGTTGGACTGACGTGTGCAGTTCTGAGTGAGGCATTTTTTATTTATGTATTCTCTTCGATTGGCTTCCCGTATGTGTAATGAACTTGGTGTAATTCTAGCGGACCTTTGAATATTTGTTCTAATGTATACTTCAGCCTTTAATGATCTATAAGATGCTAAAAAAATGCACAAGATGGGCTCACACCTGCTTTTTATTGCTTTTGTTAATCTCTATATAAATTCAGGTTTTTTAGCAGTAGCTATCCCCTGTAATCATTTAAAAGGGCCATGAAGACAAAATACAAGCTTGCTTTGTGCGAAAAATGGGGTGTCTTATAGTGCCTCCAGCGCTTGGACCGCAGCAAATGATGCTTTATTCACCGAGAAATCACACAATTCAAGCGAAAATGTCAATTATCCCGCTTAATTGTGTGTTTCGTGACATTAGCGATGATGTATCCAGTACAAGTAGTTGAAACGAATGTTTAGTATGTTGACTAGAGCTCCAGCGGTCGACAAAACATATTTCGTTGCTTCGTTTACCGTCCGTTCCCTAGATGGCGCCACAATACCAGTTAGGCCGGATGATCGCGCTCTCTTTGTTTTAGAGCGATTTGTACCTGGCGTACTTTTGTTATGGTTCATAGTAATCGTTTCGTAAAACGTAGGGTACGTTCGATAAATATGTTCAAATAAGACAATGTCGCTTATGCCTGTTGGGCAGTGTCGTGTCAGGCAAGTCGAACGCGCCGGACGGCTGTGCAGCTATGGTCGGCATGGTGCGCGCAGTATGCACTGGTGCGTCTATGTTTACGTTTTCATTCGTAACTTCCATTGTTTGCTCCGCCATTCCTTCTGCTATTATAAAGAATGCGCACTAAATTTCAACACAAATAGCTCGTTCTGCGAGCTTATATTTCCTCTTTATTGGCGCCAGATTTTGTCGGCCTCAGCTAATCGCAACCAGCTGCACATAATACGTCACAAGCTGAGTGCAGAAAAGTAGCTGAGGTGTCGCATGCCTATTCCCTATTTTCCTCAACATACGGCTTCTTTTAGTGAAGTTAGTGTTAAGAGTCTGGTCTGTGTTATTCTACCGAGGCAATCTTTTGAATGAACCAAACTTACATTTTGTCGTCATGGCCCCTTTTAATTATCATCAGGTAAGTTTCCTGCGAGGATAACCAATTGTATACGGCAGGATTCACACCTGCCATACACAGGTGTGAATCCTTCCGGTGCAGGAGATTTCTTTCCTTTGTACTGTCACACTATGTTTTGTGAAACGCTGGAATCAACGCTGGAACCAGCTCCGCCGTTAAAAAAAGTGGCTATACTCGCGTTGCCGGTATCGCGGGAATAACATTCCATCCCGTCAGATTTTGAGCCTGCAATCAAAAAACAAAAATATCGGTCCTGCACCCAAGTCTAGATAGAAGCAAGGAAATATCCTGGCGAAAGTAAGAGGCTGGACAAAAACCTGAAGGGTGCTTCGGGAGGCACACAGCCGACACCGGCTGTACTCGTGACAAATCCAATGGACAAACCAGGTTCCAGCAAATACGACGCAAAGTTCGTTAACAAAAAAAAAAACATGAAATAGGAAGACAACGGCGCTACGTTAAAAAAACAAAAACGAGACACCGTTGACAGGCGTTAGCCCGTAACGCGCCTTGAACGACTCGGAGAACACGAGGGAAGCAGAAAAAGCTACGTGGGATTTGCACTGTCAAGCTAGGTATTTATGTTGAAGCGACTCCACACACTTTCCCTGTCGCCTAAAAGCGACAGGTTGCCGAGAAGGGCCCGCGTTTTCTAGAGCCGCCTCGGTTTTCAACACACGCTAACCTTCTCCCGTACTCTCTTTCTTTCTGTCACGACGTTAGTAGCGCAATTACTAGCAACAAGAATTGGTTTTTCTCATTTAAAGTAAATGGGCGCAATATATCTTGGTGTTATTTAAGGCGAAAGCGTTAAATCTCAATATTTCACAGCCTTTAGTGACGTTCGCCATGAATGTAACCGGTGTTGTCACGGAACCGATAGCAGCCCCGCATTCCCGCCTGCTGTCAATACATGGACCTCTACGGGGGGAAAGCGGACAGCCCTATGTTTTTCCGCTAGAAGAAAACTTTCGTCGTTACAAGTTTTATTCAGTCTGCACAATCGCAAATTACAGACAAACGTTTTTTGGTATCGTGCCCTCCTCGTCTGCGCTAATTTTCGCTTGTCATCCTTCTTCACAGAGTGAAATGGCACTGAAGTTTTATTTTGTGGGAGCGGGGAGGGAGCGGAGGGTACAGAAAAGAAATAAAGAACGAGCAAATTGATCCGCCTAATAGAGACACACGTTGTGGAACGTTGAAGGAGCGAGCAGTTGCCGAATTGCGGATGGCGGCTTCAGAGCGAATCTCCTCAGGCAGGCTCAAAGCCAAATGATGTTTCTCTAGAGAACACGCCTGCTTCAAAGCCGACCGCCCACTAGTGAATAGAGCAATACCTTATTGAAAACCCGTCTACAACACCGTTGCCGTGTCCCGCTGGTACACTGGAAAATCGACAAAGCCGATAGGGAGTGGTGTCTATTGAAAAGAAAAAGTTGCCTCCGTTAGACCTTCCCACCAAGATCTTTGTGCTTTCTTAAACTGCCCCCTTAAGGAGTCATCCTCCCTTTTCTATCGTACTGTGAACATGTCTTGCACAGATAGACTATGTGGAGACATTAGGATAATTATTTGCCCTTCTCTCATATCCTTTGCTTAATGAGTTGACCCACTTAATCAGACGAGGTTTCTAAGGGTGGTGTGACAGGCAACAGTAAGTATTGATTTTGGTGACATATGTAGTCCGAATGTATAAGATATTGAAACAGAATGACTATACGAGACCCCTAATGGTACTGCTAAAGGCTCGGCTTTAAATCAATTTTCCTAAGTCTATGAGGCAGTGTTATAAGTCTGGATGGCAAAAGTAGGTTACTCGTAATTTGCATTTATATGGGTGCTATTATCAGCCAAACAATTGGCAAGGCCATTTTTTTTTCTCGAAATAAATATAACCTTAGGCAATCGTAAGCATAAAAAAAACTTCTCACCTACAACACTCGGAACACAAACCATCCAGGATTACCAACCAGGGTGATATACCGAGCATTGCGAATTGGTCTTTGCGAAAACCAATAAAAAACCGGGAGTTAAAACTTTCTCAAAGGCACAGTGACAACAGTTCAAGAAAAAGATACCGTCTTTCATTGGCGGCTCGAATAGCTACAATATCGACGTTTGGGTGGCTGAAACCGTGCAGATTCCGTTAACTCCACCAGGTCGACGTTTAATGGGAAAATTCGTTTATCCGAGAAATGTGTATCGAATAAATGTTCAGCATTCTTTAAAAATCTATTTCCTTTCAGTATTTCTCACCAGTCCCCACAAATAGAATATCTGGTGCTAGTTACAAAAAATTAAAGAAAAAAAAGGCAGGAATGGCCTGCAGTATTGTTTAGCCAAACATTAAATTTTCTGAGGCAACAGGAAACACAATTCCGCACTAGAAACCTTCAAAAAAAGCAAGAATATTGGGAAGGGTAGGTTCTCTACAGCCTGAAGTCGAGCTGTGTTAAAAAATAGGACAACGAACGTTGCTTCAGGTATTAGTTTTCCGAAACAGTTCACGGAGCAGGGGCACATGTTGTGCAGAAGGTCTGTACCATTCATGTGAAGTAGGCTTTTCAGTATTAGAAATTTCTGATGAAGAAAACAACCCAAAATGCTTGCATAGCGAACACTATCCACGAGGTCGGCGGCGGAAAAAAAGATGTAAAGTTCGTCTTCGGCCCGAGCCCCGAAAAATAAAAGAAAAACACCGTGAAAAGGCTGCGTATTGAACGCACTAGGGGTATATACAGTTACGGTGCTGCCGTTAATTGCATTTGGGCTTCTCGCGTAAATTGCGCCGCCGTCGCTGCGTTGCCTTCTACTGGGTAGCAGCACTTACAGGCAGGAAGCAGTAAGCGCGAAAGAAAGTAGGAATAATATACACGGCCAAAAACAAGTTCTCTACTGCCATCCACATCGTACAAAGTGCTGTGGCTGCGGACGGCACCGCGCTGTTGTGCTCTGGGGACGTACAGGACGCTCTCTCTGGCCGAGCACTTCGCCAGGACGCGGGAGATACAGAAGGCACGTGGGAGACGCCGAGGGACATTCCTTGCCTTCGGGCCTTTATTATCACGCACAAAAATTGCTTCAGCGGGACAATGAAGTGCCAGGGATCACGGGTTCTTTTTTTCACCCTTCACAATTCTCTTCCCTGTTTATCTGGAAAGCTTCTCAAGTGCATGGCGCACACCTACTCTCTCTCTCTCTCTCTCTCTCTCTCTCTCTCTCTCTCTCTCTCTCTCTCTCTCTCTCTCTCTCTCTCTCTCTCTCTCTCTCCGTGTCTTTCTCTTCCCCTTGTCACGCTGTGCCCGCGAGTGCCAATCAGATTGCAGACTCATTTCAATTTGCCCGCGGCTGCCCCGAGGGACAGAGCTCCGTCTAATGGAAGATCTGCCGTCGAGCTCGCCTCCCGTTTTTTTCGCCCCGAGCACGCGCTGTGCTCCTGCTCTCTCCTGTCCCCTCGTTAACTTTCTTCTTACTTCCTTCTCTACCTCCTAGACCACTCGCACAGTCGGAGTGTATTTTTCGACCAGTGGGTTGCCTTTCATTCGCTTGTCCATAGACAGCCACTCAAAGCTTGAAGCCTTTGTGGGGCAGTCACTCTGCACCTAATGCCTGCTGTCCGCAAGAAGGACGGTGCGGAAAGAGCATGAAAATACACGTACTAATGCTAGAACAACAGAGAAAAAAGAGCCTCTGTGGAATAATTTGGGTCGAGAAGGATGTTGACAAGCACCTGTGCCCATAAAAATTAAAAAAAAATTAAGACCATTCAATAATTGTATTACACTTTCGAGCATTGAGAGAAAGCAAAATATTGAATGTGTAGCTCCCACGTGCACATCACATTTCTCCGAGGCAAGCTGTACACTGTTTATCTCGTAGAGCTTTGAGGCATTTCCATCTACAGGAACTTTTTCTATTCTTGAGCCACAAGCAACAGGTACTTTGTCTTCCGATGCAGCCTGCTATAAACCTGCACTGAGAAGAAAAAAAATCAAAGCCGCCTTCTTAAGAAAAAGATGGTTAAAACGTGATGCTTTCTCCCATGCAGCATGAGCCAAAGACAACAAAAGCCCAAAATCCAAACTGCTTCTACCCTGTCATAATGGAGCAATCTCTTCAAATTGACTCCGCATGGTATACGGTATCTCGTATAACCCGCAGATGGATATGTGCCATATGCTTGTTTCTTGTTTTTTTTTTCGCCACATGCTACATCTTCCATTTAGCGGCAGCATATTGGGTAGATGGACACCGAGACGAGTCCAGACTCTCGCCGAACGCAAACTACCGCGTATACTCTGGGTAAATCTGGGCCGGGTGCTTCGTGAACCACAGAGTTACATACTAAAAACTAGAGGGGACACTGGGACTGCAATCGTTCAACCACCACGAGACTGGTTGTGTGACGTAGACCTGTTATTTTCTAAGTTGGACTAACTTAAGGCTCGGCGGTGGTTATGTGTACTAGACTCCGGATGTTTCTCGCCATCAGTTTCGGTTTCAGCGTTGGAAGCTTCGACAACGCGAGAAGGGGCAGAATTCGTGTTAACGCCCCATTCCAGTGGCGCCAGTGACTAAATACTGCTCGGATGGAATGAAATGGATGCGGAAAGCAGTGGCATAGCCGTGTAGCCTCTACATTAGCAGTAGTCATGTTCTACGGCATTTTTCAAAACGGACGCAAACTCAGGAATCCGCACAAGGTAGACTGTACGAGCACGCTGTTCCATCCTAGTTACGTTTACGGCAGTTGCGAGGACAATACAAGCCAAGTAAAATCCTTTACGAGCAGTATATGGGTACAGTCGCCAAATTTTTCTTCACGTCGCTATATCGCGGGAGCGCCGATCGGCGGGGAGGGGGGTCAGTACCAAGTTGGTCGTGGTCAGCACCTTATCACGGCAGAAAGCGGCGAACCCGGCGAGGGTAGGTCGCACGCACAGAAAGATTCCGCCAATGCAACCGTCGTCTGCTAGGCTGTTTGCCCAACACCACTACAGCCCTTTTCCACTGGTAATTAGCTGCCTGTAATCATTGGCGTGAAGAGGGTACACACAAAATCGCTGTCACCGCCCGTGACCATGCAAACTTGTGGTATATAATACAGCCCATAAATTTTCTTACACTATACACTCGATAGGAATCTGGGACTTTCGCTTATGCGGCTCGCATCGAGGCCGTGTGTGTCATCATGGGCCGCCATTACACCATGCGCTCGCCTCAGTTTCATCATTGGCTTGGATTGAAAAGTTTTATTGCCTAAAATTTAAATACAATGCCACAAAAACGCGAAAAAGGCTGTTTAGTTATAAAGCTCCAAAATAAAACATGCCGTTTTGAAGCCAAACAAATAAAGAATAAGAGTGTTTTTTTTTTTTACTGAAGGCTGCCAGAACGGTTATGCCTAAAATTTTGCAGACCAAGCTGGTAGTTAACAATAATGTAAAATTTTGGGAAAAACTCATTGAACACTCTTATTTTGCAGACATTTTAAATAATAACTTGTTTGAAAAGCTCAGAAAGGTTCTACGTGCGTACCTGTGAAAACACCGCCTTCTCAGTGTTTTCGTTAGTGTTTTCGTAACAGAACATCTGCTACAACTTACGCGGCGGCAAATTACCTGCTCAGTTAAGATGTCCGGGCGCTGTTAAGATACACATACTGCTACTGCAAAAAGAACCAGGAAGCGCACTCTCCTTACAACAAACTACGGTCCGTATAATTCTAGGGACTGCACAACAAACTAACGTTGTGGGATTACATTGTTTACATTGTGGGCCTGTACGTCTAAATATTTACTGACGGTCACTCGCCGGCGCAAGTCCTCTCACTTGGTAAAAAGGAAGTACAGCTGTCTAATGAAGCCAATTTTGAGTTTCCACGCGAAGCCAGAGACGCAAAGCAAGAGAAGCGAAGGAACTGTCGCCCATTTCGGCCGGAGCGGCTACTTCATAGACAGAGCTTCCATAGTCAAGAAAGCAAAGCCCCGAAGACGCTTAAGAATACGATCGACATTCTAAGCCAGCAGTTGTGGTCTTCCTATGAGGCCATAACCGCCTCACGCCGACATGGATTCCCAGGCGCAGTTTCCTCTCTAGTAGCCTACTAAAAAACTCTATGATACAGCCGCCCTGCTTCAGCCGCATGCCATCACATACTCGCACAAAAAAAAAAAAAAAAAAAAAACCGCTTCGCCGCCGAATCACCACCTGCACTAAAATCAGCCGTGTATGCACTTTGGAAATCTGATCCTGTCTAGTAAAGGAATTCTTCCAAACCTCAATGTAAAATTAACGGAGAGTACAAGTTGCCAACACGACTAATAGTTAATAAACTCTTGAATATTATTAGTAGCTTTTGTAATTTAAAAAATGGAGGAAGCTCACACTGAGGCGTAAGACTTGAAGGTAGCGAAGCTGTACGCTACCTTCGCGACCATCACGACGGTTTAAGTCCACCATTGCAGCCGATTTGCTTCTTCTTCACGCCCCCAACGACATTTACTCCATCATGGAGTAAATGTCGTTGGGACGCTAAAAAGAAGGAAATCGGCTGCAATCATGGACTCAAACCGTCTTGATGGTCACGAAGGTTGCGTAGCCGTTTCATTGACAAGAAAGAGCAAAGAAGAGACCCGCGTGTGATGCCATATTTCTTGAAACGCATTCCTGAAAATTCCGGGTTGCTTCACCATTCCCGGCCATTGTATACGGCACCGAACACAGGAAGAAGGTAGCTCATTTTCCACTTCGTTTGAGCATCACTGGAGGGAACGATGCGAAAACAAGACATTACAAAAAATACAAGACGATGGGATACGTGGACGCTAAAGGACATCAGAAGGACGCGTACAAAGAAGACGAAACTGGAACAGATTCCAGAGCTGCGAGATATTCCATAGTTTTCCCACCTATTTTTTTTTTCTCTTGGGCAGGCGAGGAGAAATGGTCACATTTTTTTCTGTTTTTTGTGGTTTCGCGCCCACGTCAGTTTGGCACCTAGAGAAATGGGCGACGCGGTAACCATCACCTATGAGACCGTAAATCGCGACAACCTGTCGAAGTACGATCGATTCCCTATTGGGAAGGCAGCGATGTTCAGAAAACTAGGCGGAAATGGCTTTGTGCTCCTTACTTGTCTCCTTTTTCTCTGGAACACAATTATAGGCTACACAACGATGCTGAAAGCAGGTCAAGTAGAAATGAGAGCTAACTTTTGGCATTGCTTCCCCCATTTTATTGGTTATGTGTTGTAATTTGGTATCCTATTACTAAATGCTGCCAAGAAGAAGAAATAACGACGCGCCTGTTTGATTTGTTTTGGCGTCTTGCTGATGTGCCCAAATGGTGCAAAAAAAAAACGCCGTGATTACAAATTAATTTCGATAGACCTATGCCTTCTTTCTTATTATCTGTTCTGTTTTCGTTATTTGGATATTTACCGGCATGTTTTCTTTCTCTTTTCGTACTGCCATTTTTTTTGTTTGTGGCTTTATTTGTTCAGTTCTCTGGTACTCTTTCTTCCTCTTTTTCTCTCGTTAACTTTTGAGTGAGAACCACACGATATATCCGTTCTTGGGGACGCCTTTCATTGCACACTCGTCGTTTGTCTCAAGAGTCTATTCAAGGGTAAGAGACCCCCAGAAAATTCAGGAAAGCTTGCACTCATGCGCAATTCTTGAATGGCGAAGCTGCTGTAGGTGAGCATGTCCATACACATGGTTAAGTTTCAGTATCATTGTTTATTTTTATAGTTGCGGCACTAGTAATCGTCGTCATGTGCATCGACGAGGTTGTCGTCTTCTTCGCGGCGAGTTCTGGATGCAGAGTCATCGTCAGCCATGTAGACTTCCACCAGGCCTTCGTCATCGACTCGAGGCAGCGCTGGCGGGATCTGGAAGTCGTCTCGAGGAGGATTGGCACAGTGGTAGCCTTGTCTTCGATTATCCAGAAGGGCTTCAATTATCCAGAACGCGGTGGCCGCGGTGACCTTTTCCAAACAGGGTCTGTTCAGCTTTAGCATTTACAATGAAGCTCTTTTTTACACGCGCGGTGGCGCTTTACGATAGCGCTGGAGTTTTCTTTCTTTTGCTAATTCCACCGCTCGAACAGGGACTCGGCGGTCCCGGCGAGGCACACGCTCACGAGCGCTCGCCATTTTCTCGCTCCTCAAAGTTTTGGTGAGATTTTTTTTTTTTTTTTTTTTGCTAGAGCCACTGCACGTGCGCGAATGCTCGACGGTCGCCGCGGGGCACCCGCTCACTAGCGGTCGGCCTTTTCTTGATATTTTTTATTTGCAATCGCGAACTTATAGCTTGTACAGCGGCTCCGCTGTTAAAAAAAGAAAAAAAGTACACTTTCTTGCAGCCTTTACTTCTTGATACACTGTACTAAAAACTTAGCCACCACTTTTCGTCCACGGCCAGGCCAGCATCGTATTGGGGCTATTACCGCAGGGTTCTTTTAGATGCGACGGCATCTCATTCACTCGCCTTGTCCCTCCATACGGCGTTGTTGTCCGTCCACACCCCTCCCCCATTCTCCTCGCCGCGCGAGCTGCGCTCTCCGCCGCTCACCCCCTCTCCTCTCCGATAGCAAACACTCTCTCGCGAGGGGCATTGGATTGGATTCGATTGGATTGGCTTTGCTTGGCTTGGCTTGGATTGGATTGGATTGGATTGGATTGGATTGGATTGTGTTGCGTCATAGCCGCGCCACGTTGCGTTATAGCCGCGGCAGGGGGTTCACGGCACGTTTCACGCGATGGGAGAATCAACCTAACGGAAACAACAACGGAACCCCCTATGCGTCGCATCTACACAGGGGTTCCCGCGAGGGGAGGTGGGAGTAATTTTTTTTCTAGCTTGCGGCTCTGGCTGTCACCTCTGCGAGGTGAGAAAAGTTACTAGCGATCCACCCCACTGGAGAAAACGCAGTGGCGTTTGTAAGAGGGAATCTAGCTTGAGTGTGGTCGGATACCAGAAGCACGACGCCGCGGATTAGAAGACTTGAATGGATGAACAGCTCGCAGCGAAGGAACACAAACTCGGCGCCGCCGGATTGGCTGTGGGTGTGAGGGGCGGAGTGCCTGATTCTCGATGCAGGTGCCAAGTCATGAATAAGGATTACACGTTTGGTCCTAGGCCGGGGGTAACTTGAATGTAAGAGAGTGTGTGTGTGTGTGTGTGTGTGTGTGTGTGTGTGTGTGTGTGTGTGTGTGTGTGTGTGTGTGTGTGTGTGTGTGTGTGTGTGTGTGTGTGTGTGTGTGTGTGTGTGTGTGTGTGTGTGTGTGTGTGTGTGTGTGTGTGTGTGTGAGAGAGGGGGGGGGGCATCCCCTCCTACTCGAAGTATCTTAGGGCGTCGCCTGAAAAAGAGGTCAGCCCAACGACAGCGGTGGGATGCTCATTGCAAATGTATGCAAGGCAGCCTGAAACTTACGAATTCGTCTAAGCTCTTTAACGTCGTGCCTGGATTGGTAATTTACATAGGACTGCGGAGTAAAGTGGCCCGCTTCCGGCGAAGGAGCTCTTTTTATGCACCCAATTTACCCAGGGCACTTCAGTAATTCACAGTATAGTCGTATTATTTATTTTGCACCTGCAAATTAAATATCCTAACATAGGCTAACGAGCATCAAGAATGGGAATGCGAGTGCAGGTTACACCAGACAAGATGTCCCAGAAAAGTCGCTAGTGGTAACAAAATAGATTTAAGAATAAGTGGGCGGAGTTAGCGCGATGGACACTCTGCTTTCAAGAAAACAAGAACATCAACGGCTTCTCCTAGATGGTAATGACCTCTGTCGTGGTAAGTGGTGTGTCGTAGCTCGTAGCTTGCAATTACAATGTTTCTACTAGCTGCACTCAGCCGTTCCACTGAGATAGAAATCGTAACGAAGGATTCGTTAAGTAAGGCTCACAACTTGCCTTAGATTGTGGGGGTATGATGGCAGAACTGTGTTCTATGTTTTTGCGCAAATTACCAATGTTACTCAAAACTGGGTAAAGCTTTTTTTGACAGCTTACTGCAAAAAATGTATGGCCACTCAACCCGTCAAAAAAGTTTTGTTAAGTGCTGTAAGATAACCGAATAGATTTGCTTTGGCCAATGGATCAAAACGAGTTAAGCAAAACTATGTTGAAGGTCTCATGAAATGTGTAAAACCAAAATATATCCACCAGATAACTTTCCGCATTAGGACTTGATTTCCGAAGCAAGAATATAAGTGAGGTGACGCTCATCGTACACAAATGAAGCGCCACTATTGACTATGAAAATGTCTAAAGCGATGTCTAAACGATCTGACCTCTTCCGCCAAAGTCAAATGCCATTGAGGCAGCAGAACCGTATTCACAGCTGCCAAAAAAAAAAAACGGACATGCGTTTCATCATCTGCAAGAAACAACAGTCCTTAGGCGGTGGACAGCTTTGAAGCCAACAGGACGGCCAAGTTGGGCTTCGTCGTCCCGTCTTTCAATCACAGAGTCCCCGGCACAAAAAAAAAAAAAAAAAAACAAGTATTGTTTTGTGTTTCTCTCTGATTGAACATTAAGAAGTGGGAAAAATCATAGTTGGAAGTTTTTGCACGAGAAAGAAGAAAAAAAAACGGAAGCGAGAAATGTTTGCCTAACCTCCGCGTTGACTGTAAGGAAGAAAAAAAGGTAGAGAAGTGCCAAAGCGTAGCAGTTACGAGAACAGCTCAAGAAATGCAAAAAGAAAAACAAAGACCTATAAACACGACGAGCGGAAGTGCAAAAAATTCTTCCGCTTCCGCTGTCGGTTGCAAAATGGGTCTGCGTCCGTCAAGTCGTGCGTTACCAGGAAAACAGGAGGAGACGCCGATCCCCTTGTTGTAAGAAGAAACAGCAGGTAGTAAGGGAAGCCGGAAGTAAGAAGACAAAAAGAGGGGGACGAAATAAAAAGAACAAGGACATTTAAGGAGGCAATTGCTTCATGTCCATTATTTCGCTGACGAAAATAGCTTTCCACATTTTGGGGAAAAAAAGAAGACGTAGAGAAAGAAGCAGACGCGATCATGCGTGAATGAAAGTGACAGTGGAGAGTTTAGGGCTTGCCCACCAACACGCAAAATCAGAGCAAAAGGGAAAGCCGCAAGTAGGGCTCGAACACATCTGCGAGCTTTAGCTGTGAAGAGTTTTTGTGTGAGGTGCCGGATGTTTCCGGCGCAACTCAGTCTAATTCTGGCTCCCTCTCCTTCCGTTCCTCCTTTCCTGGGAGGGCATTGGTGGCGCCACCTGTTTTCCCGCTGTCACGTTCGATTCTGAACTTCTTACTGATCGTCTTTTCTCATATGTCTTAGGGCCGCAATTTTGCATTCGCAGGCAGATGCCTAAAACGTGCGAACGAAGCCGTAAAGTGACACTGCGTCAGAAAAGTAACCACTCAGCGTAGGTACAAATAACATATGCATATAATCTGCGCACTCTGACGTGCACATACTACTCGCAGGGCTGCGCCCGTAGTCCTACTATGCTGTAACAAGGCAAGCATGCCGTAGGAAGATAACGATATTACTAACAGAAGACGGGTGGCGGACCTGAGAAAGTATGAGATTTGAACGGTTATAAACTGTTACTTTGTCATATGGTGGAGGGTTCAGCCTTCTCACTTAAGCCCCTCCTTCAGAAGTTCAACTTTATCTGGCCGCTACTGCGTTGTCCATAATCCAGGAACGTGGGGCATGAATAAGTAAGCATCGACGCTTATAGCAAAAAAGGTTCCGGAGAGTTACCTCTTCGCACGATGGGTAGGAAATCAGCGTTTCCGACCGTATGATTCTCTGGTGGGTACGGCTCGAAAGCCCCAGGCGCCGGGAAGTTTTTTAATGGCCGGACCATTTGCGGATATCTTCGAGAATCGGATATCTTCGAGATATCTTCGGATATCTTCGAGTCACATCAGTGCGCAAGATGTGTCGCTCGCGGGGTTCCCTCATGAAAGTCAGAACGGGCTTACTGCGAAATGGGTGAAGAACCTCAGCAGTGGCTCGGGAGGCGTGTCGAAGGGGCAGAAAAATGGGTTGGCCGGGACGGCGGAACTCTCAATAACAGGTCACCGTGGCTATACTCGGACTGCAGTTCCAGAGGCGAGGGAAGGAGTAAGGAAGCTCCACGCCGCTTTTTTTCTGGTGCCTACCTCGTCAATGCTGTCGGTAAATAATGGCGCGAGCCTGCGCGGTGTGCTGAGCTACTGCTGATTCACCGGTAACACTACCGCCACAAAACAACAACAAAAAAACAGGATGTTATACATTCAAAGATCGATCGGCAACATTAGCAACCACGGAGCAAGCACAGGACAGTGCTCTCCGTTTATCTAACCACTACACAATTTCTAGTTATTAAGTTTCCTCTTAACTACCACACGTTTTTGTGTTCCTGCATAGCTGGAGTAACAAAACGCGAAATTTGTGATCCGACACTACGTAGTGTCGGATAAAAAATCAATTTGCCGATTCTACGAGTCCCTCGAGGCTTTTTTTCTCGCCGCTGTACACCCCGGCACTTGTCGTAAGTTAAAATGAATCAAGATAACTGACAATGGCGCATTGCTTTTGTAGCACGGTTAGAACAAATATGGCTAATCCTGTGCCTTTGATGCACAAAGCCCCCAAACCCAAAAATACACACAAAATAACCACAAAGAAAAGATACAAGAAGAAGCTTGTGCGTCGCTGAAATGGGAACACGTTAACTGTGATGCTTCTCTTTCCCTGCAGGATTTTGGCTACCGGAATCTTTACGCTTACCATACTTGCCCTCGCCGCAGCACCGACTCTTTGTTTTACTCAGGCAAAAAATGAACAGTATTATGATGTGGCCCATCTCGCTGACTCCCACGCTTTGCAAGCTATTTTAGCTTATGGTTCCCACTATGTTAACGCTTATTTTTTAGCACGTGGCTGCAGAGCCGTACTACCACGCAGGGCAAACTGTGTTTCGACCTGGGCTTTGCACCCACGACAGCCTGCTGCTCCTCCGTGACTTGACCGGCAAGAAGCGCCTACGTGGAACGAAGATCCTTGTTGTTCTTGTGGCAGTCGACCTCAAGAAATATTTTAACACCCTTTAACACAGCGCCATTATCGAAGCTCTCCAGGACTATGGTTCGGATGCGCGCGTAATTAACTTCGTTAAGAGCTTGTTGTACGGTCGGATGTTTGAAATTACAACGGATCTAAACATTCCACGTATGTTCGCCAATGCCACTGGTGTACCGCAAGGAGATATGCTTTCGCCCATGCTGTTTAGCCTGGTGATGCGAAAGATTGCCAAAGAACTTTGCGACATGGCTCCCCTGCAGCACACTATATATGCCGATGACATCCCTATCTGGGTTGACCCTCGAAGTACCACACTGAACGCGCGTGACGTTATCGACACAACTTAACGTGAATTTGATGCCATTGACAGGGGTCTCCCCGCGTCTGGAATGAGTCCGCCTACAGAAGAGACGAAATATCTCGTCATTGGAGGCATCGACCACCTTGCAAGGCGCAAATACAACTAACGATGAGTGGTCAACCAATCGTGCGGGCTGCCGACGGATAGCCCCGCATACTTTGCTTGCCACTCCATGAAAACGGAGGGGACACCGAGTGGATCCGACAGATCAAATATGTTTGGAAGCAGCAGCATCACTTCATGAAGAGTATTGGAGGACGCTTCGGCGGTGCAACAACACAGATATTGCGCACACTTACGCAGGCTGTACTAATTTCCAAGGCGTGTTACCGTGCTACATGCTTTGGCATTGACGCCATGAATACCGGCTTCAATGGGCCCAAGAGACACATACTTCGGCACAATGTCCAGTAAAAGAAGGGGAGAGTGCCACAATCAACACCGGCGTCAGAACTACTGGACATTCCCCTAAACTTCCAACTTATTCCGTCTGGCGATAGGGAACTAGGTACTTTTAAGAAGGCAATCTCCCGTAAGAAAGGTTCAGCCGCCCGCAATTTCGACCAAGACGATATGAAGGACGACGCGAGAGATATTCGAGAGGCATGTGGAGAATCCAGGAGGGAAAGCACGGGGCGTCTGCGCCGTGCTTTCCCTCTTGCATTCTCCACACAAGGCACGGCTTGTTTCGCACTCATCGAGGATGTGATGGACAAGTGGCGTGCCTATGTGCTAAAGGGCCCACAGCATGCCGTCCAGGGTCAGCAACGTGTGGCCACTGTTGCCTGCTCCTCCTGTTCCACGGCAGCCACGCCCAGTGTACACCGCATGTTGTGGGGCTGCCCCTGCGTCCACGTTTTTTGCTTACAGTGTCTCCCGCCGGGAGCCCAATGACTACAGGACTGGATGACGCGCTGCAACCCTCCAGTTTACGGCAGACGCTCCTTTCTCTGTGGGAGTTCGCGCGCTCACCTGGCAACGACCGCCGTATGTAACCGACAAACATTCACCTCCCCCCCCCCCCCCCTACTTACTGCCCTCAATCCCTCAGCCGACCGGCGTGTCCACCCTCCCTAATAAAGTTATGCCATGTTATGTTACTCACTTAATCCGGGTTTTCGCTATCGCGCGCTAGCAACGGGGTGCACCAAAAAATCTGAGTGTTGACGTGTCTGTACGTGCAGTCACAGCGGAATGTCCACGTTCTCTTGGTGCAGCTGAGTTATTTTTAATGCGTAGCATATTCGTGGAATACCCTCGCCCTCCCCCCCCCCCTTCCCCCAGCCGGGACCATGTCCTGCGTTTCCTCAAAAATACAGATTTGGCGGAAGTTCCACATTTAAACGTTATAATAGCGTAAATGGAGATGATTTGTCGTACAAAATTTTTCAAAACCGAAAAGTGCCAGAAAATAAAAAGTAAGATTTAACAAAAATGAACTGACAAAATCGCAAATATGCATGTTATAAATCTCCCGCAAAAACCGAAGAGCTTGTATGATGTGCTGTGTGGTTGGCTAGCAGTACCCCAGGGAACTGCTTTCATATACATGTTTATCTATACTGTGTCATCTGTATACTGTATTGCTCACTCCTGACAAGGACCTTTTTGAAGGTCGGCAGTATTAAATAAATAAATAAATAAATAAATAAATAAATAAATAAATAAATAAATAAATAAATAAATAAATAAATAAATAAATAAATAAATAAATAAATAAATAAATAAATAAATAAATAAATAAATAAATAAATAAATAAATAAATAAATAAATAAATAAATAAATAAATAAAAGGGTGCTGAAAATACGAAATAAAAATGGCGAAGTTACGAACCGTCTAATGCCGCTTTTCCACAAAAATTGAGATTCCGCGGAAGCTCCAACTTTAATCGTTATATTAGCGTAAAAATCCAGGGCAGAGGGGGCGAAAGACCGTTGCAATCTCACTAACCAGGGCGGCCGCTTACTGTGCCATGCCGGTGAGGATTTCGACACGTCTGTGCCAACCATACATAAGCACATTCCACCTTGGGAGGATGAGCTCATTACTGAGCAACGGCCAGCACCCACTCCACGTCACCAAGGAACTTACCCATCGCATAGACATGTTCCTTTGGCTACCGCACCTCCCTTGAACACAGAAGACTCAGCAACACTTTCTGTCTTCGTGGCTGCTTTGTGGCGGCGCCATTTACAAACGGCGTCCCTCGCCGCCGTTACACACGTACCGGCCGAGAGAGAGAGAACAATCTTTAATGAATCTGACGATGTCAGCCGAGCTAAACCGCCTGGCTTGCTACGCCAGATTAATGCTGTGACAATGATGATTATAATGATGAAGAGGAACACATGATTTGAACTATTTACAAAGTCTGATCAAGGCTTGTGGCTTTTAGATTGCCCAGTAAAGCTTTTGTGGCACGAAAGGCACGTTTGGAAGAATTGCAGGGACCTAATACGTCTCTCAGTTCTAGCCCTACGCAGAGCGGCCGGCCCAGAGACACTGCAAGGCACACTCTTTGCGTACTAAATCGCGCACAGTCACAAATGAGGTGTTGCAGATCTTCACGGACACCACACTGTGGGCACAGAGGCGAGGTGGACTGATTGATTTTGTAGCAGTAGTATCGTGTGTAGGCGACGTTCACCCGCATGCGGTGGAGTACTGCTTCATCATTCTTCGATATTCCAGGTGGCATGCTAAAGTTACAGTGCGGGTCGATAGAGAGAGAAAAACAACATCTTTATTGGCCTGCGTTCAAGCCCCCGTTGTAGGGGCAAACCTACTGCCTATTACCTCGCACCCCCCTCGCGGGAGATGGAGGCGTCGGTTTCGGCCGCTGGCTTTCGATGGCCGCGAGCGCGAGCTGGACAGCCATCTTCTGTAACCCACAGTCCGCACTCATGATCGCGCACTCAATGCGCGGTGGAAGCACGGTCACTTCGTCCGTATTAGTAGTCTCTTGCCTTGGTTGTTGTCCGCAACCCCACAGCATGTGCTGCATGGTGGCCCTCTCACCCCCGCACAACACACACGCGTCCGATTGGTAGAGTTCGGGGCACACGTGCTTAGCGAACACCGGTGTCCAGATTGCCCGCACCTGTAGCTGTCGCACGATCACTGACAGCGCCCTGCGGCGTACCCGTGCTCCCCAGCTTCTTCTTCGGGAGTTCTAGTTCAGCGGCCACGATCGTAGCGGTACGGTCCGACAAGAAGTCTCGCACGTAGGCGAACGTGCGCACACCCATGTTCAGGCGCGAGTGGAGGGGCGCGTAATGATGGGATGCGTCTGACCAAATCGAACGCTGCATGCTCCATGCCACACTGGATGCAAGTGCTGAAGCATCTATCCGAGAAAATGGTACCGGTACTTGTGGTCCACGATTGTTATGCGCTATGAATGCAGCAGCGTCCGCCTTCACATTTCCAGTTATTCCGCAATGGGCAGGAACCCACTGGAGTGTTATTTGATGACGCGCCTGCAGAGACTGAAGATGCAAAGCATGTACATCAAGCACAAGCTGATCTTTGGGGATAGACGCCAAACATTGCAGTGCAGCCCGAGAGTCCGTGAAGATGGCCCACACGCGTGCAGGCTGCTCGATGATATAAGCCAAGGCCAGCCGCAGAGCTGCGAGTTCGGTAGCCGTAGATGAGGTTCTGTGGCTTAGAATGGCACTGAGGATGGTGCGAGATGAAGGTATCCACACCGCGACAGTGGATGATGTGGATGACACCGATCCATCAGTGTACAGATGTGTGTGTACTCCGTATGTGTAGTGGATATATTCAAGAGCAAAAAACCGCAGAGCGGCAGGCGGAATATGCTCCTTGCTTGAAATTCCGGGCACTGTGGTCACTATTTTTATCGTTGGCAACATCCAGGGCGGATGCAGCGGAAGAGCTGGCGGCTGGTAATGATGAGGCAGGAAGTCACGCACTTCAGGGACCGAACTTGGTGCTAAAGGGTGATCACATTGCCTTGCCACAATCCACAGTCACACGCGAAGAAGCTCCTGCGCGCCGAGAGCCAAGGGTGACAGGCGTCGGCACTCCGTCAGTGTTCCCACAGTCGAGGTAGTTCTCGGGACACCAATGTAGGTCCTCAATATCTGTGCTTGCATGGACTCTAGAGCCTTTATCGTTCCTTTAGAGAGAGGGGCCAATACAGGGATGCTGTAACGTATCAAACCGACGCAGAGCGTTTCGTATAGCCGAATGAGAGAGTTAACAGAGCAACCGCCGGAGTTACTAGAAAGCATACGGAATATGCGGGCGATTGATGAGAGCTTCTCCTTGAGATGGCGGACATGAGGTGACCAGGTGAGCGACCTGTCGAATGTCACCCCCAGAAACCTATGGTTGGAAACGTATGGGATGTCATTACCTCCAACAGTGAGCCCGTAGTGCGTGAGGCCCCGCTTCGTAAAAGCCAACGCTGCACATTTGCTTGCCGAGATTTCCAATCCTCGTGCTGCCAAGAACGCTGCAATGGAGTCGATTTCTCGCTGCAGTCTCGATCGTAGCACACGCCTGTTACAGCCAGAGCTCCATATGCAGATATCGTCCGCGTACAGGGATATTTCGACCGACTGCGGCAAGCATTTCTCCAGGCCTATCATGGAGATGTTGAACAGCGTGGGGCTTATCACCCCTCCCTGAGAAACACCTTGGGTCACTCTGTATGGTGCTGAGTCACCGCCGGCCGTAGACACAACCCGCACCTTCAAGATGACCATACCACCTACCGCCACAGCGCTGGAGCTTCGCGCCATCGACGAGGGGGTCCAGCTGGCTGTACGCCTACTGGCAGCTGATCTCCAAACGTACCGAAGCGTCAGCATATTTACGGACAGCGGAGAGGCTTTACGTTATCTTATTGGACCACCCATACGGCACTCAGTCGCTCATAACATTAAACGTTCCTGTGCAACGTTGCGACTGCGCACTGGCATTACTGTGACCGTTCGCCTGACACCCGGGCACGCAAGAGCCCTCGGTAGTGAGTGGGCCCATCAGCTGGCGAGCGAGGCTTGTCGAAATTTCCGCCCGCAGCTTGACGGCTCCCGCACTGAGGAGTTCTGCTTTGATCCCGATGGCGAACGCCGCTGCCGAAAACAGCACCGCCGACAGGAGATCCTTTCAACAGTGCCCATCAACCCGGACCCAGTGCCTCCTGGGCTTAGCCGCGCTGCACATGTCTTCCTTAACCGTGGGCGCTCCGGATACGCTTTAACTGATGACGTCGTGGCCAGGTGGAGGCACGCCTCGAATAGAACAATGAGGAGCGGCAATTCCACGGCAGCAGCTTCCGATGACCTTTCATCTGCGGTGGCATCACCATCCGACCCTTCGTACGTCTGCTACGCATGTGGGCAGTCACTGAAGCCAACCGTCCATCACCTTGTATGGGACTGCATAGGTCTCGTATGGCCACGTGAGACAAATCGGCCTGCCTGGGTACTCGCTTACGAGGACTGGATCCGTCCGAAGGGCCGCATCAAACAGACTTTATCCGCACTTCGGCGGTTTGTTCTGGACTCCTCCATGTTGGGACACTATTGAGGTCTTCATCTCCCCTCCCTCCTCTTCCCCATGTGGCCTTGAGTCATCCCTTTTAATAAATGTTCGTTTGTTGTTGTTGTTATTAGCGTAAATGGAGATAATTTGTCGGACAGAATTTTGAAAAACCAGAAAATAAGAAGAGTAGAAAAAAATACAATTTTCTCTGAGATGATCTGACCAAATAAAAAAATATGCATCTTATGCATCTCCCCCGAAAACCAATAGTAAATTAAAAAGAACCACATAAAACTTTCAGAATACGAATAAAAAAATGCCGAAAATGGCAAACAGTGTAACACCCTGCATTTCCACAAAAATACAGATTTGGCGGAAGCTCCAACTTTAGTCGTTATAATAGCGTAAATATAGTAATTGGTGAGAAAGCATTTTGAAAAACCAACAAATGAAAAAAATAGAAAAACTCTAATTCTCACAAAAACGATCGAACAAAATCAAAAATATATATCTTATACACCTCTCGCAAAAGCCGATGAATACATTAGAAAAGTCCGCAAAAAACGCTCAAAATACAAAAAAAGAGCGAAATTGTGAACCGTGTAACGCCCGGCATTTCCACAAAAATTGCAGGCCTGAAGGAAGCTGCACCTTTAATCGTTATAGTAGCGTAAATGGAGATAAGTGGTCGCACAGAATTTTTAAAAACCTAAAAATAAGATTAACAGAAAGAATAAAATTTTCCCCAAATTATTCTGACAAAATCAAAATATGCGTCCTATACACCCCCCCCCCCCCCCAATACACACCAATAAAAAAAGACAGCAAAAAAAAAAAAACAGTTCGAAATGCCAATAATGAACGAGAGAAATGACGAACCGTGTAACGCCCTGAATTTCCACAAAAATGCCGATTTGGTGAAGTTCCACCTTTAATCGTCATAATAGCGTAAAGGGCGACACTAATGCTCGCACAGAATTTTGAAAAGCAAGATAAAAAATAGAGAAAGAAAATTTTTACAAATTCATGTGAAGAAATCAAAACTATGCGTCTTATACACCTCCCTGCGGAAACTGAAGAATAAACGCAAAAAGTCTGCGAAAGAACATTAAAAGTACGAAATAAAAATAGCGAAAAACCGTGTAACGCTTTCCATTTCATCACAAATACAGTTTTGGTGAAAGCTCCGCTTTTACTCGTTACAATAGCGTAATGGAGATACTTCGTCAGACAGAATGTTGAAAAACCAAAAAATAAGAAAAACAGAAAAAAAATGTAATATTTGCAAAAATGATCTGAAAAAATCAAAATTATGCATCTTATAATCTCCCCCCAAAACCGCAGATTAAACGAAAAATGACCGCAAGAGAACGTTGGAAATACGAATAAAACATAGCGAAAAGGGACACTCTCTGCAGCACCCCTTGCATCTTAGAAGAACGAAAACAATTAGCCAAGTAAAGGCACCTCATCGTTGTGATGGTATAAATTCCCATCATTGGCGAAAAGAAAGGAAAGAAAACTTGAAAAGCATAGAATAATACAACGTATTTTGTGCTTCATAGCCATATTTGGCAGTAAAAACTCACACGCTAGACAAGCGCATAACAAGAGAATTTGTAGACAATTCTCGAAATTTCTGTGGATTTTTTGTGTTGAAGTTGATACAACGCTCATTTTACTACGAGGGGGGATAATGGGTGTTGCGCAAATCACCCTTGCTGCTAAGGGAGGGTATTTTGTTCCAAGATGCACGGTGTATCGACAAGGCGCAAAGAAGCAAGTCGACGGGAGAGGCCGGTTAAAGAGGGACATAAAGCCAGCTAGTCTATACGAAGTTATTCGGTACTACCCGGAAGTAAGAAAGCAGAAAAGTAAGCAAGTGACAGAAATCAGCTATGAAAACCTCGCGACTGAGGCAGGTGTCTCTAAAAAAAAGGGCGAGATAAATGGAGGCGCCAAAGTGAGCAGACAGAAGCCCAAAATGCCATTTCCCATTGTCGAAAAGTTTCTACCCTGATTCTAGAAATGGAACACGAATGTCTGGCAGTAGAGAAGCCCGTTGTGTTTGCTGTCGGAACAAGTGCAGTATCTCACTAACGCTGACGCTCGTAAGCAAAGACGTAAGTTGCTCGTTTCACAGTTACCAACTAAGCTCTCCTATATTTTTAAATTAGAGACAATACCAGTACTAGTAAGAATTTGCATTGTTGTGTTGGAGTAAATCCCAGCTTCTGTCGTTTACTAAAGAAGCTAGGTAAATTCGCTTCAATGGTTTTTAACCGTTGCGAAAAACAATTGGGAGCAATTGTTTGCTGTTCCGTTACCACCATAACCCAGCGCCTGAAAGTTGGCCGTTGGCAGGTAAAACTTCTTACGTACTTGTCACTCACCGTATTTCTATGCGGATTCCGAAATGGCAAGAAGGTGAAGTAAAACATAGTCTCTGTGCCCAGTAACATTGTTTAGCCGTGTAGTATATACGACTAGAGAGCTCTGGCTGTCTGCGGCAAAGCGGAACCTTGAAGGCTGCTATTTACGGCCTTTCAATTATCGTACAGAATTTTTTTTTCAATCTTTGCGGCGCGTTAAACTATCTTTTTGGAAACTTACAAAATGAATCGAAAACAAGCACGTACATGCATTTAAATAAAAAAATGGCAGCATCCCCACTCCGTGAATGATGGCGAGGGTGCGGAGTACGGGGACTGGAAATGACATCCAAGTGCCGCCCCGAGTGACGTCCGATTTACGCCCCGACCATCATTCAATTTGACCGTGAGGTGCACCTTGATTATTCCCTAAATGAAACTGCAACTGACTGCTCAATCTGAATTTCGCTTTATTTTCGCTTAATGGTGGTGTGCGCACGGATGGACGCGGACGGACATTAGGAGATCCGTCACCGTTACAGGCGAGGGATTAAGCTGTTTGACTCGCGAGTACTACCTCACGGTCGTAGCCCAATGGGTAAGACGACTGACACTAACTCTTTCTGGTCTACCAGACACAGGCTGGGATCCTGCCGGGGCCTGTGTGCTTTTTTGCTATTGTAACTGATATGCGCACGGACGTGGACGGTCATTGTGCGGTCCTAACGTACTCCGCACCTAAAAGAAAGCTTTCTTCAAGCCACGACTAGTGAGTTTATTTTAAAAAAAAGATTTTATCCTTAAAATATCTTGCTTCTTGATTGTAGCTGTGGAGTTAAGCGGAAAGCTTGCTTCCGAGAATTATATATTGGAAAAGGCAAAACACACTTTTCCAGCATTGGTTTCTTACAAATTTTCACAAAATGTTTGTCTAGCCGTGACCCATCTACAACTGCACATCAGGGCTTTCCACTACCCTAACATCTTCATTGAAATCCACAAGCTGGATGTAGCATCACCAATTGTCACTAAAAATCAGGAGCAAAAAGAAAAGCTTTGCTGTATCCTTATGCAGGCTTCAGATGTAAAAAAAGAGGAATCTCTCGAAAACAGCGGCACTTAATTTCCATCGTTGCTCCTTGAGCGACTGTTCGAAACGGCGAAAGGGGGTTCCGTCGGATAAAGGGCGAGCTTGGGGTGAATCTATAAAAACAGATTCATCGCTGAACGATGCGCGTCGCCTTCAAGAAGGCCGCCCATAAGTTCGCAGTGCCTTAGCTTATTGATGACGCGCCTACAAAAGCGTCCCTGTTTTTCACGCGCAATATCGCTAAATCACCCTGCCACATCCAGAAGCGTTGTCTCCGCAAAACAAGATTGTTCCCGCTGCGAGTCACGTCTGCTGAGAAAAAGCCCTTGTTTCATCTTTTGTTTGTTCCTTTAGAAGAGAGCCCTTAACTATCGCTACCAGTGCGTCGAGCGTTGCGATACTAGTGGGCGGATATTTATCACGATAATTGTCTTGCATTTATTTCTCTTTTTTTGACAGCCTTCATTCGGCACAAGCAGCTACATGGCGAAAGCTTAAGCAACGCAATTAACGAAAATATTTGGCAGTTGGGGCCACTCGGGGAGCGTGACTTTTCATTGCAAGGATAAATATTCATTCGATTTATGCTACAATAAGCAAGCGAGAAGGGTGCTTAGGGTTTACTGATAGCAGCGACACCTAAAAGGGCATGGTCCGTGTGTAGCAGGCGGTAAGTTTAATTTGACCAGAAATACAAAATATATACTTTTGTTTTCAGCTGTTTTTATACTCTCTCTAATTGCTGATACTGCAGGATACAAGACACTTGTTTTCTTGAGGTGTTTATAAAACGGATGCACGAAATTATGTCCACAAGAAGCAGGATCTCAGTTTTCATTGACGTTGTACTCCGACGAACCGAGAAGTGCAATGGAAATGCATTGGAAGAAGATACGATGAGATGGTCCTAAGAAGGAAACAAAAACGTAAAAGACAAGACGTTTTAGGCAATGCAGCTCTCGACGCCACAAATTCTCATTTGTCGGATTTTAACAGCGGCTTTAGGTTTATTTTTCAGTACATAAACCCCACAAAGAAATGCGAATAACTTCACTCACCGAGTTTCTGATAACTAATCAAATTGTATTTTAAAATATCCAGTCTTAGTTTGGAGTGCGCTGTATGCAACAGATACTCATTTCTGCCTCCAGTGCGAGTTAGTAATGCCCAGATTGTGAAGAATATCGCAGCAGCAAATTTATTTAAAATTATGTGAACAAAAACTTCTCGCGACTTACAAGAGCACAAGAGAGTTCCTGAGAGCCCCTATGATAAATAAATAGGTGCTACATGCATCGGTTGCAAAGGTTCGTCTTAGTACTTAAATGTGAAATAGTAGACGAATGCGAACTCAGAAATCCACGTTTGTTCAGGCTTAAGCTTTCCTTAAAGCCATCTTTGTTGAAGCAGCGATCCCAATCATCTTTTCAGTATTCGTTTGCAATCGTGTGGCTTCATATTACAAATATGACTTTTGGGGCCTTGCTGAAGCCACTACCCTGCTATAAATTGGCAAGCATTATTAATACGCATCCGCTACATGCCGTACGGGCTCTTTTTTATTAATTTATACCCCTAAGAGACTCCTAACATGAGTTAAAGGCACGTACCTATCGAAATTTTGTTCTACGCATCTAGCCGAGAAACAGCTGCAGTGAACGGAAATCAATGCCAAGAAGCTTAGCGCCACAGTCACTGAGCTCAGTGCCACCCGTCAGGCGCTATTTGCGATGTAGTCCGTAACATTTTTCCGCACACACATTTTTCCCACGCACGCTCTTAAAAAAAAGATCGTCAAGATACCCGCTCATCTGTTTTGCGGAAACCGTATCTTTCGGAGTAAATGCACGCTGCATACGAAAGACGAGAAGACCTGCACAGAGATCCTCTGCCTAATACAATCTGAGCGAGAGTGCTTCGGTCATCATCCTCACAGCAGGCAGCCACTGATATAACTGCATACGAACCGTGGAATCTTTGTTCCACTGAAGGAAGACGGCTGCCAGTAGATAGCGCGACGAAGCAAAGTGGGCGACGCAGCGATACGCGAGCCTCTAGGCCCCTCTTCAAACAAAGGCAGAACGCTATTGGCAGGGTTCTGGTGAAGACTCGCTGATCCATGCCCTAGCGACGTGCAGAGAGCGAGAGAGAGAGATAGAGAGGGATAGAGATAGAGAGAGAGGGGAGAGAGAGAGAGGGAAAAAGAAACGTGGTCGCAAGTGGCTAAGAAATTTGAAGCTAAGAAAGCTAAGAAATTTGAAGCAAGGCACGGGGATACAGGAGTGAGTGCATCCTATGGCGCCAGAAGCTGAGGGAGCTTCTTATCGGGCTCGGGAGCAGCAGAGTCTCTCGCAAGAACTCAATCACAGCATGTGTGCGGCGGCAGACGCAGGCCGCAGCGTTATATCTGAGTCACGCCATGAGAAGCTTGTGCACGTTCCAGGCTTTTGGGAAAGCACGTCTCCTAACTCCCGGTGGGCTTTCGTTACCATTCACCCGTTTCGATTATTTTTGAACTTTTGTTTCTGAGCTACTCTGCTGTAAAGGTTCTGATGCAAGATTGAAGCTTCGTAGAGGTTCCAGGTGTACGGATATGCAACCATTGTCAGTTTCGATGCTGCGTGCTTAAGCGGATGCTTTCGGCAAGACGTAGCCGTCCAGCGCAGACGTCAATTTTATCTGGGATACCGCAAATTTTTCTCCATTTTTTTTTCTCGTAGCGAAGCCTGCTGGTTCCTACTCCAAGCTCTACTCTAAACGCAAAAGTAATCTTTAGGCCCTCCGTATGTTATTGCCTCAGGAAATTCGTCATGTTTTTGTAGATATTAACTATACCAGCAAACAGACTAGTGTGAAGGGCGCCGAACATCAAATGCGAAACCATACCCTTCCCATAAGGTCGGTCCTGAACAAAAGTTGTACCAGTCAGCATGCAACTCCGCGCTTTTCAGTCGACTGAAGAAAAGCGCCCTGTTTGACATGACAGCCAGGGGTTCATAAAAGGCTAGATGGTAGGGTACAGCGTGACTATGCATTAAATCATGGCCACAAATTGCCGACTATGACCTGCACTTTTGCAGGGTTTCAATGAAAGAAGTACGCCGAAATGCTACTTACCGCGAAAAGGCTGACAAATGCCGTCACCCAAAAGTCCCGATTACGTATCTGCAAACGGAAATGAGGAAAAAATGATTTCGGCAAAGCTGGAAAAGCAGGCCGGCACCGCTTAGGTAAAAGGCATCAGTGTTCTCGCAGCAGAAGTCTTTTTGTTTACCTAATATTGCCTTATCTTATTTGATGTATGGCGTTCTTTTGGAGCGGCAAAGGCGCTGCTATATGTAGGAATCGAGGGCTCGCCGTGCCACTCAGTTATTCTCTACCCGTATGGGTGGGCCCTTCCGTAAGCGCGACCACGGTACTCGGCATGAAAGGCAGCTTTGCCGCGGGAGGGAGAAATGAAGCGAAATGGGTTTCCACGCAGCCGGAGGAGTGCCAAGGCGTGTCGGGGACACATTCAGACCAGGCACTGTGCATAAAAAGGGGAAGTGCGCGTCTCAGGCAAGTAACCCTGAATTCTACGGCAAGCATTCCCGATTACATGCCGTTCCATGTCCGACGTTTCTGAAGTATGATTGCCTTGATTGTTCTCACAGTTGTCTACATTAAAGAAGTAAGAAAAGAAAGCTCGGTAAGAGCTTGATTCAATTTTTTTGCAGACTGTTTGGGCGTGCCTATAAAAAAAAACTGGTGCAGCTTGAACTAGTGGTGCAAGGCCGAAGAAACAACAGAGCTGGCGGTCGACCTAAATTCTCCCAACACTGACAGCGGATACCTGGAGAGATGGGCGTGCCGGACCCCAGCAGTGGAAAGCAGTTCTTAACGGCGCTGTACAGCAAACACCATTAATGTATGTACTGTGTTTTGTTCAGTACTAATCGTCTTCACCCCTTTTGTCATCGTCTTCCGACGGCACAGCCGTGCAGGGCAAAACCTCTTGAAGCGCCTCCTCTCCTCGGTAGACCTCCACTTCTTCTTCAGCTGGTCCGGTGGCAGTCTCCAAGTGTGGAATGTTAAGGGATGGCTTGACAGATTTGTCGTTAGTGTCTTGGGTGCGGCGGACCCGTGGCGCGCCGCTGCTGCCGCCGACGACGACGAAGACGACGATGACGACGAAGGCGGGAGCTCCGCACGTGGCGTAAGCCCACGCGCAAACCTGGACGTCGCCGAGCGGTCGCCGCAAGGTACGTGCTCACGTGCGCTCGGGGTTTTCTGTCTACACTGGATGGATTTTTGTTAGCCTAAAGAGTTCTGCTGTCAATGAAAAAAAAATACGATGCAACGATAGATAGTTTACAAGGAAGTCGTAAACGTCGTACGATTCCCGTCGGCTATCAATGCGGCAGAGGAGCTCTCGTTTTATTGAAACTATCCCAAACAAATTATATCAGAAATAATTTACATATAATGACAAGAAATATACGTGTATTTGTATTTATTCAATAAATGTAGGAAGTCACCATACATCACTCAAATTAGTTATCCGGCAATACACCCTCGCTGGCCTTCCATCTTCACAGTAGTGAAAGAAGTTTACATTTTTTCTTGAGTTTTCCTTTGGAATAACGGCTTCTCTATTATGCGGTAGTTCGAAAACAAACCATGCCAAGGAGGATGAAGGAAAGGAGACCTACGAATAAATTACGCCATCCCCGCACTTGATATTTGGTGGTCTAGGCCACCACTCGTCGCCGTTGAAAGGAGGAGTGGAACAAAGTGGATAGATATGTGATAACCTGAAAATGAGGGGCTCGGTTTCGACATAACCTTGCACTCTGCACACCAAGGGAAATTGCTTTTCGCAGTTACCTTTCTTATGGTAGTAGAATAAAGGCTGAGACAGGTTAGTTTATTTACGTGACACAGAAATGCTTCTCCAACATTTTGGTGTCACTGTTCCTGGGACTCATAGGGTGAGCCGCGGAGTTCTGCAGAAGGAAATGAGGGAAATCTGTTGCAAGTAGCCCCTACAAAGGATGCACCACCTCAAGCAGATTTACACTGTAGTGAAGGAAGTTTTAAATTTCCCCATGTTGAATTGTAAGTGTGTGTGGGGGTGTGTTTGTGGGTGAGGGGGGATAATGTGTATGTGTTTCTCGGGCGTGGGAGGGGGATTAAAAAGGCAACGGCCTTGTATATCTCATTTTTTCAGTCGACATTCAACAGCCTTGAGCGAAAACCGGTCACCTTAGTGACCGGTTCACTATATATCACTATCACTAGGGGAATCGTATAAAACCGATTCCCTTTCGGTCGACCATCGGAGTATAAAAATGATTTTCCTTTGGACGCGATCACCATCATGTGAAAATATTCTCCTTCAGAGGCATTTCATAGCCCGAGGCATTGATAGCGCCAGCTTAAAAACTTGGCAGTTGCAAGGGGGGCACGCCAGTACACAGCAGATGAAAGGGCAGGGAGAAGGCAGCCTAAGGAATGGACGCATGAACAGCAAAGCTAATTAAGCTGAATAATTAAAGCGGAAAATGTGGATCTCGAAGCGAAATTGTGTAAGCGAAAATCAATCAATCTTTAAATACCTCCCATTGAATTGTTCTGTACTTCCTTTTAAATGTGCTTTCCCTTTTGTACGTTTTTTTAAGCAGGTGAGGATGGTTAGACTGCACAAAGGGCTTTCTACCGCCTTGTTATGTACAGCACATACGAACCTTTGAGACCCCCGACCACTGTGCATTACGACTTCGGCATCTCAGGTTCGCTTAACTTCGTCCTAGCTCGCGTCCGTTAAATATTGGTTTCATGAATGGTTTATTCCGAACAGACGTCATCCCTGCCGTGCATTGAGGCGCAGGGCGCCTGTTCAGGTACGCGTATCCTGGTCATACCTTATTCCTCAATGCCCGATGTGCATTATCAAAAGGGCAACCCTCCTTTCGAACCCTCCTGCCCAATTTTCGGCCGCATCAATCGCGGGCGCATTTGAATGTGAAAGGCCTAGCATCCCATTATGGGTGGCAGTGCGCGCTGCATCTAAACGCCCTAGTTAAGTCAAAAGGGTTCATGAAGCCACGCGGAAATTTCCTCTATCTTCATCGCCGAGCGTTCATAAATTCTGTATATCTACGCCCACCTCCCTTCTCCTGGAAGTGTACCGCAGGTTAGATAACGGATGAGAACCCCCTATATGAATACAAAAAAAAATCACACTTGTGTGAAAGATGGCATCGGAAGCTACACTAGTTGAGCTTGGCAAGCATCAGGCAGTGATGAATGTCGTAGTCCGGAGTTGGGCGCAACTTGCAAAGGGCTAAGAGAGAGAACGGGGTGGAGGATGGAACCCGCCTTTTCCGTGGCGCGTGGTTCCCTGTCTCTCGCAGGAAACGATGTATATTTAGGGATCGGCTTCCATCTCGATTTCATAAGTAGTCCCTACATGAGCTGCCAGCATGGATGCAGGCGAGACTCGGGGCTGAGCCGTCATTTTTCACCCGCTCGTTTTGTTTTTAACGCTCCATCATCCTTGTTAAATGCACCCGCATCAGTCAGGAGAATATTTCGAATTGATGAATTGATGGAGAATAAAGAGCATGAAGACAGAACACGGCAACATATTTTGCTGGTTGGTACATTGATTGGAGCCACTATATCCGGCGCATACGAAAATGGAGAAGTCCTAGCTTTCTCCGTGTGTAACTGATTATAATTAACTGATTCTCCGCGTGTAACTGATTATAAGTGACTGATAAGCATGTAGGTGGTAAGCGAGAGTGAAAAGAAACTACAAGAAACATGGGCATGAGTTTTGAGAGAGCATAAATAAGTCCTCTAGGAAACATTTGTTTTGTACGTTTTTACTATAGTGATGCCAAACACCTCGATGGTTTACCCTATCCCCCCTCAATTACTTGCGCCACAGTTCCTACGGGTGGGTCGCCGTGAGTCACTCCACGCCTATTTGAAGGCGAAACGGCGGTTTATTTTTTTGCGAGGTTTGTGCTCAGTTAGATTGTACGAAATTGTCGCTTCTGGTATTTTTGATGCCAAATGCTTAACGCTGTCCGGCTAATATCGTTCGGTTGCACACATAACATTTAGTGGCTAAGGCCTGGAAATGCTGACCGACCACAGAATAAATTCGTTCCAAGCAACGACTCTGACGGGGAAAGATTGTAAGCTGGGAATTCCAAACATAGGGGACATATGACTTATCTTAGCGGGCATCAAGCATCTTCATTACTCGTTGCGGCTATTTCGATTGGGCGTTTGCTTTTGTAGATGTAGCGATACATCCACCCCATTAGCGGGCTCGTTTTTACCGCGTAGAAAGTATTGCGCTCTCAAAACTAATCGAAGGAAGTTTGCTTTTACCGCGATTCAGGTAGCTAAGAAGAACCCGCTCGCAGATAGATGGAGGTGTTTCTTCTTTTGCTCTGATCACCGGGCCACTTTCATTACCTCAGTTCCGTAATTGTGTTACAAAGGAACGCTTTTAGGACCTGCTGTCTCAGATTGCAAGGAGAGGCCCGAAAACAGGAGAAGACAGAAATCTGGGACGTGGCCTTGGGACTCGAGCTTAAAGGAGAATCAAGAGTAAGCAGCAAACCTTGGGCGGTTGTTTTTGTGGTGTAGTGCACTGATCCCGAGCGACATCAGTTTAGCCCGATTTCGGAAATACATCTCTAACTGAAGAATAGCATTTGTGCACACTAAACTCCTGTGAAAGGTTGTACCTTCAAGATGCAGAACTTAAGAATAATGCAGTTATACAAGGAACACTCCAGTGGAAATAGATTTCTGTCGTTGCCGCTTTTATGCTAGCTTGAAGCTTTGGCAGTTGCTAAATCGCAACTTGACCGAAGTAAGGTAACAAATTCCATTTATATAGACATGCAACTTTCAGCTGGCGACTCCTCCTTGCGGGCTGGTGATAAGGAATGATAATACCTGTCATTTTTGTCTTTGCAGAAATGTCTGGTTTACCTCAGCGCTACATCTTGTTTACTGCATGAACTTCGACGCAACACTGTAGATGTAGTGCAGCCGCGCGTACACTCAGTCGCGCGGAATGTGTTTGTTGCTGCTCAGGCTTCGGAGCAGCGTTCATACAGTTACGGAAACATCGGAAAAACAGCAACAGCCCTGACTGCTACCACAGATGGAGACACCATTACGTTACGAACAGACTCGCAAGAAGACTTCCGCAATCTTAGTAGACGTATCTGTGTGACAACGCTTAAGGTAGTCTAGAGCATGACACATATTTGTGATATCCAGCTAGTTCCGATACCCGTATGTGCACTATAGTGTCCCGAGGGTAATGAGCAGGGCGTAGCTCATGTCTGAAACAGACATACGAGGTACAAATACTGGTGTCCCTAAGACTGAACCGTCATCCTTGCCCGTTACGGACGAAAAACAAGGCACTTTTTTTGCCATTTCCCAAAGTCAGATTAGAAGCAAAGTAGCCATTTTTCGATGAAGGCGAATAAACGTCTTCATCCTACTCCGTGGTAGTTACCCCACCGCTTATCCCAACACGTGTAATATCTGTCCTTCCGCCGCCACCCCTGTACCACATTGTGAGTGAGTGCCACAAAACCCCCCAACAAACCGGGCAACAAACCTTCCTAGGAGCATAGGATGTCTCGCCTAATTCGCACGGGCCCTGTGACCCATCAAGGCCAGCTAACGAGGGCCTCCTTAGTCAGTCGAAGACAGGGCATCCTGGACTAGCGTATCTTTTAACCGGGTGGGTGTTCCGACATCGACACCTAGCGCTCGTTTTATAAAGGTTTATTCAATAATTCCGGCAGCAGCGACTTTACCATCCGTGGGAAACAAGTACTGCAGGTCTAGCATGTTTCGTAGCTGGAGGTCGTTCACTCACGCGCTCACTCCACTCACTCACTCACTCACTCACTCACTCACTCACTCACTCACTCACTCACTCACTCACTCACTCCACTCACTCACTCACTCACTTACTCACTAAGTTACCCAGTCACTCACTCACTCACTCCACTCACTCACTCACTCACTCACTCACTCACTCCACTCACTCACTCACTCACTCACTCACTCACTCACTCACTCACTCACTCACTCACTCACTCACTCACTCACTCAGTTACCCAGTCACTCACTCACTCACTCACTCACTCACTCACTCACTCACTCACTCACTCACTCACTCACTCACTCACTCACTCACTCACTCACTCACTCACTCACTCACTCACTCACTCACTCACTTTAAGAACTACTCCCGCTAAACACAACCAGCAACATCGCATTAGCTCCACACCTCCTCTCACTACTCAGGCCAGGGCGCTATTCGTGCATCGCAGGCCAGGGCTTTCGGCCAAACAGACGACGTGCGAATCACTTGCTCATTTCCGTCGCCTCCGGTGCTACGTCCCGAGGCAATCGTCCCTGGTTCACAGTGCAACACCTCCCCTTTTCGTGTTCCGTCACCTCGTTCCCAGAGCGAGCGCTGGTTTTTTACCCTCGTGGTCCCGGCATAAAGCCCGCGGGAACACTTACTTGACTTGCATGAAGGGTGCCCGGGGCGGCGCTTCTTCTGTGGCAAAGCCAGTCGGCGTGTCTCCCCGAAACTTTTCGAGACGTGCATCCGCCAGCCCGGCTTCCGGCACTTCCGGAAGCGGCTCCCTGCCGCGCGCGCATAAGTGGGAAGACATTCACTTAACCAAAAACGTGGGAGTTTCTCTCCAGTTTCACTGCACGCCTGGCCGATTGCTTATGCATACTCCGCGTATTTGAATTACGCGTGGAAAAGTCGCCATAAAGACAGTGATCCCCTTGCAGAAAACTTCAAGTTGCCAGGTTGGCGCATCACCTGTAAGCGCAGAAACATAGCTGGTTTCTGCTTATAGTAACCAAAGTTATCAGTTAGGCCCGTGGAAACTTAACGCTCATCTGATATATGGGGTCCAGGTTCTAGCCTTCTGCCTTTCTTTTCAGTCTTTGCTGTTCAAGGCGCTGGGCATTGCTCCTCGTACAGTGGAGGGAGGGGGGGGGGGGGGGGACTGAGGACGTAATGTTGTTAGTCGTAGTTTGTATTGTACGTGGCTGGGCAGAGCAAGACAGGAGCTTGTGGAGGCCAATGGGAGAGGCTTTCGTCCTACAGTGGACCAGAATAAGCTGTTGTTGTTTTTGTTATTGTTGATCGTGATGATGATGATAGTCGAACGAAGTTTTTATATTTGTTGCATGTCTGACACAGCTATGCGGCTGAATTTCGCAAGACTTTAATCGTAAGCAAATGGCAGTTATTCTCAAATAGGGATTCGTGGACCTTACGGGGTCCGCGAGCGTATTTGAGAGGTCCGCGAAGCCCTCCCCAAAATTATCTTTCCCGCTCCCTACATTCCCTTGTCATCTTTCCTCCACCCAGTTCCCACCACCAAACACCCTTCTAGTTGGTACGCATGGGTAACACCCTCTAAGAAGCTTGAAGAGCTCTATTGGACAACGTTAGTAAATCACATTAAAAACACGCCAGGACTACGCAGGTCCCTGTAACCCTACCAAGAAGGTGAGCAGTCCTTTGGACACGGGCTCCAAAATTAAGTTTCTCTCTCTCTCTCTCTCTCTCTCTCTCTCTCTCTCTCTCTCTATATATATATATATATATATATATATATATATATATATATATATATATATATATATATATATATATATATATATATTGCCAAGCCTAGCTGTCGATGCAAAAAAAAAAAAAAAAAAATCTCCCACCTCCCCTCGCGGGAACCCCTGTGTAGATGCGACGCATAGGCAGAGCGGCGAAGGGACCGCGTTTTATAGCGCGCATAACGTTGAGGGGACTGCGTAAGCCGGTACCAGTCGATGATGACGTTGGCGTACTTGTAAAGCGGCGTGGACTCTAGGTGTTTGAGCCAAGCGTGGATGTTGCTTCGCCGGGGAACGGCACAGCGGTTATATGCGCAGCGCGCCCGAAGGAGAGGAAACCGCGGAAGAGAGAGTACTGCACATGCGCCGGCCCCAGCGCGTCTGCCGCGGCTATGACGCAACGTGCCGCAGCTATGACGCAACGTGCCGCGGCTATGACGCAACACAATCCAACACAATCCACTTTAATCCAATCAAATCCAAATCCAATTCAATCCAATCCAATCCATCCAATCGAATCCAATCCAATGCCCCTCGCGAGAGAGCGTTCGCTATCGGAGAGGAGAGGGGGTGAGCGGCGGAGAGCACAGCTGGCGAGGCGAGGAGAATGGGGGAGGGGTGGACAACGCCGACGAGGACGACGACGACGACGACGAAGACGACGCCGGAGGGACAAGGCGAGTGAATCAGATGCTCTGCATCTAAAAACTAGGGACCGTCTACTCTGTGAGGAAGGATGACCTGTGAAGCACGACGCAATCCACTGAGTGCACGAAACAAGCAACGTTTGCTTGTAATTTACGATTGAGCCTACTTCTTAAACATTTATTGGAATTAAACTTGGAGGGAATGAGAATTAGGGTGGTTAGACATGAAAATTAAATGAAATTAGAGGGGTAATACATTTACTGTTTCGAGTAAAAAGGTGGCTTAACCTCATGGCTTGTATGTTCAGCTCTTCGGCTTAGCACAAGCTTCCCCTGCACAACACGCCAGCATTACAAGACAGCCAGACACTCAAAAGGCAGTACATAGCTGTTTGGGTGCTTTTAGCTGCAAGAGCAAATTGGTTGCCAATACGACAAGCATCGCCATAAAAGTCAGACACAAATGACGGGAATTGAATAAGAATGTGGGGGCCTTACCTGCTAGTGCAAATTGTTTGACCTTATGGCCCGAATCGGCCCATTTTCATCCTGGGGTCTTCCATTACTTTTGCAAGCCCGAAAGGGGAACCCGGCACATTCATGATTGGAACCACAGAACTTGGGCACCATGATACAGGAACGGCTGGAGGAACACTAGAGAGGCCTTCGTCGTGCACTGGGCACAATCAGGCTTATGATGTCTAAAAATTTTAGCAAGAAAGGTCCGGTATTGTTAACAGGCGCCTCTCGGTCGCCTCTTTGCTACCGCGTTTGTCTCGCGTTAATGTAGCTGGTTGTTTTAATCTTAACTTCTAGTGGAATCAACCTGTCAGAGTAAACGGGAATGTGTCATACCTCACGTCCTTGTTAATTTATTTCGGTTCACAACCCGACTGGCTGCAGTCGGCCGTGCGCACCCCGAACAGTTTGAGCCAGAGAAACATTCTTAAGGACGCCGTGCGTTCCCGCGAGCAGAGAGTGGTCACAAAATACGGACTTGTTTTTATTGTAGCTCATCTTTAAGACTTCTTCGTTGCTTAGCCCCATAGTGAAGACATGGAATTTCTTGGCATCGCGAAGACGCACTAAAAGGCTTATTAACGGCGGAATGACGAGCAATCTTTACGATATTTCTTCATCCCGCTGATATCGTTAATTTTTAAATGAACCAGAGAGGGTACAGTGTGTGGCTTGCTTGAACATGAGGGATTGCTTTAGTGGCAAAAACTATTATTCTTAGATTAAAGTCATACCTATGGACGTAAACCATTAACGGCTCCTTTTAAGAAATGATTTGCTACCGCCTGTGCACATTTCCGACCACAGTTGATTTTAAGGTAACGGAGAAGGTTGATTTCTACCAAGCTGGGCAAATTGGTTTTAAATATGTTCTTGCCGTTGTACAGACACCGCGGTCTATTGCAATCATAATATTCAATGTAAGCAATATTGTCAATGATGATGGCGGTAAAATGTCACGCACCGCATATATACGTGGACAACTATCATAACCACTTAGGACTACGTCAAGAGCCCTCGCTGTAGGGATTTCACGTTGGGAAGGTCGTCTGTTACTTATTTTTCTTCAGCCATAAAAAAAAAAAAAAACATTGTTTGTGAGCCATTAGCCAGGAATCTTTATTCTGCCCGGCCGCGGTGGCTCAGTGGCTAAGGCGTGGTGCTGCTGAGCACGACAACGCGGGTTCGACTCCTGGCAGCAGCGGCCGCTTTTCTGGTGGAGGCGAAAAGGAAAAACGCCCGTGTGTTTGAGATTTGGGCTCACGTTAAACATCCCCAGGTGGTCAAAATTAATCCCGAGCCCTCCACTACGGTGCACCTCATCGCCTGCGTTGCACCGGCCCGTTAAACCCTAGATACAATCAATCAAATTGGTTTCAAGTGCGTAGTCTGCTTCGATATTCTTAGCTGACTGATGTATGAGAACTGGTGCCGCCATTTTCTACAGAGATGCCGTGTTTTGATGCCTTGGTTTAATGCCAATTTCTTCCATCTTCTTTCTTGCTTTGCCGTCACCAATTTTTTTTTTACAATTAGGGCCACGGTCCTTCTAAGATTCTAACCACAGTCAGTGACCTGATACGCCGAATCACATTTAACACGGTGCAGTAGCAGTACGGCAACCATTTTTGCGCTCTCTCTGGCTATACCCAGCTCCGAAGGAGTTTCTCCTGACACACTCGGACATGACCAGAATATATCTTTGACACTCCGAAGGCGGTGACCTCGCCAAAATAGGTGGGTGCCGGCGAAGAGGAAATAGCGTCAAAGAAAAACAACACTCGACGGCGCACGTGATCGGCATAGGGCACTGCGGGATACCGCTTCTATTCTTCTCTAATACCATCAATCTCAACGAATATTTCCTTCCAAACGTCGAAGTTTGCGCAGTATAGTAACCAAATAAACAAAAAAATATGCTCAATATCTTACGAGCATAACGAAATGGTGGCTTTCGTAAACGTTTGCTTTATGAATACTTTGACGACTGGAGCCAGGCACCTGAACCCGCTGACTTGCGTGCAGAGTCACCCGTATATCTTCTCGTTTCATGGAATAGGTCAAACCGCACTGCGATCATTTCTGGGGACGGAGAGCACCTCAAATGTAGAAGCATTGTCTTTTCCAGAACTCCGAGTCAGCAAAGGCGATAAACGAATTGTTCAAAAACACGCCTGCGCGTCTGACGAGCCAGACAGACGGAGGGCAAGGTGAAATGTATCCTACGTTTACTGGGACTGAAACGTGAGTCAACTTTTGAAGAGTTCGCAGGATCCAGCGACTATGTGCGTGGTGAATCGATGCCTGCGTGGTTATTGGTTCGCGCAGGTATGGTGAGAGACCCCGGAAGAACGACCTCGGATCTTACGTAAGGCCATGCTGGCCCATTGTTTCTACACTCGACCACGTACTAACATTCATGTAACACCATCTGTGCATAAACGGTTTTTGTCCCCCAAACAATCTCTTATCACCACAGTGTACCACACTTCTACCACATTATGTGGCAGGGATAACCATCACTAATCCGTAGCCACGCCTTTGAGCATTACAGCGATCAGCTGACGAGCTCACTCCCAAAAAGGCATCACAGACAGGTGGGCAAGGCCCGTCGAGCTGTAAAAGACCAATGCTTCCTGCGCTAAGGAAGCGTCCCACCAACGCTTCGGCTACAACTCAATAAGCGTTTATTCCTCAGGCATGTTCCAGAACCTTTTCTGTGCATGACGTGAGGGATATAGGTCTAAGATTTTCCATATTGAGTGTCTTTCCTGGTTTTGGGATCAGTTCGATTGCGGCTGCCTTCCACTGACTTGGTATACTGTCACTTTCCAAGCAGTTGTTAAAATATTTTGTAAGAACCTCCACCGAGGTGTCGTCTACATTTCGGATAATTTTATTTGTGATTATATCCGGTCCAGATGCAGAGTGGACTCGCAGGGTTTGTATTGCGTAATTAACCTCTGCTAGCGTTATCCGAGCGTCCTACTCCTTGTTAGTCACCCCAGCGTACGGTGCCTGGGGGTGGGGGGTAGTTATACCTTGAGGTATTTATGACGCAGCCCCTGGATAAGTTGTTGCTCCGTGTCGGGGTATGTATGTAGGAGTTTTGCTAGCTTGTGCTGTTGGGTTGTTCTCTTTTTCTCTAACGCAGCTACGCCTTGTGTAGATGGCCGAAGATGCCGCCAGGAACCAAGATCTCCTGGCTGACTAACGCGGCAAAGAGAGCCCAAGCTCTCTACTTCTGGGCAAATAAATTATCTCTCTCTCTCTCTCTCTCTCTCTCTCTCTCTCTCTCTCTCTCTCTCTCTCTCTCTCTCTCTCTCTCTCTCTCTCTCTCTCTCTCTCTCTCTCTCTCTCTCTCTCTCTCTCTCCTTGTTTTGGTTGCTCGGATTCCTCGACCACGAGTCTCCGGCTACAACGACACGTCGAGGAACGCATATTAGAGTTCTAAGGTACCATTCGCAATCGGAAGCAGCAGGAGTATTATCACGAGTTTTTGGTCAAAATTATTACGAACAAATGTTTTTAGAGACAATTTCCAGTTCGTTCGCTTTTTATTGTTGCGCGCGCTCTGACACCCCATCCCGTCTCGCATCGTTCAGACTACCCCGAGTTAACGCAATCATGTCAGAATGCCCGATAGATGGTCACTAGTTTGAGTGACCGAACGGCTCGAAGTAAGGAATGTAGTGAACGAAGAAACGGGCTTGAAGATGGCTGGTTTCGGAGCTGATTCTTTTCGTGGAATACAGAAAAGGCTGGGTACACGCACGCGAGTGACGTACCTGGTTGACCTTAGAAGTTGCGCAACGACAGCAGTACCAACTCCAGCAGCGTTCCAACACAACATGGCCCGCACCCCAGAAAATGGATTATGCCTGTTCTAATAGTTTCGCTTTTATGCCAGCAAGAAACGCAACGAAATGCTGCTCTTTTTGAGTACTGGCAAAATTTATACTTTATTTGTTTCTTGTTAGACACAATCTAGCTGTGATTATAACTGCACAGTTATACTAAAGCGAAAGCCTCCATAAGATCTATGTCTTGGCAGCCATTAGGTTTCCCTTTGCAACCATTAGATTTTCCTCTAAAGGCTCTGGGCGTTTCCGCCCCTTATGGCGGGGAAAATACGGTATACGGAACAAAAACAGCCCCCCGGTCTCCTTGTGGGCATGTGTTGTTTTTCCCGCGTATCAATGCCGTAACGCGTGCTCTGCCACAACAATAACTCCAAGCCGGACGCATGAAATCAATACAGAGTCGGTGTTGCTGCAACCATTGCCGTGGTTGAAACGGGAACGCGATGTTTTTTCGCCCTGCTGACACTATCAACAGTGCCCCAGGGCCCAGCGCTCAATTTCGACTCTTCGTGTCCCAGTGTACCTTGCGTTACGCTCAGATGCCTGGGCAATCAAGCTAATGCCCCACGCGTATAGCTGCTCGCACTGCAAGCTCTCGCCGTCTCGGCTAACGAGTATAATGGAGTCATTTACGCCCTCGTAGGCTGTATGTATTTACATCCGCGGGACACGCCTGAGATGTGAAGTGCGGGAAAAAATTTCGTGAACAAGCAATAGCCTGGGAAGGGCTGCATCTCTTGAGCCAACGGCTGACTACAGAAACTGTTTTTCTTGAAACAAAAAGAAGGAAGATAAGATCCCTGGGCACCATTTAGGTATTATGGAGATTGTAACATGTTTTAAGTTCGGAAAAGGGTGAGCAGCTATGAAATATTTTCTTACCTGTGTACAAACGCCACCGTCTATTGCAATCATGATAATCATCGTCAGCAATATTGTCAACGATGATGGCGGTAACATGTCAGGCACCGTATATTTTCGCGGACAACCATCGTAACCACGTATAGCAGTAGGTCGACAGATCTCGCCGTAGGCATTTAATGTTGGGAAGATCGTCTGTTACTTATTTTTTATTATGCCAGAAAAAAAAAACGCGTTTGCGAGCCATTGGCGAGGAATTTTTATTTTGTGTGCCCGCTTGTCTCAAGGTATTCTATCCTATCGTGCACTCATATGCAAGTTTATTTGCCTTTATTGGAGAAAATTAATATTGAATGTCTGTTTTTCACTTGTCCTAACAAACGTAAATAAAGTTGGCTATAGTTAAAAATTTGGTCGACTTTAGCTTTAAATTTCCCCTGCACAGAACAGGCAAAGCGGGCAGTAATTTGGTGGCGATCTCAAACAACAATCCTTGCGAAGCGCGCCTTGATAAGACCACAGATACTATGCTGCTACAATCAGTAAAAATTACGCTCATGTGATACAGAAAGTTCAAAAGTAGCAGCAATTATTCCGCAATAACATTACTCACGAAAATAAATATTGCAAATAAAGCATGAATTGCTCGATACCACATTCGAAAGAGTGTGGCGGAAACAATTGACGTATGCGGCACAATCACGCAGCAAGCAATTCGGCATTATTATTTATTACAGTTAATCAGCTGTCTTGCGCTAGGTTCTGACCAAAACTGCGTGGATACATCGGGTGGCGCTGAAAAAGAATTGCACGCGCTCGCTACAAAGTTAGTGTAAAATACTCTATAGTTATCAATCTAATATGGGTTTCTTAGAAAACATTCTAATGAATTTGGCCGGTAAGACGACGCTACCATTACACCGCGTTTCAGTTACTTGTCACAATTGGTTAGCGCAGAGTGAAGTTGTAAACATTGCAGGATCCCCGTCTGATGCCAGTACAGCCCGTTGGCGGAGGGAGTATGGTTGCAGAAAACGGATGTAACTCTTGTTCTCTCGAAACTATCCCGACACAAATTATATGCGAATTGATTTAGAGAAAAGTCTAAGAAAGATATATGTATGTGTCTTAATTTGATCAATATAGTAAGTCGCCATACAAAACTCAGTGTAGTTAATATAGCTTCGCTGGTCTTCCATTATCGCATTAGCGGAACGGATCTAAATATTTTGTCTGGCGTTTTATTTTCTTGATGTAATATTTGTAGTCGCTACTGTGCTTAAAATGATATATTTCTCTTATTAACATGGTCATGCAGCTTCTGTTTTTATTACACTTCAAACGACGTGAGCTCATTTCTTTTTCAGTATTTTTTTTTCTCTCCGGAAAGGCATTTTTCCAAGGTATGTCGATTTTTTAGGCCTTAAGTTGGCCGGTTCAGCCGCAATCTATTTCGAGCGACTCATTCTCCTTCGAGGCCTTCTTAAGCCTCATTTTAGATGCGATGCTCAGAGCATCTCTTGTCGGCGGCCCTGTCCTTCCTGCGTGCGTCCGTTGTTGTCCGCGGCATGCGTCCGTTGTCCGCAGCCACTCTCCCGCTCTCCTCTCCGACAGCGAACACTCTCTCGCAAGGGGCATTCGATTGGATTCGATTGGCTTGGCTTGGCTTGGCTTGGCTTGGATTGGATTGGATTGAATTGGATTTGGATTGGATTGGATGAAAGTTGATTGTGTTGGATTGTGTTGCGTCATAGCCGCGGCAGACGCACTGGCGCCGGCGCGTGCCCAGGGGAGAGCGTGTGCGGGCCAGCGCGATCTCACTCCGCCGGTGGGCGGCGCTGCGCGCGGTGCTGCGCATGTGCAGTACTCTCTCTCTCAGCGGTTTCCTCTCCTTCGGGCGCGCTGCGCATATATACACCATTTTCCTTGCTAGAGATGGGCGCCGCCATTTGCTTTTTCTGACCGAACGCTAGCGCCGTCTATGAAGCGACCGCCGAAACTTCCGCGCTGGGCTGTTAAGTGCTCCGTTCTTTCCGTGCGTCTGCTCGGTACCCCTGCATTACCAAGTGAACTGTAGTGGTTTGGCGTTAAGTTAGCGGTTGCAGTGCTTGTGTGTGTGTGTTCTGTTTTGTTTTCATCATCTGCGGACGGATTTTAGGTCTTCATTTGCTGCCAGAGCGGAAAATGCCGATCCCGGCTGTTGCGAGCAGCAGTAGCAGTGTGGTGGTGGTGCCGGTGGTGCTCCGTAGTTCCGCGATGCAAACGTGCCGGTATGGCACCGCCTGACATAGAAATCGATATCGGGGAGTAAATACGTGTTTTCAATGCCACTGTGCTCGTTATGTTCACCAATTAGTCATGTTTACGGGAACGCGGACGTCGAATGCGAAGCGCGCACAGCATATGTGGGTCACGGTGATCCGTGCTCGCGATGGACTTTCGACGAGGCGATTGCTACGCTGTTGACATTGCAATGTAATATCTTTCTTAACTAGACCTATGACAGTTACTGACGAAACGAAATTACCTGGGCGGAAAAATAACGCGACCGCACAACCAGTCAAATTACTATTCGAAGGTTGAGCAGAAGGGTCGACGTTCGGGCGAGTTAATTCTGGTTGATCATGATCGTGATTATGATTGACCTAACTCTGCGCAACGCATGTGGCCTGTCGCTCGGAGCCCACCTTTGTGAAACCGCTGCTTGCACCACAAATGCTTTACGCGACCAGCAGTAACTGTTTTGTAATTGTAATTAGATTCCGTGACTAACGCAAAAGGATTAGAAGCTTTTCCTTTGACCGCGTTGGGAACAGGTTGAGCTATTTTCCAAATGCAGCGTTCACGCGTATGTCGAGCTTCGTTTCCACATTGGGCTGCCGGCTTATCCTGCTATCGACCAGCAGTGTGCGAAGGAGAAAGTTATCCTTTCATATCGTTTGGCAGTGTAATGCATTGGCCTGAAAAAAAAAGTAAACAAAACGCCGTGATTTTAAAGTTTAGATTAGATGAAAAGGTATTGTTTAATGCCAATCGGCTGTAATGACCAAACGATATATGGTATTTTAAAAGGACTACAAGGAACCAGAAACTATTGTAATGTTGTATTGTATCGGCGCTCGTGAAAGATCCCCAGGTGGTCAAAATTAACCCGGAGCCCTCCACTACGGCGCGCCTCATCACCCAGAAGCGTCGGGGCGTTAAACACCATAATGAATCAATTAATGAATCAACCAATCAATCAATGCTGTATGGTAAAGGATAAAGTTGCTTCTAACATTTCAGGGGGTTCCGTTCCCTGTCGCAGCTTTGCGTGTGATAAATTGATTTTGCTCCGTCTGCTTGCCGTCCAAGTGCACCCAACAAACCCTGGAGTTGGTCGTTGGTACAAAGTCGTTGCGATTTATCAGCGGCATCCACCAATATCTCAACTCGGTGTGTGTTGGGAAGCGATGCAGCAAAAACACGCCGCAACCGCACTGCATTTTCTCCAGGCCGTGTCGTGCAAACGCGTGCTGTCAGCGACTGTTTCTCGCTTTCTCTGGTTGTTCAATAACCCACCACCGCGCAGTGCTGACCAAGTGACGTTTGCGGCTTGAACGGCATCGCAGCATTGGCTAAAACAGTTGAAAGTTCCGCAAAAACTAAGCACGCGGTGCGAAATACCCCTTGTATACGCAGCGGAGCATACCGCGCCGAGCGATGTTAACAGCCCAGCGCGCACAGGCAACACTGGTCGGCCGCCGAGAGAACTGGTTTGAGAGTATTTTCCTCCTTTCCCGGCTGCTTATGGAAAATGGTGTATAGTGCCTAGAATATAACCGGTGTGCCGCTCTCCGGTGGCCTTTCGGTCGACGGTTGCTCTCCGCTTGCGCTTGAACTCCCTCAGCGTCGCATCACACCAGGGTTCCCGCGAGGGGAGGTGGGCGTAATTTTGAAACAATGTTGATGTTTTGAGAGTCGCTTTGCACACTCAGTGCTAAACCGCAAACTACTCCCATAAAACAGGGCTTGTGTGGGTAAATTGCAGAAAGCAGACTGCGCCTCAGCCCTCCTTCGGCAAAAGGAGAGTGGCGCAAAGGGGAAGGGGGGAAGGGCAGTGCTCATTTGGGGAAAATGATGGCGTCGAATCCCCGACTCCAGTTATAAAGCGCGTTTCGCTTTAGGTTCAGTTTGAAAATTTTCGACATAGCTGCCAGTTTATTTTCGATTTCTGAAGTAACGTCCTCTCTTGCTGCGTACCGTTAATCAGGCTTAAGTGGGTTCTCCCCGCGGCGATTCCAACGGATTGAGAGGTATTGCTAAAGCCCAAGTTGTTCTCGTCGGTTTCAGATCTGAATTCCGTAATTAGTCCCCGAATAGTACGGTGTTTATAAAAGTACACCGTGTGGGAATAGCTGTGACGCGACTGGTGAGTTTTATATTTGCTGGCCTCGCTTAATTTCTGTGTGAGTTAATGCCCCCTACTCCACGCGCGTTTTTACCAAAACCAGAAAATGCGATTTGTAGATCCCCCACATGATATACCGTGCGCTACCTTGGCGAACTGGAAAACATATAAGCAGGTGTACGCTTAAGTGCATTATGCAGCAGTCAAAAAACATAGGCTAATAAAGCTTTCTGCAAACATTTAGTTTCTCGAAGTAGCTCATTTTAAAGAAAGTATTGTAAGTTAGCGTATATTTTTACGATGACTATAATTTAAGTCCCCCAGAACACGGCGGACGGAAAACTTTGCCTAACATCATTCCATTAACAAGATATGGTCCATTTATGGTCTAACTTTCAATGAATTTAGCGTCGTGGATCACGGAGAATGGCCAGATCTAAAGCAGTTAATGTTGTGATGTTTGGCATTCGAAACTGAATGGTCAATTCACCTTGTTGGGATAGACCACAGCGGCGGACGAACTGAGGAAGGCTTCACTGAACTGTCGGAATGGGCCGGTTACTGGAAGATGGTTAGAGCAAGCCAAAAGTAAGCTGCTGAAAAGCAAGTAAAGGTACGTAAGGTTTTTTTTTAAACCCGCAATGGTATGAAATAAATAGGATGAAAAATGGCTACGGCTTAGCTCTAACCGTCAATATGCAAAGCGAAAGCTTTGCTTAGCCTGGTTACGTCTTGGTTTCACTTGTTTAACCTTTGATTTAGCTGTAATTATTATACAATTCGCCCAAAGCCTGACTTTGCCAACAGCTGTGGTCCCGCTTCCGGCGTTATCTGAGCCCAATGGCTCGCTCTTCTTTAGACTCCAACGCTAGCTTTACGCGCTTGCCATTCCTGCAGTGAAGAAGCTCTCCCAGCGATATCCGATGGGTGGTCAGACGCCGCTTTCCACCGATGGCTCAAGGCCTCCAGCTCCCGCGCAATGCTCAGTAAAGAGAAGACGGTGCGGCACCACTCTCAACATGAGAAAAGAAAGCTTAGGAGAGGACCCGCTAGCCACCACCGCATTGGGAGAAATGTGGTCGAAGTGACGTAATTTTAGGGCGCAGCCCTTTGGCGCCCGTTCCTTGGCTCAGCCGCGTCGGCTTCGTCGTTACCGAGCGAACGATGGGAAGACCGACGAGTGCAAGAAACCAAATGAGGAGAGTGTCGCGTAAATGGGAGGGGAGGGTGGTTCGCCCTGGCGGCTCGAGCCAGCGCTCTCCGAAAGTGTGTAGTGGGGGAAGGGAAGGGGCAGTATGCTGTGCCCGCACGAGGCGCTCGACGGCGCGACGCTTGGCAAAAACGTGAGGGGGGCGTGTGCGTGACTATGATATGCGTTCGCTTAAGACGCAGTTTGCGGTCCCTTCCTGAGATGCCCTTCGCGCCGCCGCCGCAGAGGCTCACCGTCGAGAAATCCCACACGTGAGTGCTGCATCAGCGCACTGCTGCTGCGCCCAAATATTGCATCAGGGAGTATCGTAATCACCAGTTCCTTTTTTTTATGAGTTTTTCTATACACATAATGTGTAGCGCACAGTTTTGCTATCCTGGGAATATGAGCGGTGCCACAACGTGGCGCTACGCTCGGTTGCGATTGTTGTCTACATCGCTCTGTTGCCGGATACGATTAGTTAGATCCTAGCCATAGACAGCTTTGCTGTAATAAAGGGGACCTGTAGCTACCAGGAGTGAGTGCTAAACAGCGGGTGACGAAACCGGTCATGCACATCTGCAGCGGCTGTTGTGGAACGCGCACACGCGCTCTCAGCCAGTTCTTCCTTAGGAAAGTCATGCACATCTGCAGCGGCTGTTGTGGAACGCGCACACGCGCTCTCAGCCAGTTCTTCCTTAGGAAAGAGCGACGCAACTGGTGGAACTGCGTCGTCTTCCCCTGCTGCTAAACGAGCTGCCCGTGCACAAGCTCAACGCCGCCGACGCCACAATTCAGAGTTTGTGCTGAGCAATGAGCAGCTACGCCCGAATATCGCATTAGGGAGTATCGTAATCACCAGACAATTTTTCTCACGGCAATCGGAGGCCAATGGCAACCGTCTCCTAGCAACGGCGACGAAGGCCGGCCCACCGAGGTCCTATGTTACTGCGCGGACCAGACGGTAGCCAATGGTCGGCAAGCATAGACAAAGGAGACTACAGGGAGCGAACGAGGGTGGAGGAGGTGGCGCTTGCTATCAATATACAAGTAAAATGGGCGGCTTGCAAAAATGGCATTCCGGCATCAGTAAAGCGACGTCAGGGCTTCTCCTAAGATTTTATTTCCTACATGGCTTTAAAGCTCGCACCACGAAGGTGCACGCGGCGAGTCACATGGCCAGACGGCGAACCAGCTGCGCAGAGCATACCCACGCAAAACTGTACGTCACTCACTCATTCACGCTCAATCAAAAATATATATTTTTCCTGATGCCCTAGCTCACTCGCACACGTGCCCACCAATCGTCCTCACCCCTCGCGCTCCCGCTCACCACTCACCATCACCACTCGCTCTGCCAACCCACGAAAGTGGATCGCAGGTAGACGCCAATAGCTCCAGAAGAGCTTCAATGGAAATACCGCTTTTCGATCGGAAGGCCTAGCTGTTCATCATTGTCCTAAAAAAAGGGATAATGATGAATCAATGGATCAATTATCGGTCCTTTACGTGCTTTTATCAGAAGCTTCAACATTTATTTGTTTTCACCACATCAGATGTACGTGTCGGCTATAAATTTGTGTTCCTTTCCAATGAAATATGTCAGCGCCCGTCTTTTGAATTTCTTCTGTGCCCCTGGTCGTTTATTGCGCTGTTACTTTCCATCATGAATACGTACAAACTCGCCCAACTTTCCATCTTGTTGGAACATTGCATTTCTCCAGCCATGCCTTTCAGTTTCAAACAAAATCTGTGAATTATCCAAGAGGGACATCATCATCACAAATCCCGAGCTCTTTCCCCGCGTGCAATTTTTCTGCCTTCCGGTTTTTATCTACAAAGTCTAATAGAACACCCGTGCTCTCCACGCAAGATAGAGGAGATTCTTCTATTTATGGCAAGAAGAGACCAGCCACATTTGCTCCTCGAAATCCCGGCGCTATCAATGGTGCCTCTCATCTCGCGCCACAATGTAGAAGCTAGCAGTGCTCCGGGCGGATCTACTCCCCCCAATATGCGAGCGTGATCCGTGATGTCGTACCGCAAGCCACCGTTTCGCCTCTCCGGCCCATTGAGGCATGCGCGGCCCACAATCTCTATGGCGTGCTCAATGGCGTGCCAAGACAAAGAGACCCCTGGCAGCCCCCGCGAGAACTAATCTCTCCGCCGAGAACTCCGAAGAGGGCGTGTGCGATGGAGGCTCCGTTTTTTATTGATCCTACTCTTCCTTGGATGGCACCTCTTCCATAGTTATACCGGTTGAGGGGCATCGATCGGCTAGCCTTCATCACTCCCTGACCACTTTCATCGTATTGGTTCGCCGACACTAGTCAATTTCTCGTCAAATGTGTTCACTGTGCGTACAAAGCAATTCTGCGTATGTTGCCCCAGCAAAGTTCGTTCCTTGCCCTCCATGTACTTATAGCCGTAAAGCCGAGTGTGAAGAGAGTCGGTGTATAGCAATCAAGCCCACTAAACAATAAACTTGGTTTGCCAATTTTGTTTTCCCACATTGATTTGATATTCTTCTGTGAAGCCCCACCTTTTTTTCGTACATAAAACGCTGTTTTTGTTATAGCTGGCATCGAAGCGAGGAAAGATGAAAACAGAACAGAAACAAAAGTTATAAAAAAGTCACGCAAACACTCACGACAGCAAATGAGCCAATTGTATAGCCTAAATGAATTCTGTGTAAGTGCGAAGTATGCGGCCAGGAGTTTTTCTTCATTTCGGATGCGCAAAGTGTTGCACGAGAAACACACAAGAGCACAGAATGCTCCATATATTTTATACAGCACTATGAGCGTGAAGTCGAACGCTAAAAAAGGAGGCAATCACAGCGCTGATTAAGAACTGAAAGCTTATTGTCCTGACCAGTTCCTTAGATAAGAAGCTTGAGCAAAACAACGTGCACAATTCCGAAAGAATACAAAATCCACACAAAATACACAATGGTATGACGTAAAATTGGTGAAACTGATCATCTCAATTTATTTAAAGAAAGATGATCAGCCACCCGTGCTAGCAAGTTTCCACGCTCTTTGACTTTGGCCTAACAGCGTTCCGTATTTTTCTGTTGTCATCTGAGCCGATGTTCGGGAATGTCATTTCTTAGCGATCGTCGTGGTTTGTTGCATTCTTTCTTTTTGGTTGGCTTTTTCTCGATTATGGTTTAGCATGCCGAATGAAGTCGGCCATGTTGGGAATGAGCATCCCGAGCGCAGTCACCGGTGTAGCGATGTTGCCTTGCTCCGTCCGCTATCGACGCGGCGCAGAGCAGAGCGACGAAGTCCTCGAGCCGACGAAGAGTTGAAGTAACATTTATATACAGTATATACAGGGTAAGCAAACGTTACATGATTCGCACAAAGGCGACAGCACCCTTTCCACTCGGTGCTTCCGAAGAGACTGGTGCCGGAGAGAAGCCGCCGAGGAATGCCGACGATAAGAGCCTCCGGGCTTCTTTTATAGCCCGGGAAGTTCGTTGGGGCCCCGAGAAGTTCAAATAGCTCCAATTAGAGCTCTCGCTGCCTGAAGTTTGAATTTCGACGAATGGTAGCGAAGCGGTGAGTCAGCTGCGCCGCCGATGGGGGAAGGGAGGGCGACGCCACCGCCGTCTGCGTGACCTCGCCTCCGGGCGTAGCGACATGCCCTTGTTTGGTCGTTCTCCGATGCGGGATTCGGCCGCGCCGCAGCGTTCTGGGATGCGGGATTCGGCCGCGCCGCAGCGTTCCGAGATGCAGGATTCGGCCGCGCCGCAGCGACGAAAGGGAGAGGCGTGACTCAGCCTCGCTGTCGGCGCGTCGCCTCGTGCAACGCCTTTGGGCCAGGCGCTCTGGCACAACAGCACCCCCGCCGCCAGACAATGCGCCGTGAAGACGAGCTGCCTCCACGTGGCTCGGATGCTGGGCGCGCTCGTTCGCCAGGCTCATCCAGGTACACCTCCAGTGCTCCAGGAAAGGGCGGCTCCACCAAGTTCCTCTCCTTGAACAGGTACCGCCTGCCAGGCCCGGATCACAGGTACCTCGCCGTGCTGCCCAGGTGTCTCGACCAGCTTCGTCCGGCTCTTCCGGTCTGTCTTCAGCACCGGTTGCGCATCGTTCTGGAGCTTGCAAAGAACAGACCGACAACACGCAACACCCAGCGCAAGCAAGCACCCTCTGTCCTCCGTCAGAACACCAGACTCTAAAACGTGACAAACTCTCCTAGCTAGTGTCTATCCCAAATTCGGACCCTCTACACCAAGAGGCCCATGCGGGACGTAAAACTCTTAAAAGCAGAACTCACACTAAGTGTCAAACGTAACACACTACATTAAATGATAACTAAGGTTGATTACTTGAAATCACGCGGTGCGGAAAATCGACTGAGGCAGCAAATGAGGGCAATAATTTTGCTCCCATCTAGAGGTGTGCGCCGAGACGTCGGCGCGCCGCCGCCGACTGTTCTGGCCGCGCCGCCGCCGCCGACACTAACTGATCGGCGCGCCGCCGCCGCCGCCGCCGCCGACGTATTGTTTCGGCGTGATCGGCGCGGCATTTACGTATATAGAATAAAAATGACTTTTAAAAATTAATCCAGCTTTGTTTGAGATTTCGTGTTTTGTTCAAATTTTTTTTCATGCCTCGGGCATTTTTCAATGTCACGTAGGAGAATAATGAAGCAACAGAAAACAAAAGCAACCCTGCTCTCCGCTCATCTGCGCATGCGTGTCGTCTCTAGCCAGAGCAACGTGGGATTGCCTAACTACTCTTTCGCGCGCAAAATGGCGCAACGAGAAGCAGCGGCCTCTGCTACGGTAGCCACGGCCTCGAAACGCCGGAATGACGGCTTGACGGTCGCGTGTACTGAGGTTGCGGATGGAATCGGCGACATATCTGCAACTTGTTGCGAGGAAGAAATTCCTGGCCCCGATGTGTTTAAGATGCCGATTGGAAGTTTTCGGATTGTTCCTTTGCATTCGAAGGGGAAGTCTAGTTTTGTTTGGAAACATTTTGGACGCCTAGCATACATCACGGGGGGAAAGCAGAAGACAGTTGGAACGGACTACTACTGCAAGAGCTGCTTGACCAACTCCTCAAAGAAGGAAGACTCAAAGCCTTTCGAATCGTAAGTAGCGCTCCTTTGTTTCTCTAAGTAACTGAACTGTTGGCTGGCGCCTCGTAGGAATTGTGAAATTTGTGAGACTTAATACCGTGCAGTGCGCTCCTCAGCTGTTGTGCTCGCGAGACCGGCTGCCGTTTTCGCGACCGTACATCAGGACGCCCGTCTAGAGTTCAGAGTTCACATACGTTGAAATTGACGGTGAAATGCGCGCATATCACCTCGCAGGAATTAGCATAGTTTCGGGTTCGGGTGAGGGGGCCGGGGGTGGGGGGGGGTGGGTGGGGCGGAATTTCATAACGCCTACCAAGGCGCCTGCCAAACCGTTTGTTGTGAGCAGCCTAATCGTTTAGTTGTGAGAGTTTAAATAATCGCCTGTTTCCTCCGCAGCTGCAACGTGAAACGCTACGCGAGCACCGTAAGCACGTCGAACATGCAGAGACACTTGATGGATGTCCATAAACTGCAAGACGACTGCAAGAAGGCGGCGACAGTCAAAGATTATTTCCGAATGGTTCCCAGGCGCAATGCGACAACGCCATCAAGAAAGAACTTGCTTGCTAGAGACTTGGTCCTTTTGATCGCCAGGGACCTGCTGCCTTTCAACATGGTGAATGGCGAAGGATTACAGGTTGGTGACAAATATAACACACTCTGTGCATTGATGTTCATTTTATGATATAATATAGGTCTGAACAAAAGTTACTTCATTTCTCCTCTGTAGGACTTCCTCATAAAGTATGAAGTGATCAGAGTGCCCCAAGAGCTCCCTGACCGGACGACCTTGTCGAGATCCGCCTTGGATGATGTTTACCGTGCCATGCACGGACAGGTGAAGAAGATGGTGGCTGAGGGGTCTAGGTTCTGTGCCGTCACATACGATCTGTGGACCGACAACTCCAGGCGGCGATCCTACATAACGTTCACCTGTCACCATATTGACGGTAGGTTTAGCATGTTTTCAGTGCAGGTACCAATAAGCGCATGCCTCAACCCATGTAGTAACTTATGGCGCGTGCTTCCAAAATACTTTTTGAAAGTTTTAATTTACGTTATACTTACCTGAGCTTTCAGACAACAAGGCGAAAAAACCCCACATGCTTCGGTTTTGTTTGTTTTGTATCTTGAAAAATACATGTATTGTGTCATGAAAGCATTAAATGATCCCATTAATACTGGGCGAGTGCAGCGAACCCTGAAATGTGTTCAGTTTTGTTGAGGAGGTGAGAGGTTATAGCCAGGGAGTGATTTAGCGAGAACAGAATAATTCATGTAAGTATCCTGATTTAGATTTCTTAGATCTTTTTCTGACCACGCTGTTTTAGGTTGTCATGGTTGCTGTTTTTATTTCAGAGAACTTCGAGCTCGTATCGTTGACCCTGAGCACGAGACACATGACCGAGAGGCATACAGGCGCTGCCATCATGAATGAGTTTCAAAGGTGCCTCGAAGAATTCAACATGGTGGGAAAGGAAGTTTGTGCAGTCACTGACGCCGGCTCGAACATGAAGCGCGCAGCGAGATGCCAGCACAGTGCCGGAGTAAGGAAAACACCAAGATACTTAAATTCACCAACAGTTTGCAACGAGTACCCGTCCATAGCGTAAAAATTTTTCGAGGCATTTCTTTTCTTCGTAAAACACATGTGTACAGGTTTTTTTCAGGTTTAATGACATGTGCCGCTTGTGACACCACAGCTGAATGTTGTCCAAATCGCGTTGGATGTAGCGGAACGATTTTTTTAATGGCTGGCCTTTTTTTAATTTGCGGTTCCGGTTTCGGCGCCGCCGGCGCCGCCGCCGCCAACAAAAATTGGCCGTGCGCCGCCGCCGATGAATACCCGGCGCCGCGCCGCCGACGCCGCCGCCGCCGACAAAAAACGACCACCACGCCGCCGCCGGTCAAAACCGACACGGCGCACACCTCTACTCCCATCTACCTGCTAAGATAAAAGCTGCTCACGAAGAAACGAAACGAAAGACACGGGGAGGATGAACGCGGCCCTACTTAGAACGCCCGGCTTAGTGCGTCTGCGTTACCGGCTACAGAGCACGCAAACTTCTGCACTGTCCACACGACGCAGCCACATTCCTTTCCGGAATTACTGTAAGCCTCTTCCCGGCAAGTTAACTTGCGACTTAAGTACAAACTGGTCGTTCCCGGCCGTTAGCATCCTCTTGGCATAGTATAGCTTCCATGCCACGATCGCTCGTATCGAACTGAATAACGAACCTTTCGAAAAGTCGGGGCGTTAGAACTGGCTCCTCGCTCAAGGCTCGTTTCAGCGCTTAAAACGCGTCCTACTGTGTGCCCTTTTTCACCTTAAAGGGGCACTGAAGTGATTTGTAAACATTGCGGGATTACTAGCGCAAATTGTAGTTCGGAGTCCGTAGGCATTGTTTCGACCACTCTGGCCGCGTTTACGCGAATTTATTTAGTAGAAAAATCAATTCGAAAATGCTGTCCTCCTCTCTTTACGCTCGCCCATTTTCTGTGGCGTTTTCGTGTGACGTCAGCAGGAGATGAGCTGGAAAATGGCTACGCTACTGCACGGTTCGCCGACCAGCCGACCTACCGATCGAGTCAGTCGGCCCAGCGTTTCGTCCGCCGGCCGCCGACGGGTCGTCGCTATTCGCTCGCTCAATTGAAACTAAGCCACAACACCTTTGTGAATGAAAGAATATGCCTTTCCTTACTTTGTTAGTTTGTACACTGTGTCAAACTCAGAGTCCGGGTCGCTCCACACAAGCGCTGCACAAGTGCACATGCGACGCTTCGCTGACTTTACGCTAGTAGGAAAAAGGCCAATTGAAGGCGGGAGAAGAGTCAGCGAAGTCAATATAGGTACTAAGAAAATAAAATCAACTGAAACTTTTACCGTACAGCGCAAAACTAGGGAGCAGGAAGCACTTTTTGCGCTGGGTAAACAAGCACAGCGGTCAGCAGCACGACCGCACATCTGCGAACGCTTTTCCGTCAAAGAAATGCAATTGCTAGACGTGAGATATTGTGGAAGTTTGGGGGACACTTACTGCAGGAGTGATATACAACAAATAGTCACATAAAGTACTTAAAATGCTTTAAAAAAATAAAAGTGTAAACTGGTCATACATTATAAACCTTATATATCCAAACCTGCCAGCGCCGGCTCGTGGCCTAGTGGTCTGAGGCGCTGGAATTCCTGTTTTGAAAGTCGCAAGTTCAAATCCCCGAGGGTACATGTATTTTTTTTTTGTAAGTTGATTTTTTAGTATGCGGCCGATGTTTTCTGAACTCTGAGCACCATTTTTGGGCCGTAACGTTCACTGCTCCACGAGCGAGATCGCAGAACGCGCGCATACTGACAATGACGCGCTAGCGAGTTCTCGTTGGCGTGCTGTTGCCACAAGCACCGACTGCTTGCGGGCAGTGGGCCCCGGCCTGAATCAGCACACCCTTGGCCTGGTGCGAACTAGCTTTTTACGAACAGACATGAGTGAGGCAAGCTCCGAATATGCGGGAAAAGCGCATGGCATTTGAGAGTCTGCGGTGACGCGGAGAGCGTTCATCCACTGCGTAGGCCTCGTCTAGTGATTTCTACGATTCCAAGCCGCCCTGGGAGGTTTATCTTAGACATTTGACAGCCGACAACATGGCACAAGCGCGGTACGGCGATAACTGAGATATCGAGAATGCCCATCCAACAACGCCATCAGATGTCAAGCATGTTGTTTTACAGAACCGAAACCGAAACCGAAACTGGTTTGATTGCTAACCTTGGGCATCGTCCAATCACGGTGCCCCCCCCTCCTGACGTCACAGCCTTTAGTTGGTGCGGCCGCCGCAAACCGCGCATAGTAGTTTTTCTTCTTTCGCGCTTTGTAAAATAATTACCGATTTGTCAACCGGATAAACGATGAATAGTGTGTTTATTTGAGCCAGTCTACACAGTGCAAGCAAAAACGGGAGCTTGACAAATTCACTTCAGTGTCCCTTTAACTGGCCCAGTCGTTGTAAGAGCGTCAGTAACGGACTAGCCATTGTGGAGTAATCTCTCACATACGCTTAGCCATATCCAGTCAAACCCGAAAAAGTCCTTATCTCAGACTTAGTCGTTGGTCGGCGATAGCTTACGACTACGGCCACTTTACGACTGACGGTCTTCGTCGGCCGCGCTACCACAACCACCTGCCTTAGTTACGTCACTTCGGCGCAACCTATGTGACACTGACTGTTTGACTGATAGTCCTGCTTCTTTGCGTCTGCTCAGCACGACTCGTGAGTTCTCTACGTGCTCCTACCATGTGCTAGAAAAGCTGGCGACATCGTCGAGGTAATGGAGCGCGTACTACGACAGGCCACGAAACACCCGATGCGTTAGTTTCGAGAAGCAATATGGCGCGCTTTTGAGACCGAAGCTCAACATGACGGAACAGACTGTTCCGAATGGGGAAACAAAGAACGCAGCGTTACAACTAGCTCTTCCCCACAGGCTAGTTTCGTTATTCGAAACGCGTTCTCTTTCCGCGGTCATATACAAGCCTCGCAAAGCTGACGCCCGTAATCTCGCGCGGAGCTGACTTCAAGGCCAACATCGCAGCCGGCACGCATGCCTCCCAATCGCGTTTCCGCTCAAAGCAGAAAGCTCTCAACTCTCGCTTTTGCCCTGAGCGCCTTCGTTCCACTGGCTTGGAATGCGGGTGAAAGTGCCCCACCCCGATTTCAAGCAAGTCATCGCGAACTGAGGACAACATCGAGTTCGCCTCGCAACACTGGGCCACCTGGGTTTCCCTGCCGATGGGGATGACGCAACCCGCTTCGGCCGTCGGCGGCTCCACTAAGCTACTGCCAGAGCTTTCGGTCCGCTCGCCGCTCGGCCTTCGTTGCTCGCTCGTCTCGAGTTCGCCTCGCAACACTGGGCCACCTGGGTTTCCCTGCCGATGGGGATGACGCAACCCGCTTCGGCCGTCGGCGGCTCCACTAAACTACTGCCAGAGCTTTCGGTCCGCTCGCCGCTCGGCCTTCGTTGCTCGCTCGTCTCTCGTGTCCCGCTCGCAGGCTTAGCCACCACATCGCCCGCGTTAGAGCTCGCACCCGAAGGAACACCTTCTGTTTCCGGGGGCTCTAGCGGCTTCGTCCGGCTAGCCTCGCTGTCCAAACGTTCACGCGAAACCTCGCTATCTCGCGCACTGTGCGCGATCCTGTTGGAAGCCGTCTCTGAGGCCTCCTCTGATTCTGAGCGTTCTGCCGAGATCGTCGAACCCGAGACCGACACATGAACGCGATCAGCGGACCCGCACGGCCCTCTATCGGACGTTTCAGCAAGTGCGTTATCTACTTCAGGTACGCCATTGCTCTCCGAGACGGCGGTACAGTCTCTGTCAACTTCACTCGCTACGAGCTCACCGGATTTCTCTGTCGGCCCTGTCGGCAGCGCTTCGACCTTGAGCTCGTCTTCGCGTAACCGCTCATCAGAAACCGGTGAGAACGTATCGTTCGTCTCGCCCGGCTGCGTTTCTCCACTGAAGGATTTCGCGCAACCCTGTTCTGTTGCTGGCGGTTCAACTAGCCTACCGCGACAGTTTTCGGTCGGCTCGTAGTTCGGGCTACGCTTCTCGGCGTCCTTTCGCCTCTCGCTCGCTGGGGAAGAGTCAACATTCTCCGAGAGCCTCCCCGCTTGCGAACTCGAAAGTGCCATGCCCTGTGCCATGCACTGGCCACTGCTCGCGGACTGTGCGCGCGTTTCGAAATCTTTATTTCGAAGCGGCTTCTCTGCCTCCGCGCCGTTCTCGCCTTCCTGGCTCGCTTCTCTGTCCAAGGCTACGATTGCGGTCGCATCGCGTTTGCCCTGGGACGCTCCGTCTTCCGGCCCTGACCTCTCAACAACGAACGGCGGCCGTTGGTCCTGACTTCTCGGACCGCTGGCCTGAAACGTTGGACAAGTCACGCTAGGCGCCGGCGAACCTTGCCGGAGCTCCGACTCTAGCCTCAGCAACTCGAGCCACTCGAGCTGCCTTTTGGCTTCCCGTTCCTGCCTTTCAGCTTCCTCCCTCCGTTCCTGCCTTTCGGCTTGCTCTCTCCGTTTCTGCCTTTGGGCATCCTCGCGCTCACGGCGCTCTTTCGTTTCTGCTTCCTCGCGCTCCCGGCGCTGTTTGGCTTCCTCGCGCTCCCGGCGCTCTTTAGCCTCCTCGCGCTCACGGCGCTCTTTGATATCATCCCTGGCCTCATTGACTTCCTCAGCCGTTACGTTCTCCTTCCGCATGATCTCAAGGATCGCATGCTTCCGTTTCGCACGGCCTAAGTCAAGGCCCAGCTCCTCGCAAATTTCGATGAGTTCCTTCACTTTAAGGTCCTCCATCGTTTGCACTGGCCTCTTGCTGCTTACCCGCTTTAGAATTCCCTTGCCGTTCCTGTACTATCGAGCTACTAGTAATTAAGACACGCGCAAGTAATTCTCTACGCTCCTTTGTTTACCTCTCGGCACTAGCTCTGGTTTCAACACACTCTCTAGGCATGAAACAATCAAAGCTATACACAGTGCTTTACACAGCCCTTCTCTAAACTACTATAACCTGTGCTAGAGAAGTCTGGTGAACTGAGAGAAAACGTCGAGCGCTTACCACACCAGGTAGTAGCCGTTGCCGGTCGATCCCGCAGCTGCCATCCACTGTTGGGAATGAGCATCCCGAGCGCAGTCACCGGTGTAGCGATGTTGCCTTGCTCCGTCCGCTATCGACGCGGCGCAGAGCAGAGCGACGAAGTCCTCGAGCCGACGAAGAGTTGAAGTAACATTTATATACAGTATATACAGGGTAAGCAAACGTTACATGATTCGCACAAAGGCGACAGCACCCTTTCCACTCGGTGCTTCTGAAGAGACTGGTGCCGGAGAGAAGCCGCCGAGGAATGCCGACGATGAGAGCCTGCGGGCTTCTTTTATAGCCCGGGAAGTTCGTTGGGGCCTCGAGAAGTTCAAATAGCTCCAATCAGAGCTCTCGCTGCCTGAAGTTTGAATTCCGACGAATGGTAGCGAAGCGGTGAGTCAGCTGCGCCGCCGATGGGGGAAGGGAGGGCGACGCCACCGCCGTCTGCGTGACCTCGCCTCCGGGCGTAGCGACATGCCCTTGTTTGGTCGTTCTCCGATGCGGGATTCGGCCGCGCCGCAGCGTTCTGGGATGCGGGATTCGGCCGCGCCGCAGCGACGAAAGGGAGGGGCGTGACTCAGCCTCGCTGTCGGCGCGTCGCCTCGTGCAACGCCTTTGGGCCACGCGCTCTGGCACAACAGCCATTTATGCAAGATGTTTTAGTTTTTTTTTAATGCCATCATTTCATGTTTTGTTCATCAGTGCCATACATCAAAGCCGAAGCCACTACATAGCATGTGAAGGAAAGAACATCGGCAGAAAGCCTATAGCGCAGACAAAAGATGGTCATCGAATCGAGCTTGAACCAACAATACCGCAGTTTTTCGTGCAGCCTATATCAGACACTGAGGCGACGGATCTGACATTCGGGGTTATCAAAACGGAGGTTGTTACATTGCAGACGGAGGAACGACCGAATATTTGCTAAATTACTCGAATGAAGCCGGTCGATTTCTCAATATACAATTTTTAATTAACACCCAACCCTTGCGTTTCTGCGGAACAGGACATTTATAGGCAGCTTGCTGTCTACCTGATTTCTTAGTTTCTTATCTGTACAATAGTTCCTGTGTGTACGATTAACAGCTCCTTCGGTGGCCGAAGGTGTTTTTAGTATGAAACCCTTCGTGTGCTCTTTATATCTCGTGTGAAAAAGAAAGAAATTTCAAAGATCAGGTTTGCCAAACATCCGCTGGGGAGGCTTCGGCGAAGAAAGCGTGCGAGCGAGTTAAGTCCCAGCGGGACATCCTCCACGCGAGAGGATGGGAAGCAAACTAAGGCTTAGATGAGCCCCATTCCCGAGCGACGCTTCTTTACCTTCCACTCGTGGCGCAGCAAGTGATCACCGATCACCGCATCATCTATCAGTGTCAAATCTTAGCCGAGTTCAACCGGTGTCTCTCTCGTTGCTTCCTCTTTCAGTATAATTTCCCATTGTGAAAGCCTCGTTACCTCCTTCGCCCCATCCGGGGCTGATACCCCTGGGAACTCATAGCCAAGAAATTCGCATTAGTATGCGTTTCGGAAAGTAAACTTAAGCATTTTGAGGCTGCTGTGAACGCTTTCAGTATAATTACTACATTAGGATGCAGCGAGAAGCTCACTTCATAATGAGAGGCGGAGCCTTTTATGCTCAAATGTCCCGGTGATTGATGCCCGAGAAAACCATAAGGGACGGCACACATTGCGATGCAGTTTGGAAGCCCGAGCAATGCAGGAAAAATGCTTATGAGCTGATTGGATTTACGGTGAAAAGTGTGACGTCACTGTTTACAAACGGAGATAGGGAATAAGCGTACCCAGTTTTTATTTTGAGCCGTACCTAAATATATGTATGTCTGAGTAGATGGAGGTCGTAGAAATTTAAGTGAGATAAATATTTCGTATTTCCTCCACGCTTTGAAAAAAAAACGAGGATGGCTGGAATCGGAGTAGTGTTGTATCAAATTGTACACAGCTGAATATGCTGATAATGAGCGATATTTTTTCGCAATGGTTTTCAGAAAAATCACAAAAGGGATGTTTCGACGTATATCCAGACAGACGTTCATCAAAATTAGCTTTTTATAACAAAATTTAAACTAGGAACATTGAAATATGTTCATACGTGTCTCACGAATATTCCGAGAAATTTTTTTTTCTGTGGTGAGGAGGAGGTTGATGCCTAAGTATAATCAATACTGGGAGGAAAGTTAACAATAAATGATTCGAATAAACTTTCGTGGGAGCGGCTTTCTCAGTGCACTCCATTCGCAATATCCGCCAAGTGCATGTAGGCTTCAGAACTAAAATTTCAGACGCACAAGCTACAAGTAAAGAGAAAATAACCTAACGTATTTGGCTAGCTAAAGTTAAATACGTTAGGCCAAATAAAAAATCCAAATAAAAAAATATGGCTTTTGCAGCCAATTCTTCGGCCATGCCCTTGAGTTGAAAACGATAAACGGGTTCTCCTTGATACCCTTCCCGCTAAACTAAGACCAAATTCTTTGAAGGATAACCTTCATCTATTATACCCCATCCAATCAGCGAAAGCAGTCTGGGACACTCACCTGAATTTTATATCAGAACCCACTATTTACTCCTGCAATTTCCCACCCATACCCAGCCTGCATCGAAGGTCTTGATACCCCTGAGGGTTGTGATGCATTAGCAAGAGACACCCGTTTTTTTCTTATTTTAATAAACAATAATAAAGCTCAATCATATCTTTTTGGCAAATTATTGATGAGAAATGATCAAAAATTATTCCAATCGGCCAGCTTGACTTTAACGACTTGCAGTCATCCTTTATAAGTGAATGTGCTTTTGTGGTGGCCTATACAAAGGGACCAAATATTCTGCTGCGGCAGTGACCACTGTCTGAGGCATCGTCAACTTTGTGCAGTAGACGGTGCACACGGGACCGCTTTGCACCCGCATTTTTCAGCTGTGTCAGAACCGGAAAAAGTAGCTTAAAAGGAATAATGAGTGGCCAATCTACCTCCGAGGGTAAAAATTGAACGTGGTCGGATCTTAAGTTTCGCATCACGAACATGATAGGTCGCGAAAAGAAACGACTGCTGCGAATAACTTCCCCCCATTTTTATTGTCATTAAGAAAAGGAAAAGAAGTAAGATGCCGGAACTGAATCGGGGAAAAAAAAGAAAAAAAAAGGCATACGGGAAAACCACAGAGGGCACTACTTTGTCGGCGCTGTACAGCTTGAAGATGAATGCCGCAGCAGAGAACAGGGGTCTGGCGCTAGCTTGTGTGTTATCCTCTTCTGTTTCTATAAACGTGCATTGGAGACCCACAAACACGAACATTTCTCTAAGGTTGTTTCCACTCGCTGCTGTTGCTGCTACTGCTGCTGCTGTTATCTCCGCTGTTTTGGCCTGAAGCAAAGCTTATCTGAAAGCAGCCGTGATGCAGGATGGTGGGAGTTAACGAACTCGCCGCGGTCCCCGTGAGATGTTGATAATTAATTACCCGAAGCGCCCGCACGGAGGTTCCATTGTTCAGTGGCACAGGAAACGAGGCACTCCCCATACATCGCGCTGGGGCACGGCCGGCCATATGCGCTCGCCGGAGGGCACCAGCACAAGCGCACCGGTGCCTGCCTCGCGAACTCTTGAGCGCCACTAAGGATGCTTGTTGTCCTCGCTGCTATTTTTTATCCTCCATCCGCTACTATAGATTGATAATATGCAAAGAATGTTTGGAATAGAAGTTCTAGCAAGTTCTTGTATCTTACTTCCTTCGCTTTTCGTGGTACATAAGAGATTCGTTTCGTTTTCATTTTTAGGGGTGACATTTTATCGAGTCTTTGCCGCAATGTCGTCTTCGCATTTTGCGGAAAACAAACACTACCCGAGCTGTGTTTTTTTTCGGTCCACAGTGTCTCAGCGTGTTTCCTGCTAGAAAACGCATGAATATGTTAACGTTATCTTTTCTGTTTGGCGGAGAGAGAAAGAGTAGAAGCGAGTATCGTGCGTCAGACGTGAAGCTCTAAAGGCGCAAAAGTCGGGCCCGCTGCCATGTGGTAAATTTGTGATCTGGCGAATGCTGGGATGGATTCATCTGCTCGCCGATTGCTGTGACCTCAGCCGAGCGTGCAGAAGCTGGGGCCCGACGTACATATGTGAACACTGCGGCAAGGTCAGGAATTGTGCACCGAGTAACAGGCAATAATCAGGTAAGCATCCACCGGTGAGTTACGTGTTATCGAGGTTTAGATTTACCCGCGTTACCGTTGCATGCAGTACTCCATCCTTCTCAGTGAACTTCATCCACTCCACCTTCATTTTTAGTACTGATACAAAGTTCAAGAAGCAGCCGAAGGTCGTGCTACACAAACGAAATTATTCAGGTTATCTCATATCAAGAACCTTTGGACAGCATATTTATGTTAGGAGTCGCTGCACAGCGCGCCAAGCATGTCGTGACGAAAAACTTGTGAATTATGGAGTCGGAGGAAAACCCGTGTATCAGGTAAGCCGGCGTCGTCAGTGGTATTGACCATGAGAGCGAAATCCCGCAGCGCCAGCTTGCGGAGCTACTGAAACCCCCGGGATCGTAAGGTCCTTGGGCAACGGTTGGCCTGCAAGCAGTAACGAATAGTTTTCACCTTTTGAGGATGCCACGTGTGACGCAGAAGTATGGCAAGCAAATTATTAAGCAACGCGAACGGGGCCTAAAACCGCTCTCACGTTCGACCCTAAAAAACGAAGTTTAAGCGTCCTCTAGTTTGTCTTAGGAGTCCACAACTAACCCGTAGACGACTTCAGGAAATAATTTCACAAGTAGACAAAAGTCGCCCCCCATTGCAGACACCAGTGTACAGTCATTTGCGTACCTATACCGATTCGCCAAATGGTGCTATGAAAAGAAGAAACAACCGCTCCAAACTAGCCGAGTTACGGAGGACGTGACCGGCTAATGAGGGTGCAGATTGCCGTCTAGCTACATCAGTGAATGGAGGCTGACTTCAAGCAATCACCGGCCCGCAGCTCGAACAGTTTGGCCGGAATCGCTTGATGGACCGTGGTCACTTCGATTGATTGCCGCAGTCCGCACACGCTGCTTTGGGCCTCAATATAATTGCCAGTCGCTTTCCCAATGACTTGTAAAGTAGGGACACTTGATTGGAACGAGCATTCCGCGAATCGTCTAGCGGTAGTCATGCTCCCTCAGTCTGGCTTTGTAATGCGTTGAGATCAGAAGGTGGACTCTGACGTGGGCTTTTGAGTGCATTACGAAGATACTACGTGCCGCATCTTGTTTTCAAAGTTCTCTTCCAGAAGCCTTGGGCTAGTTCCCTACCAAACGAAGAAACTTTCAGAGCGGCAACTTCGGCGCATGTTGACAGCTTGAAGAATTTCTTGAACTGTTGCGAGTTGCTCTTGTTTTGTCCAATGTACATAATAACATTGTGCCTATATGCTGTTTCCAGTTTATATTATCGGCATGTTGCTACAGTATTCTAATGCGGAAAACTCTATAGCTGTCTTTATCGCGATGAGCCTACTGGCCTGTCAGGCCTTGTAACAAATGTAGGATCTAAACCAGCTCCACACGCAAACGTATCAGCAGCAGTTCGGTGTCGTTCACATTCGCACCGTGATCATCCGCATTGACGCAGTTCGTCTGGAGCGTCGGTTACCGATGGGGTAATGGAGGTGCAAATGTCTCGACGTATGCAAATGTATAAACAATATTTGCAGCCCGTTCTGATCATTTGTTATTTTAAACGAATAACGAAATGATTAAAATGTGTCTTCGTGGGGCATTGCGATAGTTTAACGGGTTTCGCAGCAGCTGGCATGGCCCGTCAGAATCGCCGGCGAATGCAGGCGATAGTGTTCACTTACACCTCCGGCTACAAAAACAAATATAAAACGAAAAAAAAAATGCGCCTTGTTTTACTTCTACGACTTGTTCCTAGTTCCTACCTATACCCATGCTAATAAACTGTTTTACAGTCGATATCTCTGCTCTTTGCGTATTTTCACATTCGCTGAAGCATTGCAAGGTAAGCCAATTGCGTAGCAAAGCTGAAAACTATTATCTTCTCATAATTTCCTTAGTGACATGCAACATAAACGCCTGTTCCCTCTCTATTATATCTGGTAAGAAACTGTGCCGCGAAACAGCACGAGGCGCTTGCTCGACCTTGACCGCACGACGCTCTTGCGGGATGGTCAGTGGGACGCTACGATGCGTTCTGGGGGTTTGTATTTGGACTAATAAGCTTTGCTTACAAGAAGAAAGAGCCGCAAACACAATATAGCGGCAAACAAGTATTTGATTATTCCTAAGCTTTCGCCTTCAAACCTCGCAAGCAGGCGTAGAAGCCCTAGGAATTCTTTAAAAATAAGATAGTGGGGAGGAGTGGGGATAGTGTGGCAGGAAGAGGGATGCCAGGAGCTCAACATCGCCGCGATTGTTGGCTGCAGCATCGTTTGGAGGTGCAGTTGACGTCGGGGCAGCAGTAGTGCCCCCAAATGGAGCGGTGGCAGCCAGACGCCCGCTCTCTGCTAACTGAACGCACTCCGGGGCTAGAGTGGATGCGGGCGCTGTGTCACGCTCCCGCGCCTCCGGGGATCGTGCCGCGATACCCCCTTGTGCGCTGCGGCGCCTCTTAATTTTAATCCAGTTTTCCTTTGTCTTATGTTATGCTTCATCCTCTGTGTAAATAAGTGTGAATAGACTTCGTATTATTCATCATCTACTTGCCTCGTCTCGCCATTTGGTCATCACACGACTCCAAGGCGACACCAACCACCTTCTTCAACGAAATTAACTTTACTCACACCTTCGCCCTTCATGAGTGCACTGCGCGTGCTTAGACAAAATAAGGCGCTCACGTTGCAACTCAAACACTTACAAGTATTCGCTGTGAGATTCGCGGCGACAACGTCGCGGGGATAGCGTGGGTGCTTATTGCCCGCTGTGACCACGTGTCATGTTTATTTTCTGCGTGTAGTGCAAATGAACACCTAGATAGAAGTGTACGGTTTTCCCCTCCTCCTCCTCCTCCTCCTCTCATTGTAGCGTATATCGCTCTCACGAAACGACGCATGTAGAGCTCAAAACATGCGCGTACAGAAATTCGGGGCTAATGAAACGAGAAAATTAAATGGGAGAAAAGTTGGTGCCATGCTTATGAAGAACATGCTAAAGACCGCCCAGCTGTATTTTTCTGACTATGACTTATGGATATCGGGCAGATATTCCTATATCTTTGTTTACAAATGCAAATTGGGATTACACTGTGGTGAGGTTAAAGGCGAGGGGGATTCCAGGTGAGCTCCATAGCGTGCAACCGAAATTGAGATGAGCTTGAATAACCGAACACGAGTCTAAATGGTGATTCTGGGGAGGAACTACACTCTCAGTCGGTGCTTGAAGTAGGGCTGAAGTTACCGAAGTCTTTTAGCCATTTCTGTACAAAGCGTACAAAGCGTACAATCAATAAGTACCTATTGCTTATGTCGCTGTTGTTTATATTAATGATGTAAATAATAGCAGTGTGTTCTGATGATCCTTTGCGTTGCACAATTTTCTTTGTTTTTTGCAGTACATTTATTTAGTCGATTTCATTTTTCGTGTCTTTTATTCTCACTCATGTTGTGTAAGTCATGCTTTCAGACTTGAATTTACTTTGATGTACTAATGCATTATAACCACTGCCTGTAAATTTGTACTTTTCATCTGTTTTATGTATTAATAGGAGGTCCCCCTGACAGTTTTGTAACTTTGGGACCTCCTTCTGTATTAAATGTTGTTGCAATGTTGTTATTGTTGTTGCAATAAAAAAAAAAGTAATGCGTCTTGTATATGTCCCACTTGTGGCCCTTTAGGAAAAACAAGAAATCTGTACTGATGGATCATGACGTCCTCTCCCGCCAAAAACTTCCTTCCGTGCTCTTTTCTGCACTATATTTCCCTTCTACACTCATTCCTCTTCTGTTTTCTTTGTTTCCTTGTGAGGTATACAGTTAGGTTTAGTCAACTGCAAGCGGTAACGTTTGACCGCTTTTCTTACGCCTTTCATGGTGACTTACCGCGTTTTACCTACTCTATGCTGCCAGCAAGTACGCCTCTGCAGCCTCCAATCGGTAAAGCATTTGAAGTTCTTGAATAATCAGAGAAAAAAGCCTGTGTCAAAACTAGACACTTCAAGCACAAAGGTAGCGGCCCTAATTTGGCTCCTTACCTGTAAAAACGTAGGTATATCTCTCATTATTCATTTAAAACAACCGTTATTCGCTTATGTCTTTAAATAAATGTCTTCGTAGATTAATCAATATCGTCCCTAAAAACGTTAGGACAACTTCGAGTTTCTTGTTTTTTTTGTTGTCGTTGTTGCTGTTGAACCCAGTTGGAGTGCCTCAAGCTTCGTTATGGTCAGATTTCACGGCGCTTTTCATCGCAAAAGTGAAGGTATGCTGCTAAAAAGAAACAAGAGCGCTGGCCCAGTTTTTCACAGCGCACCGTTCTGATCGGTAGAGCTGTCTCACGCCATCTAAAAATCACGAATTTCCGCGGTTCTCCAGAAAAGTACAGCAGGGAGACCACAAGCGACGTCTTTCCGACTCTACACGGAGCCGTTATTAGATTTAAGACCACAGACGCCATCTACGTGAACGGGACGCCTTCATACGTCGAAAGGCTTCAGAAAGAGCAAAAAAAAAAGAAAAAGTAAGGCTAACCAACCAGCTCCAATGGAGACTATGAGTCGGCTTCTCTGCCAAGCCCTAATCGATAACGGAAAATCGTCAGGCTCTAAAAGAATGATAAAGAAACGAGCCTGGCACTAGCTAAAAGTAGGGTGGTAGAAGTGTGGAGCTTGAAGTGTTGCACAAGTTTGTTCAGCTCAGTTCAGTTAATCTCGCTGTTCTTAAGGAAGGATGAGCATGATAATATTTACGGTTTCCACACAAATTTTTAGTTTCGGACAGGTCCGGAGCTATGGTTTTGATTTAAGTAAGCGTCACACAGAACAGCCTCTCGTTTGCTAATAATTAAAAAAAAAGCCGGTGGATAAAGTATAGCGAAACTTCGTAAACAAGTATACTGATGTCCATTCAAAAACCTAAAGGATTCAAATGTCTTATAGTGTGACGATAGACATGATGCAATTACACAGACACAGCGCCCATGAAAGCAATCTCATGTCATATCTATTAGCTGAGGGCGTTGATTGAGAAGCTACTAACTGTGGTTAAACGCCTTCGATGAGCGTTCCAGGGGGCAGCGAGCCGAAGATCGCACGGCACTGAATTAGACGTTGACTTTGAGTCGTCCCTTTATGGCGGTTTCTAGAAATGCTTGCTTTTAAGAGAGACATCTTTTAGAGCGCAACACTCAGCCCAAATACAAAAAGAGATAGCGACAGGTGGAAACCGACAACAGCCAACTTTTAGTGGGGAAAGTTTGTGTAAATGGCTAATATAGAGCATCCTGCAAGTTAGAGTTTGGTTATGATGAGTCCAGCAAAAAAAAAAAAAAAAAAAAAACATATCAGTGTACAGCAATGAAAATATATAAGATAATAGCTAAAACGCAACGCAATAGGGTAGCTTTGGCCGGGCCACTCAGTATGATATAACATTAATCGATGTGAGAGAACGTTTTAATTGCACAGGATAATTGGTACTGATAAATTTGGCTGCTAATAAATACTACTAACGTTCTTTACTAACGTTCCTGGACGGTGCAGTGGGGGATGACATGGAAAGTCTCCACCATAGTAATCGCTGTTTTGATCATTGCAGCTGTTTGCGTAATTATGATAGGTAGAGCATGCATTATAAACCCTCTACGGTCGCCGTGTGGTGCCAATGAATTTGGAGGTAAATTCACTGCCTTCCGGGATCAGCCTTGTCTCGGTAGTTGGATGCACATTTCGGGAAGCTTCAGCGGAAAGGCCGACTCGCTTTGCCGCTTGCAGATGCATGCCCGTCTCATATGTACTCACCGGAACCATGTAGAAACGTTTTTCACGGCCTTCCGCGCGTTTACAGTGGAAGAAATTTCTTCTTCATGGTAACTTTAACCTTCAGTGTTTCCTTTGCATTAGTAGTCATGAAGCCAAATGACATGTTTTTTTTTTTTTTTGCTGAGAAGAAAAAAGAAATAAAACCAGCGCGCAACGCCATACTTCTTTAAGCGCCTTCGAGGCAATGACATGTCGCCGCATGGTCCGCTGCCATTGTATATGACACCGTATACAGGAAGAAGGTAAGTTATTTTCTACTAGTGTTGTACCAAAGAAAACGACAAACATAATAAAAAACTACGTTTACTCGTCCACAGGGTTAGCTGAAGCACCAACTTTGGCTTTATCGTGGAATTCATCGGGAGTCCCTAGCAAAAACTACTCTCGCGAATGTGCATAGGTTAACAGCCCGTTTAAACTTGAAAGAAATGCAGAATTTGTGACTAAATTACTGTACGCCAAGATGATAAGTGGAAGAGCATTGCTCCAGCTAAGCCTGTGGCCACCTGTGCGCTAAAATCTTCGGAAGTAAAGAAGGGTTGGAGTAAAGAACTTTGGAAAGCCACTCATTTAGAAACAAGAAGCCGACACCAGGCAGATACCCCAAGTCAGAAGTATTTTATACTTTCTTACTTTATTTTTGGTAAAACACTGGAAATGGAATGGCCATGACTTCTTTAACTGTTCTAGTTAGCCGCCTGCGTGAAGGTATCGCTGAGGGGAATATATACAAAAGAAAACTGGCTACGCGGACGCTGTATTCGATAGGGCCGTAAATTTCGAAACTTGTAGCAGTATGGCCGATACTTGATTCGGAGGCGGCGAGGTTGAGAAAACAGGGAACATCTGGCCTTGTGCTTCTTACTGATCAAACGTTTTTCTTGCTTCCGAACGACTATCTTTCGAACACAGTTCTCGGTCACAAGCTGATCGTTAAAGCTCGCTGGGGGAAATGGAGGCGCGTTTTATTTGTTCTTGAAATCCTTATCGTTAGGTTTTTGTTACGCGATCCAAACCGATCCAAGAGCAACCTAAAATTGAAAAAAAAAATTACGCCCCTGTCTCATTTGTCCAAATGTTTTTTTATTGCGCATCAAAAGTTGCCGGAGAAAGCAACGATTGCAGCTAGGCTTTATTGTAAATGTCTGCTTTGTTGGTTTTTTCCGAATATATTTTTTATTGTCTGTTAATATTACAGTTTATTTATTTATTTATTTATTTATTTATTTATTTATTTATTTATTTATTTATTTATTTATTTATTTATTTATTTATTTTGTTAACGCTATTGTAGGCTCACGGGAAGATGTTTCCTTCAGCAAACCTTTCTGAACTTTTTCTAAATTTTTTCTTCTGTCATACTTCATCTAAGCTATTAAGCAACTACATATAACGAGCGCAGAGGCGTATCCCGGTGAGAGGGGTTGGGCAGGGGGGCGGGGGGGGGGGGGGGCTTACGGAGCTGCAGACCCCTCCCCCCAAATGTGTTTGCCGAGCCTCTGGGCGTAACGTATTGCAAAAAACAAAGGAGGCCAACTTTTGTTTCTCCAGTTTGGTTACAGCATCAGCCCTGAGGGCGGAGGTGATAGCAAAGGTGCATGTAATCTTTGTTCTCCAGTGATTCAGTTCACAGGCTTTATCTGGCACTTTCCGATGTAAGAGGTGGCAGGCGTGACGTCTACTTGAAAAGAGCGATGCATCACTGTATGAAGTGAACCGTAGCGACAGCGCTAAACGAAGCTTCGACATCGAAGTCGCATTAGCTTTCAGACGTGGGAAGGAAGAGCGTGTACCAGACATTACAGGGCAGTTCAGGACACCCCACTGCAGAGATCATTGTTCATTTCAAGCTTCCTGGGAAGGAAAAAATAGATAAACAGTACTTCAAACAAGACACGATGATAATTCATGTTTAAATGGTTGCTGCCAGCAGTGCCTAAAATTAGTAGTGTTTGTTACGTTTTTTTGAGCCTCCGCATGACTTATAAAAGAAAGAAATATCCCGTGCACGTTGTTGTCGACACAGTATAGTCTAACTTTTAAAAAGGCGCCCTTGTACCGCCTACAGGACTAGTGCGAAGGGTAATTGAATGAATGAATGAATTTATTCTAAACAAGGAAAGGAAAGACCACCAGCAGGCGTAGTTTGTCTCACCTAGGGATGGACACCGGAACGCCTGCTGGTGTGGGGGGTGTGGGGAATGGGGAAAACAGTTGTACAGGGAAGGGAGGATAGAGAGAAGAAGAGGTTACATATATACAAATATACAGGTCTAACAACATATATGTACAATATATCAAGGTAAACACTTTTTTAAAACACGAAGACAAAAAAAAACACAAAAAAAGAAAAACGAAGCACCCACACACACACCGTTTAGTTTATGTGGGGAGAAAGCGGAGAGCCGGGAGGAGTTCTGAGGCATCAGGTACGACCCCAGGGCCTCATGGACTCCTCCCGCTCTCTGGCACTGCCTGGCGGCCACAGAAATTCTTCGAGGGGTCGAGCCCCTCCCCCGAAGGCGGCCAACAGTTCGGTCCTCCCTGCCACAAACTGGGGGCACTCCAGGACCAGATGTGGCAGGGTCTGGACAGCCGCCCGGCAGTGCTGGCACGACGGGTCATTGATGAGTGCCAGGCGGTGTTTTCGCTCGTCTGTCCACACGCGCCCCACGCGTAGGCGCAGGACAGCCGAGCGTTGATGTCTCGGCATCCGTGTGGCCCGGACGGGTGGTGGAGCCTCTCCAGCTGCCAACCTCGGGTCCGGATGCTGGGCCCGTACATGTCGCTGTATCAGCAGGCGGGCGTCATCCGCAGCTGCGTGGGCTGCCGTGGGCGAAGGGGGCAGCTCGTGGGCGTCGGCGGCCAGTTCGTCTGCCCTCTCATTGCCCTCCAGCCCAATGTGGCCTGGCACCCACTGCAGCCGCATGCGAGTCCCCCGCTGAGCCAGCCGTGCCACCTTGTCCCGCACGGCCCGCACCAGGAGGGAGCGCGGGTCGCCCTCCTGGATCCGGAGTAGGGCCACTCGAGAGTCACACAGCAGGGCGCAGCGCTCGGGGGGCGGCTCCAGCTCCAGTAGAAGGTCCAGGCCAAGGCTTACGCCCACAATTTCGGTCGTAGCCGATGATGCGGCGTAGTGCAGCCGCGCCTGCCTGGTAGCCTCCCCCAGCACTGCCGCCGCCGTGGCCGAACCCTGCTGCTGCCGCACGGAACCATCCGTGTACACCATGGTGTGGTCCTCCAGGTCGCCCCACACGAGGGCCTCCAGTGCAGGGGGGCGGCTGGAGGGAGGGCCTGCTTCCACGGGGCCACCACCTCCTCGTACAGGGCCAACATGCGCCCCATGCGCGAGTGGCGGTGTGTGCGCAGCCGCTGCAGCAGGGGGCTGCCTCCCTCAGCCCGCCGCAGCCGGTCAATGTGGCCCAGGGCGCGCTGGTCCGCCGTCATTTGGAGCGTCAATGCCCCCGCCTCAGCCAGCGTCTTCGCACACTGGGAGTCTCGAGGCAGGCCAAAGCAGGTGCGGACGCCCCTGCGGTGGTCGCCCTCTAGCTGCTGCCAGCTGGGCTTGCGCAGGGTGACCAATGGTAGCCCGCACATGAGCAGACCCAAAGCCGCAGCATTGTAGAGCCGCAGGGCCATTCGCTGCGAGCAGCCGCGGTCCCTGGCAGCCATCTTTCGCACTTCGCACAGCCGTGGTGGCCATCTGTGCCCTGGCTCGGAGCTCCCTGGTGGCCTGCCGTAAGTTGACGCAGTGGTCCAGTGTGAGCCTCAGGTAGCGCACACTGGACTTCCAGCTGAGCTCCTCGCCATCGATGTGCAGGCACTTGGCCCTGCGACGGGACTGGGCATCCGGGTGGACCAGCATCGCCTCTGCCTTGCTTGCTGACAGCTGCAGGCCAACATTGACCAGCTTGGCCCGCACCGCATCCAGGGCCGCCTGCAGCTGCAGCACGATGCTTCGGCAGCTCCCCTTGGGGCCCAGCACCCACAGGGCCACGTCGTCGGCATGCACAGACATGTACACCCTGGGTGCCCCTACTCTCGGCAGGCAGTCTGGTAGTGCCGCCATGACCAGGTTGAATAGGAAGGGGCTGACGACTGAGCCCTGCGGGGTGCCCACGTTCACTGGCCGGGGCGCCGACAGGGCGCTGCCCACCTGCACCCGCGCCGTGCGGCCCGTCAAGAACGCCTCGACGAAACCCCGCAGCTTGCCCGAGATACCTGCCTCCTCCAAGGCCAGGGAGATGGCAGGGCGCTGCAGGTTGTCGAAGGCGCCCTTGACGTCTAGCAGCACCAGGGCTGCCACCTGCCTGGTGGCCCGGGCATGCTCCAGTGCTGCCAACACGTCGGCAGTGGAGTCCGTCGCAGCCCTATGCCTCCGGAAGCCTGTGAGCTGCTCCGGGATGAACTCCTCCTCCGACGTGATGGCCTCCATCCTGCGCAGGGCCACCCGCTCCAGCAGCTTGCAGCCACAGGAGGTGAGGGCAACGGGGCGGTAGGCCGTAACTGCCCCAAAACCACGGCCTGGCTTGGGGAGGGACCGCAGGATGGCCAACAGCCAATCGGGAGGCAGCCGCCCTGTCGCCCAGATGCGGTTGTAGGCAGCCAGAAGCCTCGCGAACCCCACCTCGTCGCAGCATCTGGTTGCGCAGCATCTGGTAGGTGAGGCCGTCAGCCCCTGGTGCTGACTTCCGCTTGCAGGAGCGCAGCGCCCCACGGAGTTCGGCCTCCGTTATGGGGGCGTCATTGAGGGGATGTCGTCCCTCTGACTCCTCCGGCGCTGCAACCACCTGCCCAGCCGCTACCTGTTGTGGCGGCAGGAAGTGCTCCGCGAAAAGCTCGGCCAGCTCCTCGTAGCTGGCGTTCCTCCTGATGGCCAGGGCTGCGAGGGGGTTGCGGTTACCACGGGGCTTGAGGACCGACTGGAAAATGCCCCAGAGGCGGCGGCAGCGTGGGTCGGCCTCCGAGCTAACGCATAGCTCGGCCCAACGCTGCCTGCTGAGGCGGTTGGAGTGCCGTCGACAGGCCGCGTCCACACGGCGGTATGCCGTCCAGTCAGTCCTGGCTCCGGTGCGCTGCGCCTTCCTCTCAGTCCGGTTCCGCTCCGCTCGCAGCTGCAGCAGCTTTAGGTCTGGCGTGGTGGCATCCTTGGCAATGGAGCAGCTCCACGTGGCTCGCTTGGCGCAGCGAACCAGGCCCGCGAACAGCTCCTCTCCCTCCCCCAGGTCCTCCTCAGCAAGGCAGCGCCGGAAGTGGTCCCAGTGGGTGACGTGGTGCCGTGTGGGTCGCCTGTCCGGCTTGCCTGTTGGTGCGTAGTGCAGCGGGTCGTGGTCTGAGCCCCAGGTGCTGGGCTCCCGCCTCCAGGTGGCCTCGACCCCGGCTGACACCAGGCTGAGGTCAATGACCGTGGAAGTGGTATTGCCTCGCCTAAAGGTGCACTCACCAGTGTTCAGCACAGTCAGGTTGAGGCGCAGCATGGTGTCCCACAGGTGTTCTCCGCGTGTGTCAGTCCGGCCATCTCCGCACACAGTGTGATGTGCGTTGAAGTCACCAGAGAGGAGATGCCGGGCTGCGCAGAGGGACACCAGCCGATCCAGGAGGCTCGAGTCACAGTGTTGGTTGGGGCCCACGTACACACTGCACACAGTCACGTCACCACCCGGCACGAGCCGAAGCGTCACTGCCACACACTCCTGCACAGATGTTGTCACCGCACTGGTGTCCAGCACCGTGTTCTGCACGTCACTGCGCACAAACAGTGAAGCCCGCGAGGATCCTGGGGGTGGGAGGGGTCGCCGCACACCACAGCCGAGCACTGCCTGCTGTCACACGCCGTGGGACTATGGTAACCCGTGTATCCCGGCAGCGTGAACGCCGAGCCATCACCCACATGCACATAGCTCTCCTGCAGAGCCACCGCATCGGGCGCGTGCTGCAGCAGGTACGCGCTCAGTTCCGCACGACGCGGGCGGAGCGCGTTTACATTCCACTGCAGCACAGTGGGCACCGGAGGCTGTTTGCGGCGGCTCCTAGCCATGATGGGGCTCGGGGAGTGGTCGTCCCTGCACGGCCTGGACGCACAGGGGTCGGAGGGGATTGTCAGCAGGCAGAAGCTCTCCCACGCTTCGAAGGACAAGGTCTAAGTGTTCCTGCTGCTGCGGTAAACTCCACCGCCCTCGTCCCGGCCGTGCTGGGGGTGCCTGGCTGCTCTGCTGCTGCTGGGCTGGGGCGACTTGGCTGCCATGCGGCGGCGGCTGCCGTCCGGCGTTCTGGCTGCAGCTGCTGCTCCTCGGGTGCTGGTGCATCGATGTCGCCGGCGCGACAGGGGGCGGTTTGAGCTGCGCGGCCGCCCGCACGCCGCTCGAGCGTCCACGCGAGAGGTTGGCGCCTGCGCTCGTGCTAGGGCAGCACACAATCGGCGCTCTTCCTGCCAGCGCGGACAGGAGCGGTCGAGCACGGTGTGGGGGCCCCCGCAGTTAGTGCAGAAAGGCTGCGCTGCCTTGCACATTGCCATGGTGTGGGAGCCCCCGCATCGCCAGCACCTTCTGTCGCGGTTGCAGCTCGCTGTTGCGTGGTCAAGCCCGCCGCACCTGTCACATTGCAGCGGTCGCGGTCGACACGGCCTCACCGGCCGCCGGAGCCTGTGCAGCGCTACCTCCGCAGGGGGGATGGGTGCCGAGAAACGCAGATACACTGCAGGCCCCCTGCGAACGGCCGACTGCACCGGCACGGTGCAGTCGGCCGGTATTTTGTTTGCTAAATTTTTATATGGCGGGCGCAAAAATACATACGATTTCTACAAAACGAGCGTCGTTTGAGACTCAGTTCTTTTAGGAAAGCAGTCGTTCCAATCCCTCCTTTACAAGTTAGCCATATTTTTAGCGCAAGTTTCGTAAGCCTGCGGTAAGGCCTAAATGCAGATAGGGGACCCAAAAGAGGCAAGAAACGACAAATACTGCACGTAAGCCCCCATGCTAAAGCGCAAGTGGCCTACTTACGGCCAAAATGGACCATAGCGTGCGTGCCTCGCTCCCCGCGTTTCGTGCCTCGTCTCCCGTTTCCGTTATTCGTCCCTGTGCATTACGCGCCCTTTCCAGCCAAAGCTAAAGTGGCCACCATTTATTGTAGCCCGATGGACATCAGCCTCCAGGGAGGGGCTCACCTGAAATTCAACCCCACCCTGATAGCGTGCTTCTTGGCAGTAACACTCAGTGTGCGGCGAAGCTAGCTGTACAAGTAGTAGAAGAGGGCTGAAGACAGCGAAAGAAAAAGAAGAAAGACCCGTTGTAAACACGCCGATGAACCAATCGATGATTATAATAGCTTCTTGGAAAGCAAGAAGCAAGAAAAAGTACATTCAAAGGTTAGAATTTAAATATGCAACCAATGGCAATGTTCTCCTTTTCTTCGTTTCTCTCTGCCACTCTGTATGTAACCTTTCTTGGCTCCTACTATTTAATCCCCGAACCATTGCCAAGGTTGGAACTTAAAATAAACGACTTCACTCGCTACCGGAGCCCTGAGAATACAGTAAGAGACAGAAATAAGTGAGGGTGCGACTAGTGTAGCTTGCGCGTGTAAGGGTACATGTGGGATATGTGCTTCTGGGATTTGCCTCGGTTGAGTTTGCACAGGCTACTGCAGCTTACCCGTTTCTTCAAGGCTTATGCGTGATTACATTTTTCTGCAAGAATGTTTAAGCCATCACCAGGGACTCATTCAGTAGCGCATAGTATTTTCTGGTAACTGGTGAAATGCAATTTTCTTACTTCGTCAGCTTCTCCCAGTGCTATATCTTGATTTCAGCACGCCTGCGTTTACGCGGAAGTTAATCTTCCAGGTAGCGAGCTCGCTTCACATGACGCCGCCTGTGTACTTATTTGCTTCGACGCCTGCACTTGCCTGAGTCATGTCCGATATATGTGATCATAGGACGGTTTATGTTGGTGATGGCACTGCTATTGATTGCTCGGAAATAATTGGCTATAACTGGGTGCCGATAGAAACAGGAGATAGAAGTGGGACGCTGACGTTCGGCTTCTTTCTGTTGTGTCCCGTGCACCAGGTTTGTTCTGCCCTAAAAAGCCAACGCTCAAGCGTAAGAAAGAAATCCGGGGCTAATTCATTTTTACGCACCACTTTTTCCTGCCGAAATGTCTCTCACCGCAGTACATGTTCTATTTATTAACTTTTATGCACGCAATAACCACTATCGCCGTACTCGCGTCGCGTGAAAGAGCGGAAAAATGTTTCTGAACAGTTTGTAGAGGCACATTTCGTTCCAAACAGGGAACTCACATCGAGTGTAAAACAGAACACAACACATGGTCTTTGGGAAATCGCCAGATATCTCTTACCGAGCTCCAGAACATCAATAGCGAACGGCAACGACAGCACAAACTACACACAACAAACCAGGCTTCGGCACACGCGTTTGTTATGTTGCTCATAGCAGCGCAGTGCGTTCTCGTGAGGTCCGGCCAATGCTCTTCCGAACGCCTCTGGGGGCTGGAATAAAAGTGAATCTCCTTTAACAGCGCTGATGCGGTTGAAAAGGTCATAGTCACTAGAGGAACACCAACGTTTGCTTTGCATCTGATGCGTGCCGCGCAGGCGATAGAATAAATTTAAGAGAAAGAGAAGCACAGAACCCACAAAGGAAAGAAAATAGGAGTTCATTCGCAGGTAAACAACCAATTGTTATAGACTAAAAAAAACTAAGAAATAAGGTAGACGAAAAGAATCTGGAAAGGCCTTAAGAATTCTATCGCTAATACATTTTTTGTTCACTCGCTCTTTGCAGGTGTGGTCCTCCCAAAGCTTCCGGTGGACCTCCTGTGCAGGTCTCCAACTCTGAAAGCATAAAATAAGGTATGGTAGAAAATATTTCACAGTTTAGGAGGTGCCTGAAACAGTGGGAGAGCGGTAAGGGAGGAATAAGAATAACAAGACTTAAAAAAGGGCATGTACACCTTGAAAGGGACAACGCGGAAAACAAAAGTCAACAAAAGGGCCGTTAAACAAGGGTTCGGAGAGTGGTAGAAACACGGAATAAGGCCACGAAGTTTGTCGACCGAGATTCTACCAGGGCAGAAACAGCGGGGCGAAGTATTAAACACTCGCCGTTGTGGAAACTTGTGCTCAGTGACCTGACCTATAACCCCACCCAACCCTTGAAAAAAAAAAAATACTGAAGTAAACCGAAGGAACTGCGATTGGTTTTGCGGAAGGAAGCTGAGGAAATGAGTCATTGGGATTCTGTAACGGGATTGAGAAAAAAAAGTTACAGTTTACAGTAAAACATGTTGTACGGGACTTACAAAAACGGATAAAAAAACGCAAGTCCTCGCATCTTCTTGAAAAATGCGGCTGTTATTGTGGCCAGAGCGCCCAGCCCAAATTCGCTGCTCCGGGCGACGCACCGACAGCGGGGCCGATTCACGCCTCGGCCAAACCGCCCGAGGTAGACGTGCCTCAACTTTCAGGCGTCGCAGAGTCACCTCTCCACTCGCCCTCTCAACGGCAGGGCTGAATCATTCCTCGGATGAACGGCCCGCGGGAGACACGCAGCGGCATGCCTGGAAACGGTGCCCCTGAATCGCCTTTCCTTTCCCCATCGTGGCGGCTCGGCTGACGCAACGGCTTCGCCTCCATTCGTCGGATTCAAACTTCGGCCAGCGAGAGTCCTTATTGGAGCATTTCAAACCACTCGCCGCTGCAACGGACCTCCGGGGGTATGAAACCAGCCCGGGAGCACACCGAGCATGGCACTTTTCGGAGGCACGAGTGGAGATAACGCTTTTGTTACCCTTGTACATACTGTATAGAAATGTTGCTTCAAGCCTTCGTCGGCTCGAGAACTTCATCGCTCTGCACTGCGCCGCGTCGATAGTGGACGGAGCAAGGCAACGTCGCAGCACAGGTTACTGCGCTCGGATGGCCCAGTCACAACACTGGAGGCTGTGGTGAGACGGCCCAAACCCAGCAGTGGGAACTTCGCTGGGATGGCTGAATCCTAACACTGTGTAACGCTGGAACCATCATCCACCGTAATGGATCAGTGTCTAAGGCGTTGGGTTGCTGAGCTCAACGACGCTGGTTCTATCTCGGTCCTGGTGGCCGTTTTCTTTGTGCAGGCGAGAAACAAGAACGGCCCTGTGTCTTGATTTCGGCGCTCGTAAAGATCCCCCGTAATTTAACTTCACGGGTACTTCTCCATTGCGGCCCACCTCTTGCGCCTAAAGCCCCCCAAATTTTAAAATTTTGAATTCTGCAAGCATTGAATGAGTTCGTTTGGGAAGGAAGTGCGTGTCCATTACGAACGCATCTCGGGCTCAGGTCCTTAAATCCATATAGACGTATTCCGTACGTCGTACATCTTGAATCTATTCGGACGTATTCCCTACGTCGTTCAGTTTGCAATGGCGTGTGTCGGTATATGGCACAATTTATGTTGCTCGGTACTGCCGGATATGAGACTGTTGGTCTACTTAAATACTAGCAGTGCACATTAGGCACACTTTACGGCTTTTAACTTGCCGTCATGCTACTGCATTACTCGCCGAGGTCGGTAATCCTGCTCTGTTGCTCTCACTGCGCAAATTTCGGCAGCTCTTGGAGCTACACAGCCATGACTGCGTCGTTTTTTATACTGCTTTGCAGCATGTGGGGTTCATTCATTACACTAATGGGAGTGAAGAAAAACCCAGAGTACCCTTGTACCCTTTCTTAGTCCCCCCCCCCCCCCCCCCCCGTTGTCAAATAAGTACCAATTCTATCATTGCGGGAAGAACAAAGCGGTCGTACACCCTGCAGCAGTAGTCTTGCAACGGCCTTCAGCACGGCAGATGTAACGGTCACACCGGCAGAATTCATTTTTACTAAGTTCGCATTTGCCAGTGTCCCGACACTGATTTTTCCCTAGCAGCCCTACGTACACCACGTGGTGTTGAGAACACGGTATTTCAGAACCCCACGCGATGTGTGAGGATAACACGTCGTCTTCAAAATACCAATGTTCCTGATCAAAGGGCACTCACGATGAAGAATACCAAGATAAAAGCCGGAGCAGAGGAAAACTTTAGAGCTTCCCTTCTGAACGCCTTTTTAGGAGAAGTGTTTCAGTTGCAGCAGCGTTACAACCAGGAGTGTGAGCATGGTCATTTAGTTCAAATGTTGTAATTTTTGAACAATATAAGCATGGTCTCTTCATCCGGGTCTAGAACTAAATATCTTAACTTCAGCAGGAATACTCCCTCAAATTAGTTCCCCCAAAACTAACGAGAACGGGAAAAATATTATGAATGCTGCGAATGCCTTATTATTTTTTCTTTAGCTGCTTTTAGGACCAGATGTAGTTTAACTCCATGGCTTTTTTCGGCGTGACTGCTTCAGCCGATATATGTTGTAAAATTTTGAACCCTAAGTACTGATTTCTCGCGGAGCCACCATGTTCTGGAAAGTTGTTTTACACGTGCAGGGTTTCCTGTTCACGTTCACTACCCACAACAATAACACGCACTAAAAATAGTTCCGGTTTAACACTTCTAAACCTGGTAAACTCGAGCGAAAGCAAAGTCTATGCACACGGTGTTTCGTGAAAGTTTGTTGGGCAATGGGAGACCCCACTGACCCAATCATCGCCGGAGAAACCACAAGGCGTCATGTTCAGACCCTTTTAAACAGCGCGGGCTCGCGGCCTCCTGGACCGAGGAGGCTGAACTCACCCTCTACTATCCTTTGACGTAAATAAACGTTTAAGTCCCATTACTACTACTGCTACTACTACTACTACTACTATTACTACTACTACTACTATTGCTACTACTACTACTATTGCTACTACTACTACTACTACTACTACTACTACTACTACTACTACTACTACTACTACTACTACTACTACTACTACTACATTGGAGCCCCGCTGGTACGTCCCCCGGACTTACAACGACACGATTCTTACGACGGATCACCGTGGTCCCGGCAAACTCCCCATAGAAACCACGCATTAAATACTCCGATGATATGACGCTCGTGTGCACGTGGTCCACCTCATACGACGGACCCTGGCGTGGATAAGCCGGCGTTTTCCCATAGTTTACACCGCTTCACCGCTTCGTCCCGACCTTTCGTTATCCTGAACCCCCGTTTGATGCTGCTTGATGTGCAAAGGTCCGCATGCGGGTGAGACCACTTGCTGAACAGACGTAAGCAAGCAGGCGGGTACTCGTTAGCGGGAGTTAACCTTCGACGCCTTCACGCAGCAACAGTAAGCCAACGCACAACCGCGAAAAGTCGAAGTTCAGGTGGCAGGCGGACCACGAATTTGAAGCTCCCATTGAAACACCGACGAATGCGAAAACACATACAACGCAACCCCAAGGCGATGACTTTACACCCGCTTTCTCCGCCCGCTCGATCCCAGTTTCTTCCTTTCACAACGCTCTCCTTACATCGCTGCTCTCTGATTATCGGTGCCTTTCAAAGCGGCGTTGTCACTCTGCTCCTTTCTTTGCTAGGGCACCACAATAAGCACACATCCACCGCAAGGGTGGAGACACGTATACGTTGGCGCCGCCATTTTGGGTCATTCGCTGCCACCGCAGCAAGTCACTGTAGGAAAACCGAGCCATAATTTTCACCGCAACACAGTTTACTCGCGAAGTTTAAACCTTTTATCCATTTCGCGTTGCTGGGAATTGTGGGAAACGAAAACAGCTATGTGTTGAGCCCTTTGACCCAATAGTGACGGCACGGGACTGTTTGAAGGGTGTCTCATCCTGTATGGGAATGCGGAGTTTTTTCATCTACGCCTTGTACTATCGTTCGTTCCGCTTAGCCTTGCCAGTTTAACAACGGCTTTCTCCCCTAGCTATCAATTTGCTCGACCAGGTCGGCCTTATCTCTCTCGCGCAAGGCGCGGGGCTGGCGGATTTGCAAATATAGTAGTTTAAATAGGTTCTTAGCCCACCTGTCTCATGAGATGGTCTGCTAGGCCGGCATCTACCCGAACCCCGGTCGTACGACACCCCGATCATACGACTTTTTCTGACGGTCCCTTGAAAGTCGTATTATGGGGGTTCCACAGTACTACTACTACTACTAGTACTACTGCTACTGCTACTACTACTGTCACCGTTGCTTGATATTTTGCAACCTGTCACGCAACTAAATCTAGTGGATGATTGGGAACATCCTTTCACTTTCGCTGAGGTGAGATATAAAGCTGAAATAGAGTAATAGCATATAGAAACCCATGTATAGGTGAAGATAAGATAAGATGAGAAAATACGTTTTCCCAGAGTGACCACCCTTTAGCTCGCTCGAGAGCACTCCGCCTCACTACCTACTCATTGCCTTCTTAGAGCACCCTGTTGTTCCCATCTCAGGTGGCAAAAGGAAACGGCAGCAGGATTTGGTATCACGAAGGGCCAGGGTAGAAAGGGTTCATAGAAGAGCATGTGCTAGTAGAAAATAGCCGCGAAAAGCAGGCATAAAAACGATCGTTTCCTGGCCGAGCAGGCTAAACGGGTTATGGCCCCTTCAGGTTTTCTGTATTTTCTGTTCATTCGTCTTCACCCCATCCGGAGACCTTGTCGGCAGCCCTGAAACAATGTTTCCTTTTCTCTTCCCTGGGCAAACCATAGATGGGTCGACTGCCTTTTTATTACGAAGCAAGCTGAACCTTGGGAACGTGTGAGAAGGAGAATTCTTCCTTCCTCGCCGAGTCGAAAAAGTCGTCAGCCTAACAGCCTCAATTTCTTTGTTTTGTTTCTTCTCTTTCTGGTGCAGTAATTTTCGCGATAACTACGTCCCAGAAACATTGCACGTCTAACGCCCGTTCGAACCTCATTATACGCCTCCGCTATTTTCGCAACAAAAGGCTCGCGGCTTTCCCGAAAAGGGCATCTCTTTTGTCTGAGTTCTATTGCGTGTTCGTTTTCTGTAGTCAGTCACGGATGGGCTGAGCGAAGCCTGTCATGGCATCCGAATAACTGGTAGCTGAAAAACTTGCGATGTCGATGAGTTTACATGCTCAGATTGGGATTGCAGTGCCGAACTTGCACGTTAACATAAGGCGCAAGGTCAAAGGTGGCTGTGGAATAATTAAACCACACGCGGATCTTCAACGTGCGTCGTCGTAATGCCGTCAAAAGGGCGTTTCCTTTTTCCGCTTCCATCATAACAAAAAAAAAAGGCCGCGTCGGAAGGTCGTCTCAGTGTAATGGGGCTCAGCTGCACAGCGCCTTAGCCGTTATTTGTAAGGTTACTTGAACCAACACAATGAACCACCTATTGTAGGCATCAGGGGCCGCTTTTGAATGTTTCACTTGCTTTCCGCAATGCGTATAAAGCGATGCCGGCGAACTACTGGTCTTCTCGAAGTATTATCGCTCAAATTACCCGCTATTGAAAAAGAGCCTTCGAATATTCCTCAGTAATTCAGTCACCTACTTATATTCAGCCTTTATTTGGGAACGAAGTTTCAGGGTATTTTAGTAAAGTCTTCCAAAACACGATTTCTGGGTGCTTGTCCGTTTTCATTAAAGGAGCCATGAAGAGAAAATGCAAGTTGGTTTTATTCGAAAGATTTCGTGTTTTATAGTGCCCCCACCGCTTGTCCGGATACAAACGGTGCTTTATTCACTGAGAAATTAAACAATTTCGGTTAAAATTTTGATTTTCCCGCTCAATCGTGCGTTTTCGTGGTCCCAAATGACATCACAGGAACCGACCGCTCTGCAGCCTAAAGTACCTTCATTCACGCATCCGCCGTACAGGGTAGAGACACGTATACGCTGGCGCCGCCATGTTCGGTTGCTCGCTCGCCGCCGAAGCAAGTCATTGTGTCAAAACCGCGCTAAAATTATCGCCGCAACGTGGTTTACTGAAGAAGTTTGAATCATATTGTCTGTTTCGCGTTGCTAGGTCTCGTGGGAAACGAAAAGAATAACGCGTTGAGCCCGTTGGCCCAATTGCGGCGGCAAGGGACCGTTCAAAGGTTGTCTCCACCCTGTACAGCGGTGTTGGTTTGTTCCCGCGTTTCTTTACGTTCCGTAACCTAGATGGCGCCACCATACCGTGGCAAGCGTTTGGTTTGTTTTTGCCCGCATTTAAACCTGGCTTGTTTTTGTTCTGGGAGAAAATATTCGTTCCCTGAAACAGTGCTCTCTCGACAAATGGGGTCACGTAAGACACCGTTGCTTGCGTCAATCGGCCAGTGTCGTCTGAGACAACCCCAAGCCCCGTAGTGCTGTGCAGCTAAACCAAGCATGCTGTGCGCAGTACGAACAGCAGAACGCATCAGTACTTCTATGTTTACATGTGCTTTCGTAACTTCCACTGTTTGTTCCATCATTCTTATTGCTTTGTAAAGAATATGCCCTAAATTTAAGCGCAAATCGCTCGTTCGTCTAGTTTGTAAGCTCTTCCTGATTTGCGTCTGCTTCTGCCAGCCTCCGCCAATCGCAGAGCTTAGCTCATGTGACATCATAGGTTCTGTTGCGGGAAATGAGCTGGTGGGTCGCATGACCATTCCCGTTTTTCCTAATTATGTAGCTTATTTGAGCGAAGTTTACGTTAAAAGTGGTGTCAGTATGATTCTAACGAGACAATCTTTTGAATGAACCAAACTTGTGTTTTCTCTTCATGGCTCCTTTAAAAGGCGCGCACGGCTTATGCAAAAAAAAATCTAACACAGAACGACAGACAGACAGACAGACAGACAGACAGACATACATACAGACAGACAGACAGACAGACCCACAGACAGACAGACAGACAGACAGACTTTAATTAGCCACAGACGGGGCGATTAGGCCGGCGACGTCTTCGCCGTCGTCGGTCGGGCAGCTGGGCCCCTTTTGGGCAGGGGTACGGTGCCGTCGACCAGGCGGGTGAGGTCTTCTTGGACTTGGGGGTTTTGGGTCATGCAGGGCGGTCTCCCAGCACTTCCCGCTGGGGGCCTGTATAGCGATGCTATCACAGACCCCTATGATTTAGGATAGCGATGCGTGAGGGGCAGAACAATACGGGCATGCGTGCATGCATATTTCACGAAATATGGCAGACATGATGGCAGGGGTGGGGAAGGAGCGGGTCTGGAGCTGGCGATAGATGACCACGAAGGGCCGGGATAGAGGTGGGTGAGGAGGTGGAAAAATGGTACGCTCTAAACGGTAATGGACGAGATAGTGGAGGCGCAACGTACTGCCCAATTAGAAAGCTAACGAAAAATAAAAATGAGGTGATAACGTTGCTCTGGGCGACAGAGAGCAAGTTGTAGATAAAATTGAGAGAGTGGAAAAAACCCAAACATCGAATTTGCTTGAAGGTATATAATACAGATGCAATAAAATTTCCTGCTAAACAATTTGTGGTGACATTAAAACTGAAATTTTGTGAACGTTTTGAACGAGCTAAAGAAACCACAGGGCTATCGAGTGAAAACCAAAGGCCAGAGTACCGCAAAAAATTGAAGGCAAAGAAAGAGAGAGAGAGAGAGAGAGAGAGAGAGAGAGAGAGAGAGAGAGAGAGAGAGAGAGAGAGAGAGAGAGAGAGAGAGAGAGAGAGAGAGAGAGAGAGAGAGAGAGAGAGAGAGAGAGAGAGAGAGAGAGAGAGAGAGAAAGGTCGCACTATTACAGTAAATAAACAATAGCTGAAGTCCCAGCCTCACCTCAAGCAATGCACAGTCGTTAATGGAACAATACTTGCACTGGGCAGAATAAGCTAACTGGCGTTGCAGCAAACTAATCTCGAGTTCTTTTAGCAGCGTCCGCGAGTTCTACTGGAAGACGAAAGACAGGGGCGTCAATACACTGAACGGCAGGATTTTCAATAAACAAAGACATTCTATGAAATCCGCAGAAGCTTCAATTTATAGTCCTGCTTTCACAAGCAAACGCTGACGTTTCTGAGTTAAAACATCATTCCTTAAATTGAAAAGAGTAACAATAGCTTACACTGAGAAACATATCATAGGGACTGGACAACTGCTGAACGTATAAATTGACTTATTGCTATAGTACGTCGAAAGTAGCTTGCGAAATTATGCTGAAGGTATGCGGCCGAAATTCTGCATGTCACCAAAACTTCCTTACAGTTCCTGTTCTTTTAGAGAAAGAAAACTGCGGCCTAATCATTGCTGCGTGTAAAGTAGCTCCTCAGAATTATAAAATTCGTCGCCGAAATAACAAGGCAGCCATTTGAGATCACGCTTACTAGAGAAATGTGTTTAATCTGTAACAAGCAGATAACTTTCTGATATAATGAGATTATCGGACCAAATTGCAACGCCGTTCATTATTACGCTGTAATAGCAGATGGAGAAAGGTAGAATTAAGGGTTGTGGTGTGACGCGTGAGTTGCTTTGGGCCTATACGGTTAAGGATTCCTCTGAAAAAAAAGGAAGCATCCAGCAAAAAAATCCATTTTTTGTCACCGGGTTCTCCGTTGCTGTAACGGCTAGCATGACCCCTGCGTCTAGTGGGGTAGGAACAATAGAATGAAGACGACACACAGCAGTAATTTTCCCTAGTTGCCCCGCTCCTAAAAAAAGCCATGGTTCCGAATTCCAAAGATTTCTGAGTAGTATGATGAGGAGCCTGCACGAAAGTGGGCGGCTCATGTGCTCCGCCAAGGCGCATTGGACGTAAGAAGATCGGCTCACCTGGCGACAACAAAGACAAGCCCACGCTTTCCTTGTTTGTTCTTCTCCTGTGTATCTTGTCCGTTCTTTCTCTTCTTTCCTACTCATTCGAAGCTGCGCCACAGGGTGTGCGATCGAACTCTGTCGGCTAGAATGGCGCGATTCGCACGCACTTGGGCTTTAAACCCGGGTGGTAAACTGTAAGGCCTGGATTCAATTTTATCAGTTATTTGGCACCATGTATTTTTCGTTCTGAATTGAAATATCTGCACACATGTCTATTTGTTTGCTCCCTACTCAATCATTCACATGCTATCACGCAGCCCACTCCAATTCTCCGAAGAAAACGGGTTTCTGCTTTCTCAACTCTTCCTATTCTTTTCTATCTTTCTACTGAAATTCATTCACAATTGAGACCTTTCGGTGTGCGATGTATTTTTCCGGTACTTATTCGAATTCTTCAATGCTCTGTCTATTTTGCGTCATCGCCTGCGAAAACTGAGGAGCTCCGGAAAAGGATTGAGCGAAGCATTTTTAACTGAGACATTTTTCCTACCTGGAGAAAAAAGTTCAACGAAGGATCTTTATTTACGTGTTATTTTTTTACATACGCGAAGAAGCCCCATTTTTTAGAGGTGTCAGGCCGTGACAGGTTCACGTCACCATTCCAATACCGACCGGAGCCGTAGCTTCTTCGCTCAACCAGATCGTTGAGCTCCGATTTTGCACACCGACCCCAATTCGTCTTCGATTCTTTCACTTCCCTGTTTTTTTGTTTTTTAATTTTCGGAAGTTTATGTTCCCAACTTTTTATTTTCGTATGCAAACATTTTTTTTTATTTTCCCCCGTAAGTGAAAGGTGCGTACTGAACCATTTACCATAGTGTGGCGGGAGGATAACCTGAGCTCTATCTTTTCTGCTGTCTCTTGTATGAAGTGTTACCAAACCTCCGTACTGGCGGATCACATTATTCCTTGGCTGCGATGGCGGCACGGGATTTCGATTCCTCAATTTCTTCATGTACTCCGCTTGCAACACCCGACGCTTGTATTTGAGCGCAACTCATGCATTCTGCATGAACCCACCGCACGTGTGCTTCGATCATGCCCGCTGAACTCTGCCCTTACTTGAAGCCTACCGGCTAAGCCATAGCGTTATAACGAATAAACGTATTCCACAATCCCCGTCCTTTACACCGCCTTGATTGAAAGACCACGTGTAAGGTATGAGCGGGAGTATTTTTTTATTTCCTAGAGCGAGTGCTCACGACGCTTCCGTGGAGCCGAGGGCCCTACCTACTGTCCCTAAATATGGCTGTCTTACCCTGTCTCCTGTTACCGATGAGGACTAGATAAAATCCCGAAAAAAAAAACCCTACTCCGAGGCAATATGGCGGCATAGGTAAAAAGATACATACGGCCTTTTCCCCGTTCTTACCTTCGCAAGAGCTTGTTAAGGTGTGTATGCAGCGATGGTGTGGGCGCCTGCTCACTCCGTTTGGTTGGTCTGTTGTGACAGCTTCTACTACAGAAAGTTCAGCTGTGGTACGTGCTCTTGGCGGAAAAATAACAAAAAATGGGGCTAAAAATGTTTGATGACACTGGCTGTCACGGTTATAGGCTGCGTAGGCTCTCCAAAAAACGCCTATATTTTTAAAAAGGTATGCAACATTGAGCGATGAGAAGAAACGCGCACTATTCGCTCGGATTGGCCTGACGTGCACATGACATTGCCATAATGCCTTTAGACATTTCCCTATTTTTTTGGGGGGGGAGGAGGCGGTGGGTCTAAAATATAATTTGTTTCAAACGACGCGCCCCTTGTACTCAAGTTACGAGGTATCTTGCGAATTTTTAAAACGTATTTCATTGCGACACGCGCACCTGCCACCTATCATAATATTGGCGAAACACCCAGTCGACAAACAGGCCGAATTTCTCATGCCCACAAATTTAGCTCCGACAGGCTTGCCGGGCTGCATTTTAGCCTTTTTATACTCACGTCTTATGAAAGTGGTTCCCCTGGCTTCGATATGACATCAGCGTAATGGCCTAAGTTTAAAAAAATTTCGATACGTTGATAAGCAACTAGTTAAACGTACAAAGGTCAACAGCATATCCCAGAAATTTCAACCCGAATTATATCTCATTCCGTCCTCCGTGGGGGATCAGAGGCTAAGGCGTCGCTTTACTGAGCCCGAGGTCCCTGGCTTGGTTCTCGGCCATGGGGAATGTTTTTCTGATGGCCGTGAAAAACCAAAGCGACCGCCTGTCAAGATTTTAGCGGGGGGGGGGGGGGGTAGAAATACTCCGGTGATCTAAAATATTTCACAACTTTTGCACTACAGCGCACCTCACAGCCAATGTGTGGCCTTGGTGTGTGACATCTTAATTGCAGCGATGCCGTAGCAACACGCGATGTGTTTCAAGTAAAGCGAAAGTTGTAATTGAAACATGAAAGCTACATGGTTGGTTCTACTTTGCAGTTGAACTTGCTTTTCAAAAAGCTCATTTCACGCGTTTCTCGGTGGCTACAGTGCAGAAAACAACAACAAAAAGCGACAGTACCGAATCATGAAAAGTACCCCAGCGGCACTAGTCGGTGGTTATTACTTCATCCTAACCTATTTGTTTAATTTGACGGTTCAATTGTAATGGGTACTGTAGGATGCCTTGTCTCTTCGGAATTGTTTCTGGACGTTTTAGAATTCCGGACGGTAATTCTCTTGAAGCAAGAGTAGATATAAAAGTTCACACAGTTTGGAGGCTACATCTTTAAAATTAAACTTAAAATTAAATTAACCCTAATTAAACTTAAAATTAAAATTAAACCTTAGGTTAAACTGTTTGTTGGTAACCTAATAGGAAGGGAATTCATGGTAAGCAAAAGCTACAATTTGAATTTTGGGTATTGAAGCAAGCGCAGGGCGCTGCGGATACACCGCTGTAAGTGCTATTCAATAAAACCTTTGATCAAGCGGCATAGCACCGCTACAAGCTTGAAGAAGTACAGATGAGTGCACTTGTAGGCCAGTGTAGACCTGGTGTTGACCCCTCTAGAGCTAGTGTTGAACAGGTGTAGGGCTCAGCGAGCCTTGAACGTGGCCAACGTACCACCCATACCACTGCTTCTTCTCTTCCATCCTCCTCACTCAATTTTAGAGCTACAATGGCAACAACGCTAGGCGGAATGGCCGTGGCTGAAACTTGAATCTAATTAAGCATTCAAAGCTTTCCACGAAGTAGACAAATGAACACGGCCCAATCTGGGACACTTCTGGCGGATTTCACTGCATGCGCTGAACGGCTCCTGGCGTACCACGGGCAACCGGTGAGTGGCTCAGAAAGCCACGTAAAATAAAAACGTTATGTTGTGCAAGGAACGAGCCTTCGGTGATTCCCTTCAAAGTGAGCCTCTCGCTGATCAGGAAAAAAAGATGTTTGGAAAGCTACACGAAATTATTTTAAAGTATCTGCGGAAGTTTCCTTTCTTTCGTGCTAAAGAAAAAATGAACAGTCAGGTTCGACATCCAAAGCTGCTATACTCCGAGTCTAGAATGGCGGCTAAGATTTGTTCGCGACCTGCAGATAGAGCGGGATAACAACAAACAGCTGTAACCTTATTAATTGAATATCTGGTGCCCGAAATGTCGCACATAAATTGTTAACGAGGAGCCCCCATCATCCCCATCTTACAAAAACCAATCCAGATGGTTAACGCTCCAAAGCACCCGACTTCCTAATTGCGTTGTTAGTGCAACTTGCAAAATCCTTTCTCATGTCCGTGTTGCTGCTCTTAAGGTTGCAGGCTGATTTCTGAAATTATTGTCGCAGCAACGGCTAGCCGCCCAAAGGGCAGAACTTTTTTTATTAGAGAGCAGTGTTTTCTTTCTGTTAGAATGTTTTGACCCGTAGCCCATCTATTGAGATAACAAGTTACTCTGAGAAAACAGATTATTCTAATAATACGAAGTATATTTCCGGATACATTCATACATTTTATTAGCTTAACTAGTATGTCTTGAGCTTTATTATGTACCTACGTCAATTGATTTTTACGGGAATTCTGTCGGGACGAAAGGACTTGGGTATGTTGCAAAGGGGCACTAATTCCAGATTACATCCATTAACCAGCCAACGTATGGGATCCCAGAACTAACCATGGGGTTTTGGTCTGTTGGCTCTCGCGTATTCTCGTAGCTCTGAGAGAGTATTCCCGGTTTATATCCTATGCTTCACTTGCAGCCCACCCAAGCAACTCGGCTAGCTTGCTGGCCACGTTGGGCTTACATGGGTCTTTCCTATACTTCTCGGACAACGATGAAATTCCGCCATGAAATTGTCTCGACCATCGTTAATTCGGATCCACGGGAGCTGAAGGTGCGCGCCTTGGTGTTTTCTTCTCTGTCGTTCGTCATGTCTTTTCGGCTGATAACAAACAGTTGGACTGCCCAGAGCTCTAGAAGAGAACAACCAATTTTGGTTCGCAGAAATCAGCAGTTTTATTGTTGTTTCGACCACGTTTGATAGCGATTTTTACGCCGATGAACATCAACCAACAAATGTCTGACCAAGGGCCTACAAGACGACCGGGAAAGGCCAACACTTACACGATGAATCACACGGCAACCAAACCATGTGACCCCTGGATGGAAGCAAACTCCTGTAAGTGCGGGCGGCCACGGGCGCAAAAAAAAAAAAAAAAAAAAAAAACCAACTCCGGCATGCTACAAAATGTGGACTCAAATTCGAGAACCCGCCGGTGTTCGGTCTTGCACATACGGGACAGCAATTCTAATAACTCTTTCATTTTGGACTACAACCTGCACTCTCTGCTGCAAGAGCAGTTACTACTTTCCTCCATGACGAGAGAACTTCAAAAAGTTGATTGCAACACAGACTTCTCCTACTACCGCTAACGGCCGCCCTAGACGCTGATAACGGCGCAGAATTCAAACTTCCGGAGTGGTTAAACGGTAGTTACAGCCAGCACCCATGTTTATTATTCTAGAATGCGATCCTAGGAACGAAAAATACGCATGCTCACAAACGTACAACGCACAGACGCAGCGTGTTACGACTCTCACCGGACATTGCGGACTCAGTGCGCTCTTCGGGGCGAGAAGATCAGCTAAGGGCCATCCAGCGGCTCGAGGCTGCACTGGACAGGCAAAGGCGAAAGGGGAACCCGCACTCCCCTCGGCCTCCTCCTGCGGGAGCGAGGGCTAGGGGCGACAGCGGCGGCACTCCAAGTAGCCCGCGCCGTCCAGACGCAGACCTCGGGGTCGGCCCGACGCCGCGGTGAGCGGTGCAGTCTACGGGACGGTGAAGCCCTGCGTGGCCTGATCCGTCCCCGACTGCCGGTACCTCAATAAAGTCATTTCTCTCTCTCTCTCTCTCTCTCTCTCAGCAGTTGCTTCTAAGACCACAGAAGATAAGAAGAACGAAGGAAACAACTTTGTAAAATACTGCAGATGAGATTGGCCCATACTGCAAAATAGCTGGCTTGAAAAGCTGAAAATACTGCAGAAAAGCTGGCCCACAGAACACAGCCTACTTTGTGTACCGGGCATAAAAGGACGTTATTCTCCCAACGATCGCCAGGCACATTTTTAGTCGTTTAGTCACCATCTACTAAATGTACCCTAGAATCCAGGTGTGTAGGGCCCTTTACCACAGATTTAAGTGTCCCAATACTTATTTTCTTTACCAGCCTCGGAGCTTTTGTGGCTTGACTATATCAGTGGCGCAGTGTGGGGACGACGCAGAAGTCGCGCCAAGCAAAACTAACACATTTGAACATCAGCCACGTCAGGCTTCTACCCCAAACTAGCAGTGCGGATAGCGATTCGCAAAAAATGCGTACCGAGAATCTGAAGCCGTACAAGCGCCACGTCTCCCTGGCAGCGGTAAGCGACGCCCCGAGCGAGGGGATGAAAAATACGAATTTCTGTGCTCACGACGGCTGCGGCGCTAAACAAGATTTTCCTTCATCCGACAAGATAAATTGGTCCCACCGCCGCGGGCAGGCTTCAACCACAGCGCCACCCAGAAATTTCACCCTCCTCTTTTTTACTCCTACGACTCCACACGCCCTCCCTAATAGTGCCTCGCTCGGGATTGTCCCCTGTTCCTCATTTCTCGCAACCTTCGCCATATTTCTGGGCTTCCTGTGTAATTCTAGGGGCCTGATGACATAGACAGGGGTTCTAAAAGTTCCAACAGTGACAGCGTGCACAGAATTTGTTTTCGTTAAAGCGACGTTAAAAATACGACAGAAATTTTCAAAGTGTGGCGAGAAAATAGGAAGAAATGCTGGCTCGTGCTGCGGGCTGTGTTCTGGCTTCAAGCCACCTTTCTTCTTACCCCATGTTTCCTCTGGCTGGAAAATGCGGACTAACTCGGCATCAGCGTCAGCGCTGGCCGCACCACGGAAATCTCTTTTCTGACTGCGGATAGATTGAGCTAGTGTCACTAAATAAGCTACGCTTAAGAATACCGCCACTTCGTGCGCCCGGAAGCGTCTGGTGGCCATTTTGTTACTGGCTTGCAGTGTTGTAATCTCTCCCAACGAAACCGCCGCCGGTTGTGACGGGCCGCTCTAGCGTCCACGCAGCAGAGAGAGAGAGAGAGAGAGAGAGAGAGAGAGAGAGAGAGAGAGAGAGAGAGAGAGAGAGAGAGAGAGAGAGGCGCCCAGAAACAAAATGGCTGCGCCCATGCGTAAACAAATATCACGTGGTGCCGATCGACCAATGAAAATCCTGGTGGCCCATACCAGTGAGAGAAAAGAGGGCTGATACTCTAAAAGCCTTTATTTAGTGACGCTAGATTGAGCGAAGCAGGGCTAAGGCCGTCACAGACTTCTACTATGCAAGGAAACACGGTAGGCTTAGAGTCCTATTAACTGTAGCTGCGTTTAGTGCAGGATACGCGATTAATCTCCTGTACTGGTCACTTTTATTTCCCACTTGACCTACTTTCTCTCGCTTTCTTTTTCTAACCCATGACTTTCTTGCTTCGTTTCTTCGCACATGAGATGTTCTCTGCATCTGGCAACAATTTGCGTACTGACTGTCAAGGCGAAATCCCGTGGCTCTTAGAGAATCCCGTCGCTCGACATCAGCGCAATACAGTGGAGTGACCAACCTCAATATCCACAAAGCAAATTCGGTGAATGACAGTAATGTACATATCAATCCAGATCCGCCGCAGACAGTAGAGTAACACAATAGAAACACTGTCGTTGCGAGTTTTTATTTCTTTTCTTCTCATCAGTCTACTTTTATTACAGTTGTTTATGAACTAAGCTTCTTTATATACCCGATTTGGGGCACGCGTTATTCATAGAAAATAACTTCGCCCCACCTGTAGCAATTTTTTGCTCTGTATTTGCTCGTTTCAATTTGTGGGATCTATGAAACCAATGAGGTGCGAAACATTTGCTAGGGTGCCTGCAGCATTTTATTGGTTTTTCCAAGCATCCAACAAAGTCAAGCCGTGATTCTTTGGCAATGATCTTGAGTAGGACTAATGGACAGACCTCCAGATAACATCATTCCAACGTATAAGTCATAATGTTACCACCTACAGGTTTCCAGTTTTTGTTATAAAAATACAAAAAATGTATATGGAAATCTGTATAAACAACGTGCAGGAAATAAAAACAAGCGAGGAAACATCACACGAACTTACTCCGTCCGTTGTGAACTTTCTTCACAGCTGAATAATTTCCGTGTCACAGGAGTTGATATCGAGGGGGTAGCCTTTTCTCTCCTTGCTGCTAGTTTTCCATGAATCTAACTGACGGAGCATTCCTAAGTAATTGCATAATTGCATGTGGCCGTGGTAGGGCGCAGTTGAGTTTATGGGGTGTTCCTCCGTCTCCTAAACAATAATAAGAAGCGGCTGTTGGCGGACGTGCGCCCATGGCCAGGGTGCACTCCCAGAAGTGCCTATAAAATGGTGGTCCTTCTCGGTTCATGGAGGGCAGTTCATTCAAACCTTGGCAGAAGGAAACAAGCCGCTACCTTGCGGAAAATGAGCAGTTTGAGACGTCCCTCATAAAAGTCAAGACCAGGCTACCTCAATTAAGTAAACGAGAGGGTGTGGGTGGAGCTAGCACGGAAAAGAAAGCGAATGGTCACGCAATGCGGTTTTCGTTGTAATTGAAGGGCTTTGGGGCGGATTGAGTGCGAATGTATCGAGGAGAGTTTTAGAGCTGGAAAAAGAAGGATGCGCATGTCGGCTGAAGGCCACGCCGACTGGCAGGTTCGGTGATGGCAATGATGACTTGGTGTGGTCGTCAGCTCTGTAAGTAGGAAAAGCAGCCACAACTCATCTTTGTTGTGCCAGCGGTAACAGGGCTTTTCCATTCATTATGACATTCTTATCGCCGCCTTTTTCTAACTTCTTATTCTTTATTGTAACTCTCTCAGCTTGCTCTTTCTTTGCACAATTTTGAGTGAGTGAGTGAGTGAGTGAGTGAGTGAGTGAGTGAGTGAGTGAGTGAGTGAGTGAGTGAGTGAGGGAATTACATTACAAAAACGAAGTAACATTAGGTGGTGAGGCATCAGAACAATGGCTCGTATTGCCTGCGATATTCTGTAAGTCGCCGAGATCTATGCGATACCATTGCATTTTACAGTGTTAAAAAACAGGCGCTGGGTGATGAAGGACACAGCAAGTATACGGGACACTGCGAGACACTGCGACTCGTCAAGAGCGCAGTATCGTGCCTACTTGGTATCGCGAGTTGGTCTACCATCGTGACCAACTCGCCAATAAACCCCACTCCTGAAAAGTATTTACAATTTTGGGGAGATAATACCTGCGACGCATTTTTTTTAAAACACTGGTCTAAATACATCGCAGTAACGCAAGGGCATTAGGGAAGCGTAAGTGTGACTCGCCGCGGTGGCTGAGTGACTAAGGCATTGTGCTGCTGAGCCAAGGTCGCGGGTTCGATTAGCGGCCGCGGTGGCCGCTGTTCTGATGAAGGTGAAAAGCGAGAACGCCAGTGTGTACGAGATTTCGGCGCACCTTAAAGATCCCCAGGTGGTCGAAATTAATCCGGAGTCCTCCACTACGGCGCGCTTCATCAGCTGTGTAGCGTTGGCGCGTTAAACCTCATAATTAATCGAAGTCGAAGTGCGGTCACCAACTGGGGTGGGATGTTTTTTTTAGACTTGATTTAAACCAAGCATTTAAGGATAGTGTGGTTTCAAACTGTTTTCATTTTTTTATGGGTCTCTAAACGTTCGGAAACGCTGCCTGAGCTAACGCATTTGTAAGATTCCTCGGTTTGTTTCGTTTTATCCTTATCTTTCTAAGCTTTTTTTTTTTGCCGGGTGAGCTAACATCTTTCTATAACAATAAGCTTTGCCTAAATAATGGCCCCTGTTCAAGCTTGATATCATTCATTCGAGCCAATCTACTCTTTTAGAACAAAATGTCCTGCGCAGTGTCTAAATGCCAAATGAAACAACCAGTAGGCTTTCGTTGTCAAGCCTTTCATGTGGCCGTCAGCATGAACGCAACAAAAAAAATCGCGTGGCTTACACTGTGCAAGGCTGGCGAAACAACAAAGCTGGTGGCCCCTTACCCTTCGCCGGAGACCCGGCTGTTGCGCCTCACATGGATTTCCGAACTTGCCGCTGAAACTTCTCCATGACTGGCAGGCCCGAATCGTTTTGTCCTCAGGCTTTCACATCTCTCCCAAAGTGAACCACGTTAGCACGCGCGCGGACCCGCGGCAACCTGCTTCGCGAAGTCGGCGTCTGTAGCATGAACTCGGCGTCTGTGCTCCCCACTTCAGGCGCGAACGCACGTAAACTGGCGGGTAGAAGAGCCTGCGAGAGATCATGCCACAAACGCCTGGCAAACCGTTCTCGAAGGTCGAACTGGCAGACGGCCGGCGCGCATCACGAAGTGCACGCAGACGTGCTCTCGGTGTTTTTTTTTATATTTTTGTGGTAACGGAAAGATAAGCTTACAAAGCTCTGCTGTTAAAAAAATGTGCGTTATATCAATACAAGAATAGACTGTTGATCGCAAGACTAAATCTTCCATTAGCGCACGTGAAAAATCCGCCTGATGGACAGCGGCAAGCATGCGTCATGAAGAATAGTGTAAACGAGCCTGACGCAAACTAGAACGAAGAGAGTGTGTACTAGAAGGAGCGAGACATTTTCTCCAGAAGCCCCCATGCAAGGTGTGCCCAAAGAGGATCTACATTGGCTGCAGTGATAACGCCAGGACGGGCCTACTTTCAAAGCTTGCCGCCAGCGTTGCTCGCCTCTTCTGAGAAGCTTTTGAATGCCGTTGGTGACATGCTAATTTGCATGTAAATACGATGCTAGGGGGGGGGGGGGGGGTGAATCACTTTGAAAGAGCGCTTTCAGGGCATTTAGAGCACCGAGTGCACCGCAGCCGTTCGCAAGCCCATATGTCATTGCCCTTTGGAATCGCAGCATTCAAGGTAAAGAAATGAACTCACAAAACCTGCAGGCTTGGCGCAATTTAGTGATTTCTGTAGGTTCCCTGTGAGTACTCCCCCACTAAAAAGAAAAAAAAATACACAGGTACTTCTCGAAGTTTGATACGTGATTAGAAAACTTGCTTTCGGAGGCTATTAGCATTGCAGAAATTAATGCCCCTTTTGAACACTGCCGAATAGGTCGCGTAAAAAATATTGTAGCTTTAACGTGACATTCATATATTCGGTGTAGTTTGCGCTTTGACCCGCCATGGTAGCACAGTGACTGAGATGTTATGCTGCTGAGGCCAAGGACGCGTGTTTCTGCGTTATCCGCACCAGTGTCATCAGCATTAGGGCGATATATTCAGATAATGGGGCTCAAGTGAGATGAAGTCGGCCTCATTATAGAAGCAGCGGTGCTACTTTCATTCATTCATTCATTCATTCATTCATTCATTCATTCATTCATTCATTCATTCATTCATTCATTCATTCATTCATTTATAAGCTAAACTGCCTGACGAGGACTGTGCCCTCTGCTGGGAAAGACAATTGACGCTGGCTAATTCGTGGCCGGCGCCACCCCGGTGAGTGTTGTGGGTTGCGACGTCTATTTATCCATAAAATTGATAGATCGTGATTGCTATAAAAGTTACCAGCAAGCAAGTGGGGAACAGACCGAAACACAATCTAAATAACCTCAATAGCTACAAGTATCGTCCTGGGTTTCTAACAGACTTGGGCATTAATTACCGTCGGCAAATGTTCTCGTATAGTGGGGCGATAGGCATGACGTCATAGCAGTAATAATAGATAGGACTAACGGCAAGCGTATTCGTGACACAATAACAGGAGGAAGTCATGCAATGCGGCTTCTTGCCTTACTTGGTTCTTTGGTATATCGACTTACCAAACGGGCCTATGTTATCTGTGTATCGAGTTCAACTGTCCGGTGGCGCCGGCACTTACGATCGCGTTGGTGATTAGGTGTTCTATTTTTGCTGAAATTAACAGCGTCCTCCCACCAAGGGAAATGCTTTTTTTGTTCTTAAGTTAGGTCGGTGTTTAACCAAACTGCTTCTCCTCTTAATTTTCCCCCCTACTGTTCGACAGATTCAACTTGTTTTATTTTTCATCTGAGACGTACAAAACCGGTAAATGGGGTTCGAGGTCGTGGGGAGGACGCAGGAGGAGGCATTTCTTGCAATTTCTTTTTGCATAACATATAAAGCAGAAAATAATGGCAAGCGGTGATGTCCTCCTTAGAAGAAGAGAAAAATAGCAAGGAATAATGTTAACACCAAGAAAAGCGAAAGAGTAAAAACAAAGGAAATGGAAGTGAGTGCCGCGTCTCCTTTTTCGTCTGGAAAATAGGATTGCTCCTTGTCAGATGTTGAGGGGCCAGAGAAACACGCGGAGGGGTACCCGGTATTTTTCTGCAGAAAATGGTTGGAAGGGTGAATGGGCAAGGCCTGGATAAGGGAGCGAAGCTAATGCGAGAGGCACGTGGCCTGACCTTTTTACGATGTGAAAGAAGCCGCGTACGCAAACAGCACAAGGGGTGTACAAATAATGCTTTAAAAAACGATGTAAAAAGGCAGGGCGTAGGGAGAGTACGGTTGCAAGGAAAAAGGCGCAACCCTTGCGTGCCAAAAAACTCTGGAAAAATACAAGAGGCTTGCAAAAACAATTGCTGGCGCTTATTTGTTGCTCACCCGAGTCATAAACTCACGTAAGGGGGGGGGGGGGGTGAATTTACGTATCATAGCTTCAATTTTGTGCGATTCGCTGACTGAGGTTTAGGAAGGGGGTGACGTATGCTATGCAACTGATGACGAGACGTATTAGATTGTTTTCTTTCACTCCTCGATGTTTGGTAGCTATGCGAGAGATGAGTCGTGTAGTCTGGTAAACCCCTTTTTCTAGGGCACGGAGAGTATCTAAATTATGTCCGTTTGCCTGTATACAGAGACCTAGAATCTTGATGCAGTGAACTATTGGGATGGGTTGGCCGTTAGAGGTAGTGATTTGGATGAGGGGGAGTGGGGAAGGTGGTTGTTTTCCTGGTCTTTTAGGACTGCATAGAAGAAGCTCTAATGCTTTAAATTAATGCTTTAAAAGAACGATGTTAGGCTGGGCGTCGGAAAAATACGGTTGCAAGGAAAAAGGCGCAAACCTTGTGTGCCAAGAAGCTCAGGAAAAATAAGAGGCTTGCAAAAAAAAAAATCAGCCCAATCCACCATGTGAATGTGGTTGAAAAGCAACGCTGTAAACGGCACTCACAACGATGACTCATGAGGCGTCACTTAAATTCCCTCACGTCGCTCTACAAATAGTGAAGCCAGAGAAAAGTGAAATGCACTTTTGAAACCACACCCGTGAAACCACACCCGTGGTATGTAATAAATGCATGATGTGTGAACGGTGGTTGGTTTGAGTTGTATTGGTGTAGCACATGAGTGAAAACTTTTTTTACAAAATAAAGGAAGCTCAAACCAGGCGTTAGACGACCTGAGTTCTCCTTTTCTGCCGCCGCGGACGGAGGCGACGAGATCGGCGGCATAGATGGAAGGAGGAACTGGATGAGGAGGAAGAAATACTTCTTTTCAGATTTCTGAACGGCCCAAATTGCGGTCCAGGGGAGCGGTTCCTTCTCCACTGGAGCCCATAGGCAGTGCCAACACCATCTTGTCAAGGTTGCAGTGCTCGCCGCCTGTCCACCAGCTGAAGCTGGGTAGGCGGAGAAGGGCTGGACAGCACCATCTCCCATTGCTTTTATTCGGTAGTTGACGGAAAGAGAGGAGGGTACTCAAGGCTAAAGTCGCACACCCCACTTATGTGGCGGAGTGTTCCAACTTCTGAGCAAAATTTACATTTAGCGTCGTAGCAATTCGGTTGCATTAAGGAAAGACATGTCGGGTGTGGAAGGACCTGGATTGTATGAGCCGTGGGGTAGTTTGCTGTTCTCTGGAAAGGTCAGGGTAAGGCGGAGGTAGGGTCTGTCTCTGAAGGCCATAATGCTGGGTTATGTCCCTGAACGTGACGAGCGGGTGACTGTCCTCGTGCAGCTCCATAGACAGGGAGGGGGGGGGGGGGGTAGTAAACCCGCAGGTTTGTTGGTGGCCGTGTTCGGTGCCCTCCATTGAAGCGTGAGCGGGTGTCGAGATGAGCTGAATGGAGCCGTTTGGAGAGTGTTTTTGTAGCACACGAAGTGCAGGTCGGGACCCCCAACCCGACTGGTAATTTTGGTAGGCTTTGGGAAGCGGTGACTACCTTCTGAACCCCTTGTTGACTGAGAGACAAGGCGATGGCTGCCTCTTCTGCTGCCGTCATGTCTTGGGTCTTGAGTGAGGCACGCGCAAGGAGATTAGTTCTGGAGGTAGCCACGATGATGGCGTACTGCTGCTCTCGATGTTGGGAGGCGTCTGTGTAGACGGCTTCATGATCCCCACCGAGGATGGGGTCGAGCGCTTGAGCCCGGCCTTGTAGGCGACCCCCGTCGTGTGAGGGGTTCGTATTTTTAAGCAAAGGGAGAATCTTTAGTTCTTGTCGCCAAGAGTCCGGGAGTACATCAAGCGGGGTTACATTCTGTGCTGGCCACAAAGGAGTATTTGAATGTGTTCCGTGATGTGTCGTTTAGAGTGTCAGGAGCTGTGATTTCTTGCGTGAACATTGGAGGCCATAGGCTTTAGGACACTGGAGTACTAGAAGTGAGATGACATGCGTTGGTGTGAGCGTTCTTTAATTTTGTAATTTCTAGCACACCCGCAAGGCGCGCGCAGGGCCGCTAGACGTGCCGTGGGCGGAGCGCACAGCGGCGCGAGACGCCGCGTGACGCTATCAAGCGGCATTCAGCAAGAATGCAGGGGGCAAACCCGTATATGCGCTCGGTGAGTACACAACTTGCCTTCACCGTCTCCGCATGGGCTCGTAGCTAACTCGTTAAGACAACGGGCTCTCGCTTTGGTACTCTATTAGTTCCAGGTTCAATTCCTGGCGACGCTAGGAAATTATTTTATTATTTGTTCGCGGGAGTTTTCTGGTGACACCAACGGTCGCGAAAGAACCCTTGAGGGGTAGAGGTAAAAAGCTTTGCTTTAAAACAATTGCTAGCGCTTATTTGTTGCTCACCCGAGTCATAAACTTACGTAAGGGGGGGGGGGGGGAGCTTATGAGGCGCACTTTAAAACGTCCAAAAAGGGGCTGCGTAGGCTGTCGATGACGACACGCACTTTCCAAAGCCGTCTGATCCTCCTACGTTTCCTGACACTTCTCTCAAACGGATTTTTTTTTTTTGTATCTTGAGTAGGACCTCAGCCGCGCGGAATGTTCTTGCCTCCTCTCACTGGTTTCGAAAATTTTGTAAAGACTCAGCACTAAAAATGTTTCATTTTCGTGTTCTTAGCTCTTAACTTGTACGGCTTTATTTCATGTTCTGCCTTTATTCACCCAGCGAGTTCTTTGTCTTTTCTTGCCTCCACTTGCAACGGCTTTGAAGGGTGCGCGCAAAATATCTCGCTCACAATTTTCTTTGAAGGAGAAATCAGACTTTTGATGAAAAGCAGACAGAAACCTGGATCATGTAAACCTGAGCAGAATGAGGACGCCTGGCGTGGAACTAACCACTTTCTGACGGAACGCTGGTTGAACTTCATTAGAAAAGAAAAAAGGAATTCGGACAACAGGGAAACAGGTATCAAGATCCCGAATTCGCGAAAATGATTGCCTCTTTCGGGCTTCCCGAAGTCGGGCATAGAAGCTCAATGAAAGTGTGATATACAAGGACAATTTCAGCGTGACAACACTTTGCTTTTTTCTTTTAAATGCGAAATTTGTGTTAACGTATTGCAAGGCCAAAGTTCGGATCTCCTTATCTTTAGAAAATTTTATTGTGTTGAGCAAGGACGTTGTTGATCAATGTAAGAGTTTGCAAGGAAGAGCAAATTAATGCCCACTGATCCTTTTGTGAGCACACTGGGCATTTTCTGCTGGTTTTCTTAGCTCGGAGGCTTGCTTTGTTTTCAATTGCATGTTTGCGAGCTGTTCGGAATCGAAGCAAAAAACAAATGTATAATTTTCTCTAGAAAACCACCACAGCTGTTTTTTTATGATATGTATTTACTCAAGTCTACTTCCCAATACCACAGGGGGGTGTTTGATGCATCCCACATCCGTAAGGCGAAAGCCACTCTGCTGCAGACCTTCACAATCACTGGCAGCTGTGTTGTTCTTTCACAGCAGCGTTCGTTAATTTTCCTTCTTGGCTTTCAAATAGCGTTTCGGGCCTCTGTAAAACATGGTCCGGCAAAAGAAGGCTTTCTGCTTGTTATTCCAAGTATCACAGCAGTCCAGCCTTTCGTTTTTTGCATTGGGAGAGATAAGGAAACGCGCCTTCAAAGCAGACCTGAGGAGTAGCGGGGGGGGGGGGGGGGGGGCTATTAGTGAGCAGAAGAGAACCACTTTAGTGAGGATATGGTATACGTATGTATATACGTGCTATTTCTTTTTTCCTTACTAGAACAACTATTTTAAGTTTGGTTACAATTTGAAAAGTTCTTTGGGCGCCGCGACCCAATGAGTCGAAGGTGACCCCGTGGGGTCACCTCATGCTCATGCAGTTCATGCAGTTGTGTTCTTCGTCCTATTTTCTTACTCAGAGGTGTGGTTCCAAGGGGTGCGTTTCGAGTCGTTCTGCAGAGTTGTCTTTTTATATCTTTAAAGAGACGTACGAGTTTACTTGTGGCTTCCAGCGAAACCTTAGATTTTAGATATCGCATCGCCAGGTATTGCCTCACATCACCCTGCCTCTGTGACGCCAAGTTCAACAATTAGGAATGAAAGTTGAAGTCTGCGGGCATTACTGAATTGCAGTCACGTCCCGTTAATACGCAGTCCACGCGGACCGCAAAACAATTCTTGCAATTAAGCAGAAAGCATAACCACAGCATTGTTAGTAGTCCTCAACGCGTGTTTTTTCTTGATTTTGTTTATAAACTCGACTCTCGTCGCCAATAAGTGCGCACGACATGGTTGCCCTGATAGTTGAGAATTATCGCTAAAATCGAAGCCTGAAGCACCCACCGCACAAACTTATATCACAGAGCTCTGCGCAACAAAGACGTTTCAGAATCTCAAAAGAGAGATATGCGTACGCTTACGACGCGAGTCTCAACTGTCCTGCAGCTTTATCAACTATGCACTACCTCAGTTGCGATGGCGGCGCCATAGTACACGCACAACACTGTTTTGGCACTTATTATTTTTAATTTTTTCTAGAAATGACGGTCACCACGGGGATTTTTATTTGAAAAACTTTCAATTAACCGATATAATGGGTTTAAGCTTCGAGTTATTGAGCGATTTCTTCGATTCAATTGCATGTATACTTTCGAAACGAAAACATCACATTCAATTAACGGAAAATTCCAATTCAGTGACTTCGCATTATTGCGAGTCCACCTTTACGAATCTTACGGGACTCTTTTGGCCGTGTTCTGAGTCCATCCTCCACTCGATGTGCTCCCTCCACTCAGCCGAATGGAGGATAGGGCAATTATTTTACATGCGGAAATCGCTTTCAAGAAGTTCCTTGTCTGGAGGCTCGAGTGGAGAACAGATTCAGAATACCGGGGGTTGTGTCATTCAAGTAGGCGGTTTGGGAACGAAAGATGGCGAAGTAGGAGGAAATAAAAGAGACTTGGGGTACCGGAGTTAGCCAGATCAACACACTACTGATATTCAGGTCGGGCGGCAATCTGAGGAGAGTGTTAAATATCACCTCGGCTATTGTTACTCCCAGAAACCGTCGGCATGCCTTGTGGGAGGCGGGGATGATTGTGTGCTTTAGATGCGCGCGATCATAAAATTAAAAAAATCTAAATAGCGCCTACTCGTGAATGCGTTACATGACAACGCGGTACCTTGGTATATGTGTCAAACGCAGATTAGGCTCCAAACGACTTTTGAGGGATATACCTTGGACGCAAACAACACGCTCACCTTTTGCTGCACGGACAAAAGCAGGCGGGGTGCAATAGGTCTCTGCGTTGTGTGCCGCCTGTTTGGGCCCGCCAAACTCTGATACATTTATTGGAAGTACTAGAACAAACATTTCTTATCAGTTGTCCCGCTGACTGGCGCCCCTATTTCCCTAATACAAGTTACAAGATTATAAAAGTGAGAGCTTGAAATTATCGACACAACTCGTAGTCAGCCGTGCACGACAACATATGGCCCATGACGCGCCATACGGCTCGACTGCAGTGAGACTGGTGGAACGAGAAGAAAAGCAGCCATTCATAACACGGCGTACGTGCCGTGCGACAGTTCGTGTTGCGCATGGAGACCCGTATCGGGTTTCTCCGGCGTGGGTCTCTATACCGGTGACGTCTCAAGCCCGAAAAGACGGAACATCTCCCACACTCGCGCTCTCCTGGTGACTTACTGCACTCTGACGGCACCTCCTGTTCATTTTGCATTGGCTTGGGGTCCTTTTACTCGCATGAATGAGGATTGCGACCCTTGGTTGCTATTTTCGACGTGCACATCGTAGGCTTCCCGTGGGAAGTCGCAAATCTTACGAAAGCGTTGTGGGCACTGCAGGGTCTCATGGCCACCACCGTCGTGGTGGCCATGAGACCCTGCCAATCCTCCATTTCATGTTGTTTGTACGCACAGGTATTGTCCATAATGGGACTGAAGAGGGGTGCGAAGCTTCACACACATCCCACACCTTTTACGATCTTCCTTTTTATGTTTCTTTTTCGCTTTTGATTTTGTTTCTCATCATTGTTTACTTACTATACGCCGTCGCATTGTAGCGCGTCGTTTTTCACCACTTCTGGCTCGAAGTTTTCATTTGAAAGCATAATCATGAAGCAAAAGTTTTATGTGCGAACTTATGCATCCCCCCCCCCCCCTCTGCCCTGGCTTTGTTGTTGCTGTAGGATATAGCTAAGCGATTTCGATTCCGCAAAGTACACAACAAAATGCGCTCTGAGCAAGATTTGGAAATTTATTACAAACAATATATGTCCTTCTAGCCAACGATATTTTTGGCGCGAAATGTACACCAGGCGTAGATTAAGCATAAAAATTACCATTCCCGCCTGATTAGTATATTTTTTGCTAGACGTCGCTAAATTTGGCCGTGGCGCATGGGCAGGTAGCGGCCGGGGTCCACGCGGGTGGGTTCCAAATTTTTTTTCAGTCGTCCAAAATTTTTTCCGCCGAAAATATTTGTGAATCCGCACATTACATACATGCGGGAATGAGGTAAAAAAAATTCAAGCGAATTGAAGAGGTCGACCAGCCATGCTTTGTTCGATCTTATCTGAAATGACCCTCTCGGTAAAAAAAGAACCAAGGCGACGCCTGAAAGCGAAAGTTCCACAATGAATTCAAACGTGGTGAATCACACACTTGTTTGATATTTTCAGTTCATTAATCTTCAAAACCTGGTCATCAATGCGCCTTTCTTTTGGGGAAGTTTTGTAACTATTGTTTCACTTCTTAAATGGGCATGTGTTTTGATCCAACATAACGAGTAGAAACAATGCAAAGCAACGTTAAGCAAACATCTGGCGGTTGTTAGTGTTCGAAAATTTCAGTACAGTTTTTTTGTAATGTCCGTGCAGTCGAGAGAGAGAGAGAGAGAGAGAGAGAGAGAGAGAGAGAGAGAGAGAGAGAGAGAGAGAGAGAGAGAGAGAAGTAAACGTTTATTACACACACGAACAAAGGAGCGATGGATGATCTTCGATGCTTTAACGTTGATCATCCAGGGTGGGTGGCGTCCCTAGTCCGGGATGCCATGGCCTTCAGCTGCTTGTCTGGCCCAGATCACCAGGACGGCGGCGCTGGTTTTGAAAGAAAAAAAAATGAGGTAATCCGACTCTTATTGACAGAACTTGTTCAATTTGAAGGAAGCGCAGTTTAGATACTAATTTAACCTCGAAAATTAAATTTCTGCCTGTCATTCCCTTGCCTTCAGGTTCTCGAAAGTAAGCCACACCATCCTGTCATATTTCATTCCTCGTACGGCAAACCGAACGTTAAAGGCAGTTTAAATTAAAAAAAAAAAATTGGCGCAGCGTGCACTGGTCGTGCAAGGCTGGAGAAACGGCGGAGCTGGCGTCCGCTCTCCCTTCGTCGGAGGCCCGGCTGTTCAAAGCTAACGCTACAAATAACCCAAACGAAACAATGCTGGGTACCCGAAATGTTTCGGTCTGAATTTTGGCGTCGATGCCGAAGACGTGGTTGCTGGGGTCTAGTTTTTTTTTTCTTTTTCCGCTTGTGAAGTAGCCTTTATTTTTTGTATTTCTCAGGCTTCCTATTTATTGGAAACCGCAGAACAGTTCACGCACGGCCCGCTTCGCGCCGTCACGCTGGCCCTGCGCACGATACGCGAACCGGCGAAGCGCGGTACGAGCAAAAGATGCGGCGCGGATCGACAGGGAGCGCCACTGGTTCAAATTCAGTGGCGCCACCATACCAGCGCACGAGGCCTATAGGGGGCTTCTCCCCTAATAAAGCACGTATCTTTGCGCCACTATTTTGAGGCGTCCGTTGCATCAGCGAACTGCTGCAGGCATGGCGGTATACATGAGTTCTATACTCTACGCACGCTTGTTTGTTATCTTCTGCACATTAAATGGCAGCGAAAAAAAGGAACAAAATTTGTATGCCTGCCAGGGGTTGTTGCATATACTTATTTTCTTAGTCGATGTCTTTCAGCAGACATGCAGTGTAAACGCGTTGACACGTGCATGTAGAGACAATTGGAACGCCCGCTGACTGCGCGGGGGGGGGGGGGGGGGGGCGCAATGCATGACATCCATATCGTACGATCACATAAACGCGTAAGGACAGTGCTCCCTCGCGATCGCAAGAAACTGCCAAGCGTCAACGATCCATAATTGCAACGAGTGTTCCGGTGCGCAGCACACATCCCATCTCGACGCAGCAGGTGCAAGAACAGCGGGAGAAGGGAACGAAAACCTTACGAGTGGTGGGCATGAAGGGTAATTAGGTTCAGAAAAGAGGAGGAAACAGCCGACGCGCGCAATAATGTCTACCCTTATTCGCGTTTACGCCCCTTTCCATGGTGATGCCTGTTAAGAGAGGTTACGAGAACGCTCGGGCTCTGGTTGATTGGGATGAACGAGGCAATTTCCGCCCGTGTTCCCGCTCCCTGAAAGCCTTGCCGACAGGCCGTTTGCAATGTGTAGAGATTGACATAAAGAGAGAGTTCCGGGCACCTACGGCCTTGGGTATACAAGAGTAGGCGTCCCCGAAAGGTAAATACCTTTATGACCTTGAGTGCGTTGGAGTGTAAAGCAATGTGCGAAGGCTCTTGTGACACCAATGACGTTGTTTTTAGGTTACTAGTAAATTAGGGTGCTGAAACACGCAACTTGGAGGAAGTGAAAGTACTGAACATAATGGACGATTCATTAGTAGACCCTTAGGCATACGTTAGCATGGCCCTAAAAACATTGGTGTCGGGATGTTTATATTGCTTTGACTATTGGCCGGACAGTCTCGAATGCGGAAATTGGTCCAGGTACTGAAAGGTGCTGAAAGTACTGACGCAGTAGCTTTCGGAGAAGAAGCCACAAATTGCGAAACGTGCAAAAACGCCTCCATCGACACCTTATTAGGAACGCAGCGATGTGGAGAGGACCAGGAACAAAGTCATTTTATTTGTGCTGACTTTATTAGTAGGGTCATCTTTTCAAAAAAACCTTCGGAGCTGTATGTATAAAGACCGATGCACGAAGCTGTTCAGCTTGGTGGTGGAAGCGCTCACACAACAGGGACGAAAGTAGAAAAACAGTGACGACACGGCGCTACTTTCTACTTTCGTTCCTCTTGTGTGAGCGCTTCCACAACCAAGATGAACAGTGAGCAAATAGCCCAACTGTCCGTACTACTGCATGAAGGTGATTGGGTAGGAAGAACCTCGGTCTGTTTTTGTTTTTAATTTATATTGGGTGTTTGAGAAATTGGACACGGAACAATGGGCCAGATAAAAGACGTGATTTTCGCTTCGATACTTCTGGCGCCCCCAAAGCCCTCGCAAAAGAAAAGGTTGAAGTTATTTAAATCAATTTAAATCAATCAAGAAATTTAAATCAATTTTCGCGCGTTCGAAAAGCGCGCGCCATCTCTTGGGACTTTTCGTAACTAAACATCTCCCGTAGGAACCCATGTTATTTATTATGAAACTGTGAGTAAATAGCACCCATTGACATAACACTTCCCATAGGTAGAGAGGTAGAAAAAAAAAGAAGTAGAGAGAGCTCAGGAAGAATGCGGAGTTGTTAACTAACTAACTAACTAACTAACTGACTGACTGACTGACTGACTGACTGACTGACTGACTGACTGACTGACTGCAACGGCTTACTTGCACGAATGCTTTGATCTGTGGACAGCCAATGCACTCGCCATTTGTACAAGTGCGGCACGCCCACACACAGCTGGCTGGCGCCGCATCTTTTCAAAGTGCTACGAGTTGTGCCGCGCCTCCGCCAGATGGCACCACGGGTTCCGCGACCGAGAGAAGACGCAGTGAAACATCCCCCTCGCGAGGGGCACGATCAAATGCAGAGCATTTCCGGGGGCCCACGACGTTAAGTAGTTTGCGTTACGTTAAAGTGGTTGCACTTGTGGCAACTGCTGACGAGAGAGCGCTCGTCAGCAGTAATTTGAATGAGTCAACGATATAAGGCGCGTTCGTAGCGTCCCATTCTGTGTCGGCTTTGTGGCGCAGTGGGTAGAGCACCGTGTACATTGCGTTCCGCCCGCAGGGTCGAGGGATCGAAACCGGGCGCCGGATAGTATTTTTTTTTATATAGTAGGGACAACGACGGCGCGGACTACGGACGTCGAAGCGGGTGACATCGTGAGTTACTGAAATGCTCTGCATTTAAAAGGGCTAGCTTTTCATGCCGCTCTTCTAGGTAAATTTAATTGCAACACGCAAAAATGCACTGAACACCAATAAGCGTTGATTGTCTGGAAGTACAGCGAGCAAAATTTTACTTTCGCATGTTTTTACCCGTCTCCTCCCCCCCCCCCCCGTTCCCGTTCAATGCCCTAAGAAAATACCGTTTATTAGTTGACGTTTTGTGGTTTTGGGTAGCATTTACAGTTTATTAACAGTAATTACATGTACCCAGCTCTCACTCACAGTCGAAGAACAAGGACGACGCGGCCGAGGCGTAAGCAGACGAAAAAAAGTCCACGCGGTGCCGTGATGCGCGATTCCCAGGACGCCTTTGTTGCTCTTCGTACTATTTTTCCCATTTGAACAGTCTCGCCTGGAATGAGACACAGGAAATCTCGAAAGCGTTCTTCTGTAACGCAATTACCGGACAGTCTGGTACGGGGTACTCTCCGGGGATCATGCATTTACGGTGAAGAACGGACGTGTTTCGCTAGGAGTGTTTCTTTGCAGCATCTTCACCAGCACTAAAGACGCACATTCTCTTTTGTTCCTGGCGTACTGTGAGTTTCTTTTCATTGCAGTTCTCAACACGTTTGCCCGTTCCCTACGTGCAAGATAACGAACAGGTATTTCGACAGGGGGACATAAATGCCTTTTTACCACCATCTTGCTTCGTCGGTAATCTTACTCATTTCCCCGTGGTGAGCAGCGCGTATATATTTATGAGAAAACCAGAGGGTAGTGAAATTAATTGTGCAGAACCCCCTCTTTGTCTGTAGAATGCCTGGTGCATTTACGTGCAGTTACTATGGGAGTAGGTCATTGTGTGCCGCTCAGATTACCATCCTTGCTGCACTTTTTCAACGTGAAAGAATAAGTATAGAAGGCAGCAGTGTAGATAACGCAAGAGGGATTCTCAAAAATGAAAGCAAATATGCATTGAATTTTCCGGTTAGTTTCTTGGATGTTTCTTTACACTTTTTTTAACAGCGGGAATGCTGAAACCTTTAAAGTTTAGTTGCACTTGGGCGTCGTAGCTTCTAGACGAGTGATTGAAATATAATTGTCATGTTATAACCCGCACTTCCACTTCGTGTTCGTACCTTCTATCTCTGTAATTCGAGTGTATTTGTCATGTCCAGGGCTTATGGGTCGTTCATATTCGGTTAAAAATCATAACACCAGCATCTTCGTGTTCGATGTGGCAAAAATTAATATGAAGTGATAGGAGGGCCTTCTTAATGTTTTGCAAAAACTACAGGCAGAAATAATCACTGAGACATTCCCAAAAACAACTTGAACACAACTGCTCTTGTACACAATGGTCAGTGTGCAGTGATCAAGCAGACAGACGGAGAGACTGTCAGAGGGCCGAACGGGCAAACGGGCGGTCGGAGGGACGGTCGGAGGGACGGTCGGAGGGACGGACGGACGGACGGACGGACAGACAGACAGACAGACAGACAGACAGACAGACAGACAGACAGACAGACAGACAGACAGACAGACAGACAGACAGACAGACAGACAGACAGACTAAAATGTTCGAGCCAAGCCCCTCTAAGAGTGTTTTCACAATATACTGTGCAAAGCTTGAATAGAAATAACCACAAGAAAGGCCGAGCTACAGCATTAACATAATATCTCATGATTTCTTTTTTGTTTCGCAGGTTCGCTGGCAAGCGAGGTGCTGTAAAAAACACCTCCTCTACATCTTGCTTGGTATACGCCACTCGTAGAACGCCTGTTGAGAGGCATCGGTCCACTTACGCTGTGGAACCCTTTAAAGCTTGCTGGACAAACATGGGTCGTTTTTTCCTCTAGGTAGAGATAGCGTGGGCTCAAAACAAACGGGTTAATTTTATAAATGTTTCTGCTTCGAAAACAGTAGACAGTTCTGAAGGGTAATTTGCATTGCGCTTTGAATTGAGAATACTTTTTTTTTTGTAAAGCATGCGGGAACGCATAATGCATTGGAACGTGTGATCGTTTTTCGGTTCAGAACAGACGCCGTCGCATCTCTTTTATGGATCGAAAGGGTGTTTTTATTTGCTAGGTAATAGAACAAGGACACGGGTTCGATTGCCGGCCGTAGTGGCCGCTTTTCTGACGGAGGCGAAAAGCAAGAACGCCCGTGGTACGATATTTAGGCGCACGTTAAAGATCCTAAGGTGGTCAAAATTAATCCGGGGCCATCCACTACGGCGCGGCTCATCGCCTGCGTTGTGTCGGCGCGTTAAACCCTACAATCATCATTATTTGGTAGGTATTCTTGAACTACGAACGAGACTCACGAGGCATTTTGCGTGTGGGAAGGCCAGGCTGACGTCAAATATGGCGTGAAGGTCAGGCGCCAGGCAACGTGGTGGATACTACATAAGGTTTCTTGCAAATTCGCTTTTTATATACAGTACCGTTCGTTCATAATAAGACACCGCAACACGTCGTTTTTTTTTCAGGGCACATTATCTACCCGCTGGGAGGCAATATGTAAATAGATCCCGAATGGTAGTTTTTGAAAGCCAGTCTTATAAGCGAAAGCTGTGTGCCAAAATTTGACGAACTTCTTACTCAAATGCGCTCTTCTCTGTTGGCAACTAACCACTCGTACATCAGCCCTTTAGAGAGCTGCCCACTGATGGTTGGCGCTTACAAAATGTTTGGGTTTTATAATTTACATAAGCAAAGATTACTGGCGTTCTTTATTTGCAAAATTGCTAAATATTTTCAAGGCAAATTAATGAAAATTTGGATATCGCTGTAGAGGTAAGGTGTACTTCACACGCGTTATTTGTTGTAGTTCGTATTCATGGAGCTCATTTTTATAAAATATTGGTAGATGTCTAATGCCATCCCCCCCTGAATATCCCGCATTCGTAGGTGAACTGTTTTTGAGAAAACTCGGTGTGAAGTTGTCTTCTGATTTTTGATGTTTGTTTATCACGACTGGTGTTATAAGCACAGATGACGTTACGCAGAAAGTCTGTGGAAGCGGTACAGCTAGGAAAATGAAGGCGGGAAGGTGAAAGACAAACAGCAGAGAGGAAAAACGGGACATGTAGTAAACCCAGTATAGCGCTAAGACGCAGTCGAAGAAGAGACGCGAAAAGACATTTGCCCAGAGTTACCGCACTCTGACTCGCCGCTCAGGTGCACTTGGGTTCAGACCTCTCTCTTCGTCTCTTAAACCTGCCTTACTGTTCACTGCCCAGGTGAGCTCCGGAAACGGCCACAGGGACAACGTAAAACTCGCTGAGCGGCACCGAACATGTTGACGCAGTCTTGGCAGGCCCGTAAGGAAGGGACCCAGACGGCAGGCAAAGAAAACGAATAGTGACCATTCTGTTCCCCGGCCAAAATTGTATATTTGCCTTACCATGCTTTCTTTACATTCTGTTCGCTTGTCGGCGCCTTGCCCCCTATTGCGCTGTACAGTGCTCAGCGATTGAAACGCGATACTCGGAGCGCGTGGCTGCCGGTGCTTGTTGCGCCACAGGTGAGCGCTGGTGAAAGCGAGCTGACGCATTGTGGTATACGGTGAGGGTGAGAGCGTTCGTGACGCATGCTGACTGCATCCGGCAGACAGCCCTTCAGTGTGTGGTTCTTGGCGGTGCCATAGGGGTGCTACATGCCATGGCTTCAAAACACTGCGCCTGCGTGCCGCGCCGCTCCGCGCGAAGCTGGGTGAGCTGGCACCGCGCGCGTTATGAAGAATTTGAATGCGCATTTATCGCGATGTGTTATCGTGGCGCGCACGGCACGCAGGCGCAGCGTTTTGAAGCCATGGCATGTAGCACCCCAATGGCGCCGCCAAGAATCACACACTGAAGGGCTGTCTGCCGGATGCAGTCAGCATGCGTCACGAACGCTCTCACCCTCATCGTATACCCAGGTATACCACAATGCGCCAGCTCGCTTTCACAAGCGCTCACCTGTGGCGCAACAGGCTCCGGCAGCCACGCGTTCCGAGTATCGCGTTTCAATCGCTGAGCACTGTACATGCTGAAACAAAGTTTTTTGCTCGTTCCCAGCACCCGATTCCAATAGGGAGCGCCGGTTTATTGCGAATGAAGCTGCACGCGAGAAGCGTGGGCCTTGAAGGGTTCTTTCTTGGACGAACTGTACATCGGGTTATCTAATTTCCCGTCGTTTTTGTCGTTATTTGCTTTGTTTTCCAGGCACGTTCGCCATTTCCCCGGAAATGGTGAACGTGCTACTCCTGTTCGGGCGTTATTGGCTGTTTTTTGTGTTTGCCGCACCAAAATGCCGTATGGCCTATAACTGAACGGATGGAACTTGCCTGCGAAAAGCGTGAAGCTGGCACACTCTCTCCCCTTGTCCGTTAAAACTTCACTGCTCCTGTGATGACCACATTCCAATACCAGGTGGAGCAGGGAAATCCCGAAATTCAGTATCCGGAACCACCGGGAAGAACGTTTCACAATATGACTGCTTCGCACTCACACAGAGAGTTATGCGAATAAACAGAGTGAGTTTTTGTTCGCCTACACAAGGTTTAACTTATGCAAACACGATTCCTGCTTCGCGTGTAACATTTCTATTGCGCGTTAAGAAGTTAAAAAAGGAAAGAAATGACAATCACAATATCTTTTTTGAAAGAATAAACTGAGTATGGATGCCTTGGTAATACATTTACCCCTTCGTTTTAAACGGAAGGCTCACGTTCTCCCCAAACGCGGCCTAGTTTTGGGATGCCTTTGAGACCAAGGCTTGCTTGTGATCAGAATGGATGTATTTACGGAATTATTTCCAGTTGCATTGAAAAGCATAGGTAGGTAGCGCGGTGATCGCGTGCTTCGTTTTCGTTTTAAAAATACACACTGGATTTTACGAGCCGAGCCGCCGCAGTCTATGTCGATGGAACCATAAACATCGAAGCAGTCGATGTCGCCGAGGGAGACACGGAACACGCCCGATAGAAAGCCCGGCATGGGGGGCGCTGAAACCCCGTGTCTTCTCATTATCAAAGCGTAACACAGTAAGCCTGACTTTAAGCCTAATGTTATGCCTAAGATTTGGTGTTACATACGGGCTTACGTCAGGCCTAACGTCAGGCCGGCACATACTGGTGGCTCCTCCTTCGCCTGCGTCAGCAGGAAGCGCAATTGCGATCCGACTATCAATAGCTTCGGTATTGCTGTTTAGTTTTCCACCCGACGTGGTTGCTCAGTGGCTAAGGCGTTGCGCTGCTGAACACGAGGTCGCGGGTTCGATTCCCAGCCATGGCAGCTGTTTTAGAAACGCCCGTATGTACGAAATTTCGGTGCGCGTTGAAAATCCCCAGGCGGTCAAAATTAATCCGGAGCCCTCCGCTACGGCGCGCCTCATCGCCTGCATTGCTTCGGCGCGTTAAACCCCACAATCAATCAATCAATCAATCGATAAATCAATGAATAAATCAATTAATGAATTTATTGATTGATTAATTAATTGATTTATTGATCAATCAATCAATTAATGAATCAAATAATGAATCAATCAATACATCAATCAATAAATCAACCAATCAATCAATGTTTAGTTTTCCCTGACCTGTATGTACTCACAAATGCAGAAGAGTGACGTGAAAAAAAAAAAAAAAAACAGTGCAACTTCCAAGTCATGCAGGAACTCCACGCCGAAAACTTCTAGCCGATAATTTGCACGCGTACGCGCCCCATTTGAAGGAGGCTCGCATTCGCAGATAAATCTGTGTCCCCCTCCCTGCGTGTTGCTTTTGTTAAGCTTTTCTTTGGGTACCGGAACTGTTGTATCCGGCCCTTAGATTTCCTTTGTCCCAAGAGGCAACATTAGTGCGTCGCATGGCTACAACAGATTAGATACCACGGCGCTGGCGGGCTATTTAATGAACTGGCGGTAGTCCCCGCCTGGCATTCATGATTAATTAACTCGAAGAACAGAGCCAGGTACTAAATGGGGAGTAGAAGAGAAAACAAGGCACTTCCGAAGAGCCGGGCTCTCGCGTGGGGAGTATACGGGATGCATCCCTGAGGGCATGACCGCTCGCGCGTGGCGGCGTGTTTGTTATTGCGCGGAGCCCAAACCAATTTATTCGTCCTCTTTTTTGCCCCTGATGCAGCCATTCGATTCAAAAATGAAGGTCACGTTCTTTTAATCCATGTTTATAAAATTGAATTCGCTATTTACGCCCGTGGATTTTCTTTACTTCTCTTTTTCAATTTCAGGTGTTTTGCTGTCGCTTGATATTTTATCGACTTATACTACGAGATTATAAACTACGAAAGGTTCGAAACTTCAAGCTCCGGACGCCCTCACAGGCGACGTCACCGCATGTCCGCGGACACCTCAGCAACAGCAGAATTCGGGTTATGTATGTCCCAAGTCGGATGTCACCATCTTCTAACTGGCCCCGGCCCACAAATCCCACAAATTGTATACTTCCAGCGGCGCTGCTCCCCCAGTTTTCCCCATCCCTCTGCAGGCAATGAGTGCATGATTGCAAGTATTATGGCACCCTATGAACTTCGACCGCAACTTGCATTGATTGATTGGTGGCAGGGTTTAACGCGCCGACGCAACGCAGGCTGTGAGGCACGCAGTAGTGGAGGGCTCCGGATTAATTTTGACCGCCTGGGGATCCTTAATGTGCGCCGAAATCTCGTAGCCACGGGAGGTTTTGCTTTTCGCCTCCATCAGAAAAGCGGCCGCCGCGGCCGGGAATCGAGCCTGCGACCTCGTGCTCACCAGCGCGACGCCTTATCCACTGAGCCACCGCGGCGGGTGACTTCCATTTCAAGGCTCTTATTGGAAAGTTTTAGCTGACCGTTTTCGACGGTCCGCTCCGGTATCGGCGGCCCGCTCAGCGCAACCGGAGCCAATGACGTTCGCGGCCAAGCGCGCCACGCATGCGCAATGGCGCGCCCGCTGGCTATCGGAGCGGAGCGGGCTGTGAAAAACAGTCAAGTAAAACTCGCTATTATATCTTGTTTAGGTGATTGTTGCATAGCCATAAATCCGGGCATAATTACAATGTCCTGCAGTGGGAATTCAAGTACGACGGCAATTGTTGGCCCACCTTTGGAAACCGATCAGAACCTTCAAGATGGTTTTGGATAGACCGGTTTCTTACGCCGCAATGATCTCAACGGTCGCAACAGGCGACGATTGCATTCACCTGTGGTGTCTGTGAGTTGCCTTAGGCAGTCCCGTCCCCGGCCCTAATTATGGGTACCGTTCAGTTGCCCTCCAGTGTTCTGTGGAGAGAAGTACCTGACCATTTCGAATCCTAAGAACAACTTCTAATACTGTTTTTTGTATGCCTTTATAGAGCAATTTTATAGCGACAGCCACAAGTACGAGTACTAAGGCATATTGTTTTGGCTAGTGGGCCCGTTTGGCAGAATTTCACCTTGCAGGCATGCTGGATACTTCGAACGATTATCTAGGAGTCACAAGGCTCAACCTATACGCTCGAAAGAATTTGCGGCCAAACTCTGTAGAACAACGCAACGGTATGCAACAGGGCTAACGGCCTGAAACGGACCCTATAACGCTAGTCACGGGCTTCCTTCTTCGACGCAACGGTCAAGGCAACAAGCCAGCCACACAAGGCACTGTAATAAATGACACAGCTGGTCTACCACAATCATCGCCAATGTTGGAATAGGTGGCCCATTACAACGCAAGAGCCGTCGATATGGCGATATTAACAGAATATGTTGCTTTATGTCTAAATATGCGCTTCAATTTTAGACGGCGGCCCTTAAAAGCTGCCGTTGGTGCATTGGGAGGCGTCGACGTCGCCGATGGCGTAACCGAGCAAACGGGCAGCACAGGTGTAGTGAAATAGAGGGAACGTCGAGATAAGCGGAAAATGAATGACGGTGACGGCGAAGAAACCGCAAGAAGGAGAGCGGATGATGGGTGAACTGCGGAGTGTGAGGAGGTGAGCGGAGTTGTCACACGAGTACTGCTGCACAGCGGTCCTTCCTAACAGATGATGCCGAAGAAGTACGCCGTAGTCCGCTCGCCGCTGACGTCATTGGTAAGGCATGCTGCGAGCGCATCCGGCGATACCACATGGTGGAGGTTTGTTGGGCTCGACTGCTGTATTACGCGCCAGCACATCAACGGGATCCCTCCTGGTTAGCAAAGCGGCGACTTTCCTCCACGCTCAGTGTGCAGTGGCCAGTGACACCTGGCTCGCGCGGTTCACGCTACACGCGTGGTTCCCCTAATAATATTAATTATAATACAAGAAAGACTTCTCTGTAAGTAGAGCTGTCCCTGGAATTCTGAATCTGTCGGCCACTCAAGCCTGTAGTCGAGGAGATCCTTGAAAGCGATTTTCGCATATAAAAGCACTGCGGTGTCCTCCACTCAGCCGTGTCGAGGAAACACATGGAATGGAGTAAAGACTCAGAATTCGGCCGTTTATGTCGCTCTCAAATTCTTTCCCTCCATATACCGTAAAACTGAACGTGAAGAGCTGCGCTCAAATTTTGCATTTTTAGGTGTAATTATCGAAGGTGGATTTTTTCGCTCCACTATGTTCAGTAAAAAACAGGACCCGTGATCTAGAACTATAGTTGATCCCAGGCGACAAAAAAAAAAAAACGATTGCTACGAGGGAATGAATAAATGAATGAATGTTAAGTTGGCTAGAACCTAGATTGGTATCCTGCACGCGGGAAAGAGAAAATGGGCAAAAATGAGAAAACAGCGGAAGAAAGGAAAGAGGTCGGAGCAGGGTGCCGACAGGTATGCGCACCGTTCGGGTACAAAATGTACGAGCTCATTAATTGTCACTGGGAAGGGCACAAGAACGGCAATCATTGGGACGATCATACCTGTAAGCAAATGAATCATTCCCTAATCGGGCATGTCTGAGCAGGGGCAACACTGGCATGGTAAAGAGGAAGAACACAAAGCAGGAACGCTGAGCCGACTCTACCATTCCCGCCGGTGACAGGAAAAGAATGAAGCAAGCATTACTACTGCTATACAAGCACATGGGGTCCGAAAGCAGCTTAGAACAAGGTTATACAGTCAAACCTGAATATAACTAAATCATATAGAGCGAATTATACTTTATAGTGAACATTCCAATTCTCCTGCCACTGCGCGTGTAAAATGAATTTTTATAACAAATGAAGCATTGAATATATGGAACTCTGAGCGCCCGCGATCGGTCAACAAACGCACACAACGCGCCCAGCGCAGGCTGCGACTGGCCTCCGGGGCGAAGGGGTGTCCGCCCGTGCTTCCGCGAAACGTAGCAGTGAAAAGAATCCGCGCCTTTTGCACGCTTCGCTTTGCACCACTGCTATTTGGCAGTTGCCTGTCACATAATCTAGTACGTGGGAGTAGCTCCGGACCCATCACGCTTTTGGAAAGAAAAAAAGTGACCAGAACTGGTGTTCGGCTTTCACAAATCCGGGAACCCTCGCCCGACGTTGCAAGAAGCCCTGTCTGCTTCCGATGTGCCCTGCGGATACTGCGCCGATATACAATGAAGTGTTCTGGAGTCCATCTAATTGATTTCGCGTGTCGAGAATGCTATTCTCACTGGTGGTGCTAAACGCAGTGTTCAGGCGAAACGATTGCCTACTGCAACTAGGAGTACTTTTCTATGCAATAAATTTGTTTGGAGAAGTTTACTATTCATTGTAAGCGGCGTGGAAAGAGCCGCAGCTCCTTCGGAGACTTCGCCGTTGTCACCATTGCGCTTGCCGATAGGGTGACTAATGACTTCATTATTGCTCAGGCCCCTCGCACCTCTTTCCACAAAAATATATTTTCTTTCGCGTCGTTCTTCATTCTCGGGGCATCAGCGGACATTCAGAGATCAAGTGGCTCGATGTTCGTTACAGACATTGTGTTTGCCATCTACATTGAATTCCTACCACAAATTATCTCGCATTTCCCATCATACCGTCTTATTCTCCGTGTATGGACTGAACGTTGCTATGTTTTCCATGGTAAACACGTCCAAAAGTTCATACGGGGATGTTGGAGTTATGTTCTTTTCGAGCGGGGCCGGAATTGTTTAAGAAAGTTCAGGCTGAACGACAAGAAAGAAGTGCTTTAGATATTGGGATTAACAGTTAATGAATCATTTGCATAGGGAGTAACAGAAGTAGCAATCTAGAACTCATGCCACCTTCTCACACGACAGCTTATATGACGCTTCATTTGTATTGCCTTGTCAGATTATAGACACTCGCAGAAAATTCCCTGGCCTCCCTTCGAAGTCTACTTTTAACGAACAAATTATTTCGAGTGAACTCTCGTAATTTTTTTCAATTCCTAGTATGCCTCGGAACGATGGTGAAAGAATAATTGATATGTGAGCCCAAAAGTCACCAAATCACCATGTTTGTTGAACCCGCCGTGGTGACTGAGTGGGAAGGACTTTAGGCTTCTGCAGATGCGATGGCGGCACCGGTTCCAGGACCAGGTAAAAGTGTTTGCAGACGGGTCATTTTCCGCCTCGTGTTTCACTTTTTGCGCTACTTAGCATAAAGTTATGGGATAATTGGTCCTCTTGGAATTCTGTTCTTATAGAAGTGATAAACACGATTGTACATGGCTGTTCGGAGGATTCTATAAAGATTACCCAGTGGTCTGACTATCGGTAACCGGAACTTTACCACGCGCCATATCATGCGCCAACCGGCATAATTTGCACTGCTCAAGAATTTATTCTGCTTCTATGGAAGTATCTTTATCGATAAATTAAGAATCGAAGGATTCTGAGCCAAGTTGCAAGAAAATTGCACAGCCGGCTGCGGCAGTGCTCTATTTTAAAACAATTCAGTTTAAAAAAATAAGAAACATTTATAGTCTACCAAACCAGTCGACAGGATTCATGCGCCCGAATAAAGACTACTAATGTTTAATAGAAAGCGATTACAAAGAGGAGCGGTAGACTCCAATTTATTTTCACTTCCGGCGCTCGCGGTCAGTAACAACGTGACATATGGAGGCTGCCAAACACACGTGGCCCATGTTGCGTAACAAAAAAAAAGCGGCAGCTTTAACATAGATGAAGCCCCGAATGAAGCGAAACAAATTTCAGTAGTTCTCATACCATGCCGAAGTAGTTGACTAAGCAATTCTTATGAAAAGCGGTAATTGAGGAGCAAACCCGCAGTCACGATGCCAAAGCCGAATGTACACGTTCGCTATAGCGGTGAAACTGGACCATAAAAAGGCATATGAACGAGGATGTAGAGATAAAACACTTAGTTCGGTTAGGTAAAGAAATAATGAAGTAAAAAAAACGACATAGAACTCAGCTCGAGTACAAGCAGGAAGCTAGAAAGGGGGGGCGAATCGATCGAAAGACATGAAGGCGGTACGATGCCGGTCAGCCCCTTAAGGCGGAACACTTAATTGATACGGGATGTATTGTTTGAGGTCTTAAAACTTCCCAGTGCCCGGTAACGACAATAAAATAGTCCATGTTCTGCACTTGCATAGTCGTAAGTCACGACAGTAATTAGGAGCCCCTTACGCGTGACTGCGGTGATGTGCATGCGCTCACCCGTGAGCGGTCTCTGTGCGCGGCAAAGGTAACTTCAAAGATGAATCGTATCACTGATCTTTACCAGAATTCTTGGATGTTTGGTTGAGAATGTATTTGTCAGTCTTCGGCGCGGGTTTCAGAATGCAATCAGAAGAGTAAGGCAACGTTAATTAGGAATTTTTTGCTGGATGAAGGTTTGGGGAAAGACGAAGCAAGGGTTGTTCGGCGATGTCCTTCCCCCCTTCGCTGAGAAATGATGAACACCGAACAGCGACAGTGCGTGTTATGTGTCCATTTGGTTGAGGTCATACTGACCTATATATTTAGAGACTGATGGTCGGCATCTCAAAGTAGTTGCATGGGAACTTTTACTGCGTCAGCAGGGAAGACACCGACCCACCTGGCTTTAGCGAGCGGCTTTATTTATCTCCGGAGAGTTTATGGAATCGAGGAAGACATCTGATGCCCCTTTCTCCAGCCGGAAACACTGTGCACCCTTTTCTCAGATTCAAAAGCAGCTCCCGAGAACCTGCGACGCGCTAGCTCTTTCAGCATTGACTCCCACGCGCGCGAGTGTGACGACCGATTTACTCACGAAAAGTAACGGTGACGAAAAAAATCCCGAAGACGGATGACAGAACTTGCAACTTTATATATACGTGGACCCCAAAACTAGCAAACTCGCTTCCTGCAGCACAAAAGCGGGGCTATCGAAAAGTTCCGTTCCCGAGAACACGACGAATGTCCCGTTTGTCTCGCGTGAAAGTAACGCCTTCTTACCGACTATCGCATTTGTTGCGAAAGGAGGGTGGGGCTCACGGCCATTTCGTCTGAAATAATGGTTCGACGCAGGAATTCAATCGGGAAACCAGCCGGATGATTTGCAGCCGGGATGAAAGTAGCAAAAGCAGCCTGCGAAACGGAAAATTGGCCCGCTACCCCGAATTCTTCATGTAAGAGGACCTTGGTTCCTAAAGCCCCTTTTACAGCGGTTGCCACAAGGCAGCTCCGCTTCGGCCGAAACGGTCACCTTCCATGAGTTCTCCTCAGAAGGACAAGTGCTCTTGCACCATTTCAACGTTTCCGTTTGTAAAGTTTAGATGGTGTGTATCAATTTTGTTGAGAAGAGTTAAGCTTCATCTTCCCACATTGTTTTGTTTCACCGTAAAGCCGTTATTGCCACTTCGTTCGGAATCTCTCATAACTGTGTAGCTATCGCCATCGATGTAGAGAGGATAATGCGTCGGTGAGCCGTACTTCAATCTAGTTTTTTTCGATCCGCCTTCACAGTGCCCAGCAACGAGACCGAATGCGTGAGGAGGCTCTGTTTTCATCCATCTGGTTGTTCGTAAACGCTAAATGTTTACTCGCTAGCCTTAGACAGGCTGTGGGGCCAGTCTTCATATCAACGCAGAACGAGGTACACTAAATACTAAAGCAGTAGTTTCCGCATATTTAACACATAGTTTGCATTCATAACAACGATAAGCACAGGCTTTCCACGCAGGGACAAAATATTTAATTAACGTGTTAACAGTGTCAAACTACCCGCCGCAGATAATAAACATTTACCCGGGCGCATCCGAGAAACGCCGTATCCCTACTACTGCGCGTACGTTGCGTATATTTGGAATGTGCTAATAAGAGAATCGGTTGGCTTAAAGAACATTGTAACCTGAATGTGCATATTTCAATTTACCAAATGATTAACATCATTCGACCTCTTCAACACTAGAAAAATATCGGCAGAAAAATTTAGTTGAATAAGATACATGGCATCTATCTAACGATCAGGATGGCTGTTTGTGAATTTAGAGCTCACTGCAGGGTAACCCGATAATATATTGGGAAGCACATTGCCACTCGTGTAGTGCGATAGGAAGTGAAGCCGGTGTCCGAGAAAGGGTTAAGATAAACAGTCGGAGATGTATTCCTATTGAGTGAGAAAATGACGTACGTGATTTCGCCCTTACTGACGCGCGCCTGTGTGAAATAAAAACAACGTGTTTGCCTCATCGGAAGCATACTCACGTTTAAACAAAGACCAGGCAGCACAGCGCAGGAAGAATTGGTTCTGGCAAGCCGCTGCATGATTTCCTACACGCCTATACTTCTAACCGCCAGGACGAAGAGCATGGAACGGTGTCAGTAAAAGTATCCTGAGGAATGATAGAGAGGCGACACATGAATAATAACTTATAATGCGATTCGCAACCCTCTCTAACAGTCGTCAGACATGGCTGGTGCGATGCGGGGAGCAATCAACAGGTGTCGTCTTCAATGCTCATAATTTCCCGCAGCGGCCCACGTTGATGGCACGGGATTTTATGCGACCCAATCTGTTTACCCTCACTTGTCCGTCCCTCTCCTCTGGCCCCTTATTTTATAGCTGCGTAAAATCAGAATAACTGCCGCACGGAACGCGCTCAGGGTCCAACACGCAGGCAATCATACCAAGAACGTACGTGGAAAGCACTCATGAACAGGCGTCATAGATCAACGAATAGACAGGTAATCCCGTATTATGCCTTTCGCGGGCGACAAACAGTGGAACGAAGTTTGGTTCCAGAACTGCACCTTTTTTCTTGCCTTCGCCTCCGGGTATAAGTGGAGAGTCGGTGGCAGTTTACACATATGCCAAATTTCGGAGCACATGATTCGAGTTATCACTTCGCAAAGCAACATCTGACGACGAAGCCTTCTAGAGCTATGAAGGATTTACTGGCGTACATTGTTAAGCTCGGCGCGATACAACCAAAACCATTTAGTAGCCAGCGCTGCGTTTTAGTGCATTATCATTTCAAATGCTTTGGCGGCGTCCGAGTTTTGCGGTAGTAAATGAATGAAAGTACAAAAAAACTAATTATCATACGCAAGAAAAACAATTCTGACATTTCTTGAAACTCGTACAAGAAGCATCTGTGGAAGTTGTGGTTAAAGAAGTCACGTTTTAGTCGCCTTTGTGGGAACGTGACCACCGAAAGGCTGTCTTTTTTTAGATGTATACGCCACTACAAGGCAGGTTACAAGAACCAGGGCCCTAAAAGGACAATTTTCAGAAAATGTATAAGGTCCCTGTTGTCTCGCACGAGATGTGCAGCCGCGTACTCTTTAATCTTTCCAGATATGACATGAACATGAGCGCGCTTCAGCACACTAGTCGGTCATCCAATCCGCAGCCGAACTGGACAATCGGTCGCTCCGTATAGGCGAATTCTACCTTCCGTATGACCGTGCAATACCTCACTGCGTCGCGTTCCCTTTTTCCCATTCCGAGGTCTCTTCCTTCAACCCTCATCTACCCAAACTCCAAGCGCTGTTTTTCTTTCTCCCAGCTACACTACACTACACTACACTACACTACACTACACTACACTACACTACACTACAGGACAGTTTCCTCCCCGCATGCTTTACTCGCGCACCAACAGACCACCACATACCGCGGACAACTTCAATCCATTGTTAAAGTGGCTAACAGTATGCGTCTCGAAATCTGCCGTTATGCTTTTTCATACTGTAGCACGCCATCTGCCTCACTTCAACGAACCTTATAAGCATGTCCATCCATATACACCAAGCGAACGTGCCTAAATCCTTTCATCAGCCGTCTCACCTAACTCCCGTCATGCCAGCCTGCGCTGACTACAGAAAGAAGTGCGCCTCCAAGCGGAGGACACCGCATTAGCCCAGTGGGATGGGCTCCCCCGTGAACCCTATAGAGCCGGAACTCTCGCTCTGTTTTGGTTTCATAACGCAGCCCATCTTCCCATCTTTCTCTCTTTCTTTCTCTTTATTTCGGTCTTTCCAACCTCCCTCTCTTTCACAGCCTTAGGAAGATGCACTGATGCAGATAGCAAGAGTGCTCTTGCACAGGTCTCAAATAAAGCACGTATTTTTCTCTCTCTCTCTAGCATGATGAGGACATGCTGTCAACGGCACGTGCAATGTTGACTTCATGGCTCGCTCCGCTTGCCATAGTGGGTCGCTCTTTGCTGCCACCCCAGAGGCTGAGGTCGTGGTATTTCTCTGCTAAAGGCCGGAATAGTAATAGCGCCAAGCCTCGCAGGAAGTTGCACGCAGCGAAAGGAGACAATCACTGCGATCAACTCCCCTCAATCAGAGTCTCCCAAGAGACTGCAATGAGGAGCATCAGAGAGAGTAGCGAGAGGAACAAATTAGGAGCCATTCCACTCAGTGAAGATGGATGACTAGCGAAGCTTTTAAGGTTACGACTTGGAGGGGAAGCAGAGTTTAGGCGAAATTTAAGTGCCAATATTTTTTTACCTCGACAGCGGATGGAGATAATCTCTAAAGAAGAGTTTTGCTTCTCGGACAGGATACATACATGCAACTGTAGCCATAACTCTTGCCGTGGTTGAGTGCAGTTAAGCCAAGTGAGTCGAGTGAAAGGTCGGTTTTCGGTCTGAAGCACGAAGTGAATACGCACACTATTGCATGGCAAGTGAAAACAGGGACACCGATTGACACTCTGCTGCTGCAAGGAACACGCGGTAAAATTTGATGCTGGCATCGCTTTGGTGGATGATTTTCTCAAGGCACACGACATTACTTTTCCCCCTATCCCCAACAACGCACTCTCCCCTCGGAACGATTAGACGATTACACGCTTTCACTGCGGAGGCGTACGCAGCGCTGGCTTGAGTGGCATGGAGTTTGCCCTTACTCTTTCCCTATCCCCCTCTCCGCAACTCTCTTCTTGGAACAAACGAGCGATTACACGGTTTCAATCCAGAATGCTCCGGCTCGGTTTGCTCGGTTGAAGGCTGAAGCCTGGTAAATGGCGCTTCCGTGGGCACCGTGAAACTGCAAATTGCATTTTCTTGAGCTTGCCCGCACGAAGCTCATGCTTCAAGTTCAAAAATGTTACCTGGCGTTCCTTGTCATTTACATGAAGTAAAAAATTGCTTTTGTCACCGTCGGTATTGCTGTTCGCGTGGTACGCGAAAAATCCCTCTTCACCCCTCCCCCTCCATCCTAACCCGCAGCTGGCGGCCGGAAACCCGCCGCTCCCACAAATAGCACGCCAGAACAAGCCGCGCTACGAGCCAATCACAGGCCCTCCCGTCATCGGGAAGAAGGGAAAGAGCAGTTAGCTCGCTCCAAGCGAGACGTTCTCCAAATATAAAGGCCCGCTGCTATAAGGTAGGCCGCCCTTCCTCCACTCCGCAAAAGAGCAGGTATTTGGTAAAGAGCGGGAACGGGCCTGTGACCATGCGCGCTCGGCGAGCTAATACTGACTTTTGCAATTCGGAAAGTCAGGCGAAACGATAACGGTCGGCAGTGGAAGGGGTTCGGCAAGCAGGGGCTGGTCTTAAGGTTTGGCTGGTATTACACAAGAGAGAAATGAAACTTTGTTCTGCAGCTCAAGTCCGAGCCGCTGATATTACACAAGGGATTTCTTTTCGGTTTCACAGGGTTAGAAAAGCATCGCATGCACCAATTTAACCGGAAGGAAGGGGCGTATTTTGAGTGTCGCAATACTTCGATCACATGCGTACGCTGGAATCCAGCCCTGAATGAAGGTGGCTTGCTGGCTGTACTGCCTTTACCTTTAGACTACTGCAGCCGCTTCCGTCCCGCCCGCGTAGCCAAAGTGATAAGGCGGCTCACTTCGAATCAGAATATTTCAGGTTCCAGTACTGTCGCGGACGTCTCTTCTTTTTAAATTTGAACTCTGATGTTTTTAAAACGAAAACCGAAGTTGCCTATTGTGCAGGAAAAATAAGATTTACTATTATATGATAGAGCGTCAACATTAAGAGTAAATAAACACGTTTCAGCACAAACTGACCATTCCTCGTAAATGTAAACAAGTTTTGCTTCTGCTATTTTTATGGTCAGATGTTTCATGTTTTGCACTCTCGCATCCCTTCCAGCCTTTGCGTGCCCTGTTCACCACCCCCCGGATGACAGCGTCAGATGGCTGTGCCACCTTGACCTTTAGCCTATTGTATACTGTTCTGTCCCGTCCGCGTGGCCTAATGGATACGGCGTCTGACTTTGGATCGGAAGATTGCAGGTTCGAGTCCTGTAGCGGACGTCTCTTCTTTTTAAAACGTGGTTCTCTTATGTTTTTGAACGACAACAGCACGATTGCCTATTGTGCTACGAAACCGGATTTGTTGTTACAGAAAAAAGCCACCACATCAACAGTGAATAAATACGTTTCAGCGCACTGACCCTTACTCGGCCGTGTTAACATGTTCTCCGTCTGCTATTTTCATGGTCAGATGTTTCATGTTTTCCACTCTCGCATCCCTTCCAGCATATGCGTGCCCTGTTCACCACCCTCCGGATGGCAGCGTCAGATGGCTGTACCGCTTTGACCTTTAGCCTACTGTAGCCCTTTTGTGCCGTCCGCGTGACACGTAAAAAATTGATGGGGGATTTGAACGAATGTTTATTTCCCGAACCCTTGTATCGTTCTATTTACAATGCGGGCCCAGGTCAGGATGTCTTGAAGAGAGTGAAGAAAATGCCAGTGCCGGGGGGAATTAAGACTTTCTTTTTTAAGATGCACACAGAAACTCTTCCGGTTATGACGTGGATGGCTGCCAAGGAGCTCTTCTTGCCGTGGGGTGCGGACTGTTCACTCTGCAGGAAACCGGAGAGTATTGAACACGTATTCCTGGACTGCTGGGACGCAGTTTTTTTTGGGATGTCCTGCAGCGCACCTTAAAGAAAGAACTGCCTTTGACGCCCCATGGAATTCGATACCTCGCTATAGGTCCAGATGTTTTGCCCTACGACCTGTTAGTCCTCCTGGGCCTACATGCTATATGGAGGAGCCGTATGAATGTGCGTAAATGCTCGATCTGTATGTTGTTATTTTGTAGAAAGCATATGCAAATTACGCGAGGTGTTCCACAGAGCAGGCTATGATGAAGAAATATTGTCTCTAATGGATGACTTGGCTGTCATGAAAGTACATTTCTTTTAACTGCTCGCTCAAAGCGATGCAGTCCCCCCTTTTTCTTTTCCTTGTTTCCTTTCTTGTTTTATCAGTCATTGTGGCTGGTATTGTTGTATATGTGTTGTTTTGTCCTTTTCGGCAATAAAGAAAAAAAAAAGTCCGCGTGGCCTAATGGATAAGGCGTCTGACTTCGGATCAGAAGGTTGCAGGTTCAAGTCCTGTCGCGGACGTCTCTTCTTTTTGAAAGGTGGTTCTCTTATGTTTTTCAACGACAAAAGCACGATTGCCTATTGTGCTAAGATACTGGATTTGTTGTTACAGAAAAAAGCCACCACATCGAGAGTGAATAAATACGTTTCAGCGCACTGACCCTTACTCGTCCGTGTTAACATGTTCTGCGTCTGCTATTTTCATGGTCAGATGTTTCATGTTTTCCACTCTCGCATCCCTTCCAGCCTTTGCGTGCCCTGTTCACCACCCCCGGAACGCAGCGTCAGAAAGCTGTACCGCTTTGACCATTAGCCTACTGTAGCCCTTTCTATCCCGTCCGCGTGGCCTAATGGATAAGGCGTCTGACTTCGGATCAGAAGACTGCAGGTTCGAGTCCTGTCGCGGACGTCTCTTCTTTTTAAAAGGTGGTTTTCTTATGTTTTTGAACGACAAAAGCACGATTGGCTATTGTGCTAAGGTACCGGATTTGTTGTTACAGAAAAAAGCCACCACATCAAGAGTGAATAAATACGTTTCAGCGCACTGACCCTTACTCGTCCATGTTAAATTGTTCTGCGTCTGCTCTTTTTATGGTCAGATGTTTCATGTTTTCCACTCTTGCATCCCTTCCAGCCTTTGCGTGCGCTGTTCAGCACCCCCCGGATGACAGCGTCAGATGGCTGTACCGCTTCGACCTTTAGCCTACTGTAGCCCTTTCTATCCCGTCCGCGTGGCCTAATGGATAAGGTGTCTGACTTCGGATCAGAAGATTGCAGGTTCGAGTCCTGCCGCGGACGTCTCTTCTTTTTAAACAGTGGTTTTCTTATGTTTTTGAACGACAAAAGCACGATTGGCTATTGCGCTAAGATACGGGATTTGTTGTTACAGAAAAAAGCCACCACATCAAGAGTGAATAAATACGTTTCAGCGCACTGACCCTTACTCGTCCGTGTTAACATGCTCTGGGTCTGCTATTTTCATGGTCAGATGTTTCATGTTTTCCACTCTCGCATCCCTTCCAGCCTTTGGGTGCCCTGTTCACCACCCCCCGGATGGCAGCGTCAGATGGCTGTACCGCTTTGACCTTTAGCCTACTGTAGGCCCTTTTTGTCCCGTCCGCGTGGCCTAATGGATAAGGCGTCTGACTTCGGATCAGAAGATTGCAGGTTCGAGTCCTGTCGCGGACGTCTCTTCTTTTTAAAAGGTGGTTCTCTTATGTTTTTGAACGACAAAAGCAAGATTGCCTATTGTGCTAAGATACCGGATTTGTTGTTACAAAAAAAAGCCACCACATCAAGAGTGAATAAATACGTTTCAGCGCACTGACCCTTACTCGTCCATGTTAACTTGTTCTGCGTCTGCTATTTTCATGGTCAGATGTTTCATGTTTTCCACTCTCGCATCCCTTCCAGCCTTTGCGTGCCCTGTTCACCACCCCCCGGATGGCAGCGTCAGATGGCTGTACCGCTTTGACCTTTAGCCTACTGTAGCCCCTTTTGTCCCGTCCGCCTGGCCTAATGGATAAGGCGTCTGACTTCGGATCAGAAGATTGCAGGTTCGAGTCCTGTCGCGGACGTCTCTTCTTTTTAAACGGTGGTTTTCTTATGTTTTTGAACGACAAAAGCAAGATTGCCTATTGTGCTAAGATACCGGATTTGTTGTTACAGAAACAAGCCACCACATCAAGAGTGAATAAATACGTTTCAGCGCACTGACCCTTACTCGTCCATGTTAACTTGTTCTGCGTCTGCTATTTTCATGGTCATATGTTTCATGTTTTCCACTCTCGCATCCCTTCCAGCCTTTGCGTGCCCTGTTCACCACCCCCCGGATGGCAGCGTCAGATGGCTGTACCGCTTTGACCTTTAGCCTACTGTATCCCCTTTTGTCCCGTCCGCGTGGCCTAATGGATAAGGCGTCTGATTTCGGATCAGAAGATTGCAGGTTCGAGTCATGTCGCGGACGTCTCTTCTTTTTAAAAGGTGGTTCTCTTATGTTTTTGAACGACAAAAGCACGTCTCTTCTTTTTAAAAGGTGGTTCTCTTATGTTTTTGAACGACAAAAGCACGATTGCCTATTGTGCTAAGATACTGGATTATTTGTTACAGAAAAAAGCCACCACATCAAGAGTGGATAAATACGTTTCAGCGCACTGACCCTTACTCGTCCATGTTAACTTGTTCTGCGTCTGCAATTTTCATGGTCAGATGTTTCATGTTTTCCACTCTGGCATCCCTTCCAGCCTTTGCGTGCCCTGTTCACCACCCCCGGGATGACAGCGTCAGATGGCTGCCCCGCCTTGACCTTCAGCTAACTGTAGCCCTTTCTATCCCGTCCGCGTGGCCTAATCATTCCACTTCCGGCTGCCAAGCTGTGAAGGTGCGGAAAGGATGAGCTCCGATAGCTCGTTATCGGCGGCCGCCGGCCGCGGTTTATCTGTTTCTTCGGACGAATACCGTGTTTTACTGCCTCCGCTGCCAACTGGAAATGCTGGGCTTAACACTGTGTTTTTGCACTGTGATGTGTCCGGGCGGCCATACCGCATCAACGACTTCGAAGACGAGATGGAACGACTGGGAGTGATCCAGGATGTGGCGTCGATTGGCGCCTATCAAATGAACCATGTGTGGGCTGTGTCGACGCACTCCGCGGCAGCCAAGCACCGCCTAGTTGCTGCGAAAGAACTTCGTATCAAGGGCAAGAAATGTCTCGTGCTCGACCCCAACGATGGCGAAATTCGCATCAAGATCCACTGGCTGCCGTACCAGCTTAGCGATGACGTCGTGCGGAAGGCCCTCGAGCCTTTCGGAAAAGTTGACCGCATCACAAGAGAGACTTGGCCAACAAGCAAGTTCAAGGGAGCCCAAACGTCGATAAGGTCAGTAACCATAACCTTGAAGAATGGGTACACGACCGAAACATTGCCGCATCAGCTGCGTATCCAGGGAGGCAATGCCCTTGTGATAGTGCCCGGACGATCGCCTTTGTGCCTGAGGTGCAAGAGGAATGGGCATATCAGAAAGAACTGCCGCATACCGCGGTGCTCCGAATGCCGGAGGTTCGGGCATGAGGCTCCGGATTGCCGGAAGACCTACGCGATGGTCACGGGAGGCAAGAGTGAGGAGGAAGACACAGAAGCCGTTATGGATGAGGAAGAAGCTGAGGAGGCAGCGGCCTCCCCCCCACTGCACGAAGACCAGCCGACGTTGGAGACAACGCAAAGCCCGCCTGTAGCTTCGCCACCTCCTGGAGTGTCAATGGAGGCGCCTCGGAAACCCGGAGAATACGGTGAGCCCGAAAAACCCCCGCAAAACGAACTTTCTGTCAGCATGCCGCTTACGTCGACCACAAAAGACAGCGTGATAGCCGTAGAGCCGCAATATGAAGTCTCGCGAGAACAGGCGAAGGAAACTGCGCTGTCAGGAAGGGAAGCGGAGGAAGTGACTGAATTTCCAGCCTTGTCGCCGATTGAACCAGAAGCAGAAGATGAACTAAATGAGGCGTCAGGAAGGAAAACCGCTCATGTAAAGAATAAGTGGAACGCGCCCACTAAAAGAAGGGCTCGTTTTAACCCCGCGCCACGCGTACCCATAGAAATACGACGTCGAAAGCGTTCCGTTTAACCGGCCAACGTAACTAGGCGCCCCATTCGCAAATAGAAAGAAAAGAAAAAGAATCTTTATTTTTTGTAAATGCCCTTCCTAAAACTCGCAACCTTCAACTGCCTAAGCCTTGTAGGCCGCATGCGCAAGCAGTGGCTCTTAAACCAGCTTTTGCAGGAAGGAATTGACATAGCATTCCTTCAAGAAACAAAATTAGCCTCAAACGAGCAGCTAGATAGCGCGGCTCGATTCTTTCACAATCGCTTTCACTGTCACTTCTCGCCCGCGTGCGGGCGCAGCGCAGGAAGTGCAATCATGATAAGGAAAAGGCCGGCTTTAACCGTGTATCCTGAATATGAAAGGGATCACAGCGGGCGTGTTTGCAGTGTCGATTTAATACTTCGTGGCGAGCAATACAGGCTTATCTCAATCCATGCACCAAATGACCCGCCGCAACGGACAGAATATTTCACGAAGCTCAGGCAGTATCTTGACACCCCATGCCGCACCGTTCTCGCGGGTGACTTCAACTGCGTACTGCAGGCGCGTGACTGCTCAAAAAGAAGGCCAGCTGACCCCAGTTTGAAGGAGTTGCAAAAGCTCTTACGCGATTTTGACTTGCAGGACGTAGCAGATGGCACACCAGCCCTCGCCCCTGCATTCACGCACTGGCAGGGGGACTGCCATGCGCGACTAGATCGCGTGTACGTATCGAGTGAGCTTATGTGCATGAACGTCTCCTCCCGAGTAACGCCAGTGGCGTTCTCTGACCACGGCTTTGTCACTGTCACGTTTGAGAAAGGCGACCACCGAAGGACCAAGCAAACTGCCAAACCTTCTTGGCAATTATGGAAACTTAACGAAAGCCTTTTAGACGAGGAAGATGTGGTCTCAGGGATCAAAGCTATAATCACGCAGGTACGAGAGCGGGGCGAGGTAAACGCCATAGCGTGGGAAGAAGTGAAAGAAGAGTGCAAAATGTTTCTTGTGGCGAAAGGGCATGAAAAAGCGGCTCTAAAAAGGGAAAGAAAAAACGTTTTAATGCGCACGCTTCGAAGTCTCATTGAAGCGGAAAATTCCGAACCGGGAAAGTTTATGACAGATATTAGAGAATGCAAAGGACAGCTCCTATCAATTTTGGAAGCCGACTATAAAGGCGCTATGATTCGTTGTCGACTCGAAGCACAACAGAGGGACGAGGAACCGATCAAGATTTTTAGAACGAAAGAAAGGCAACATGCTGCACGAAACAGAATAGAGGCGGTGCAAGATGGCGACGACATTCTTACCAGCCAAGACGACTTTGTAAGGGCGTTCACAGGGATGTACAAAAGTCTGTTCGAAGAGAAAGATGGCGTACACAGTCGGGGGTGCGCGTTTAATTATGCTGATCTGTTGCCAAAGGTCAGCGATGATATTAGAGAGGAAACAAATGAAAGCATTTCCGAGTCTGAAGTTGAATGGGCCATTAAAAAGCTGAAGCCTAGGAAAACGCCCGGTATCGACGGCCTAGGAAGTGCATTCTACAAGAAGTTTGCATCGGATTTGGTGCCAATTCTTTGTTCCGTGTACGAAGACATACTGAAGCGGGATCTGATGCCTCCCTCCATGAGGCAAGGCCTGACGGTCCTAATCCCAAAAAAGCACTCCAAACGTGTCCCGACCCCGGGCGACTTTCGCCCCATCAGCCTTCTGACGACTGATTACAAATTGCTGGCAAAAATTATGGCGAAGCGACTCGACGTAGCGCTCAGTGAGGTCATAGGGGGCCACCAAGCATATGGTATCGAAGGGCGGCGCATCTCGGATAATCTGCACACAATGCGCGTGCTGTGTGAAACAACATCGGTACACGGAGACAAGGCCGCGGTGCTAAAGGTGGATTTAAGTAAGGCCTTCGACCGTGTTGATCACGACTTTCTTTTTGGGCTGCTTAAAGCTTGCAACATCGGGGAACGTCTTCTGAAGTACATCGCCGTTTGCTATAGGGAGGTGTCAACGCGCCTTGTCATCAACGGACAAACAACGGACAAGATACTCGTCAACAGGTCGGTGCGACAAGGATGTCCGCTGTCACCGATACTTTTCGCACTTTACCTTGAACCTCTCTGTCGTTCCATTCTGAACGACAATACTGTCGGTGGCCTCAGCCTGGCAGACGAGACCGTGAAAGTGCTCGCCTATGCTGATGATCTGACCCTCGTGTGTGCTTCCAAAGAGGAGATGCGCAAAGCGGTGCAACATGTGTCGGAATTCTGCAATGTGTCTGGTGCAAAAGTGAATCGTGACAAGTGTTCGGGTGCATGGTTGGGTGATTGGGACGCCAAGCCAACGAGCTTCTTGGACATGCAGTGGTCTGACCAAGTCGGCATGTATCTCGGCGTTTGTTTTGATACCACCAATCTGCAAAATGGACAAAACACCATCAGTCTAAACGGACTAGCAGCAAAGGTGCGTGCGTGGCATGGGAGAACCATACCACTTGGAAATCGTGCGTTTGTGTGCAATACAGTTTTCTTTCCTGCTGTTTGGTATGCTGCTCAAGTGATGCCATGCCTACCAGCCGATGTGAATCGAGTGCATAGATTCTTTGCCACGTTTATTTGGGAGTCTCGCTTTGAACGAATGAGGAGGAGTAACCTGTTTCTAAGTTTAGCCAAAGGTGGTCTGGGATTGGTCAATGTTGAGGTAAAGCTCAAAGTTCAGAGGTACCTTTTTTTTCGCAGGCAGAATAGGCCTCTAATGTTGAACTCATTTGCTAAGCTGGGCTGTGGGTTTTTGAGAGACTGGCTTAAAGATGCTGGTGTAGGACCAAGGTCACGAGTGCTAAAGTTTTACAGGGAGCTGGAACAGGCGGTCCGGTTTTTCGAAGAGAGGTTCTCACGGGACTACTTAATGGAAGTGAAAAGAAAATCACTGTACTGGGACACGATTGACATGCTTTTTCCAGCTCCGTTGTACCGGTCACGAATGGATAGTATATTAGTGTCAGACGTCTTGAAACGATTACCACGGCTTCCTGTTAAGGTCGCCGTCAAGGATTTTTTTATCAGGTTTCACGTGGAAGTTCTGCCGGTAAAGCCATGGCTGGCAAACAAAGGTTTCTTTGTTCCGTGGTCAACCAACTGTGATCTCTGCCCTTACCCAGAGTCCCTTCAGCACGTGTTCCTCTTTTGCACGAACGCAGCGCATTTCTGGCATGAGGTCAGATCAGCATTTGGAATTTCTCTGTATCCAACTTGGAAAGATGTGAAGTTTCTCACAAGTGAGGAATTCCGAGATGACAAATGTGTGGAAATTGTCCTGCTGTTGGGATTGTATGCAATTTGGCGGTCTCGCACGGATCACGTCCTTTGTTTGGAGGTAGCAAAGTCCGCGTGGACGCATTTTTGTGACGCGTTTGCCTACACCAGCTTTCTGTTAAAAAGTGCAGACGACGAGCTATCCAGCAAGTGGAAAGTAATGGAGGCGCAATTGCACAGACGCGTCCATCCGTGATTTCAAGATGAACCAGTGTATCTGTGTGTTGCACTTCGCTGAGTGTACTCTGTTATGTCAAAAAAAAAAAAAAAAGTCCGCGTGGCCTAATGGATAAGGCGTCTGACTTCGGATCAGAAGATTGCAGGTTCGAGTCCTGTCGCGGACGTCTGTTCTTTTTAAAAGGTAGTTCTCTTGTGTTTTTGAACGACAAAAGCAAGATTGCCTATTGTGCTAAGATACCGGATTTGTTGTTACACAAACAAGCCACCACATCAAGAGTGAATAAATACGTTTCAGCGCACTGACCCTTACTCGTCCGTGTTAATGTGTTCTGCGTCTGCTATTTTTATGGTCAGATGTTTCATGTTTTCCACTCTCGCATCCCTTACAGCCTTTGCGTGCCCTGTTCACCACCTCCCGGATGACAGCGTCAGATGGCTGTACCGCTTTGACCTTTAGCCTACTGTAGCCCCTTTTGTCCCGTCCGCGTGGCTTAATGGATAAGGCGTCTGACTTCGGATCAGAAGATTGCAGGTTCGAGTCCTGTCGCGGACGTCTCTTCTTTTTAAAAGGTGGTTCTCTTATGTTTTTGAACGACAAAAGCAAGATTGCCTATTGTGCTAAGATACCGGATTTGTTGTTTCAGAAAAAAGCCACCACATCAAGAGTGAATAAATACGTTTCAGCGCACTGACCCTTACTCGTCCGTGTTAATGTGTTCTGCGTCTGCTATTTTTATGGTCAGATGTTTCATGTTTTCCACTCTCGCATCCCTTACAGCCTTTGCGTGCCCTGTTCACCACCACCCGGATGACAGCGTCAGATGGCTGCCCCGCCTTGACCTTCAGCTAACTGTAGCCCTTTCTATCCCGTCCGCGTGGCCTAATGGATAAGGCGTCTGACTTCGGATCAGAAGATTGCAGGTTCGAGTCCTGTGGCGGACGTCTCTTCTTTTTAAAAGGTGGTTCTCTTATGTTTTTGAACGACAAAAGCAAGATTGCCTATTGTGCTAAGATAACGGATTTGTTGTTACAGAAACAAGCCACCACATCAAGAGTGAATAAATACGTTTCAGCGCACTGACCCTTACTCGTCCATGTTAACTTGTTCTGCGTCTGCTATTTTCATGGTCAGATGTTTCATGTTTTCCACTCTCGCATCCCTTCCAGCCTTTGCGTGCCCTGTTCACCACCCCCCGGATGGCAGCGTCAGATGGCTGTACCGCTTTGACCTTTAGCCTACTGTAGCCCCTTTTGTCCCGTCCGCGTGGCCTAATGGATAAGGCGTCTGACTTCGGATCAGGAGATTGCAGGTTCGAGTCCTGTCGCGGTCGTCTATTCTCTTTAAAAGGTGGTTCTCTTATGTTTTTGAACGACAAAAGCAAGATTGCCTATTGTGCTAAGATACCGGATTTGTTGTTTCAGAAAAAAGCCACCACATCAAGAGTGAATAAATACGTTTCAGCGCACTGACCCTTACTCGTCCGTGTTAATGTGTTCTGCGTCTGCTATTTTTATGGTCAGATGTTTCATGTTTTCCACTCTCGCATCCCTTACAGCCTTTGCGTGCCCTGTTCACCACCACCCGGATGACAGCGTCAGATGGCTGCCCCGCCTTGACCTTCAGCTAACTGTAGCCCTTTCTATCCCGTCCGCGTGGCCTAATGGATCACTCTGTTTCCGGTTTCCGTCAGGAGCGGTCGCAGAATGGTTGGCTCCGAAGGAGCAGCGATAGCGGCCGATGCCGGCCGTGGTGTTCCGTCTTTCGCTGTACCCAAGGATTACAGGATTGTTTTGCCCCCGCTGCCAACAGGAGAAGCTATGAGTCGCGCAGTCGTTTTACACTGCGATAATAGCTGTCGACCGTACCGGATTGACGATTTTCGCCAACCGCTGAAAGATTTCGGCGTCATACAGGAAGTGGGCGGCATCGGTGCTTATCAGATGTCGCACGTTTGGCTGGTGAACTTTCGGAGCGACGACGCGAAGAAGAAGCTGCTGGAAGCCGGGAGGCTGGACGTGAAGGGGCGTACGTGTTTGGTCATAGACCCAAACAAGCAAGAGCTACGGATAAAGCTTCATTGGGTTTCCTTCGACGTGTCAAACGAAGCGATTCGCCGGGCCTTCGCTGTGTACGGCGAAGTGAAGGATGTGGCGAACGACCGATGGAGAGCAGCTGATTTTGAAACTGCGGACTCTACCACTCGTGTGCTCCGACTTGTGCTTCGGGAGGGCGTCACCCCGGAATGTCTACCGCATCAGGTGCCGCTTGGAAAGGGGAAAGCCCTTGTAGTGGTTCCAGGTAGGGCCCCGGTCTGTCTGCGGTGTCGCACTGCAGGCCACATCAGACGTGAATGCAGGGTGCCCAAATGCACCGAGTGCCATGCCTTCGGGCATGAGCAGGCTGACTGCACGCGAACGTACGCGCGAGCGGTCGGCCGGGGTGCTGACGCAGACCGGGACGACCTCTTGATGGACGAAGAGGAGGCGGAGACGGCGGCGACTCCGGAAGAGGACGGGAACGCTGTGAAAGACGTGGTGAGCGACTTTGCAGAGAAGCCGCCCGAAGGCAACTCTACACAAGAGGGTTTAGGGGAAGAACTAACGAAGGAGGTGATGGTTCCGGAAGCCAACCCCTCCACATCGGAGACTGCCCTCGCGGCTTCGCCGGCTGTGGCCACCGAGAGTGGCACCAAAAAAGACGACGAGGCAACTGTAAGAGGGTCCAGTGTGGTGAAGATGAACCTGCAGGAAGGGTCGGCGAAACGTGGGAGGGAGTGCGTCGACGATGCACCCAAAGCGCAACGTCTACGGCTACTTGAACAGCAGTGGAAGTACAGTGTGCGTCAGGCTTGTCTAGGGCAAGCGAGCGCGCGGCTTCCGAGCATGCTGGCGACATCTGCTGATAGCGGCTGGGTTGGAGATAGCTTGCCATTGCACATGCGTGGATCTCAGACAGGCTCGGGTCGGTCGTCTTATAGCATAGGCCTCCCAAACTTAGAGACGCCCCGCCCCACAAGGGGCGCTTTTATTCTGAAGAGCCAATCGTAGGCGGTGACACGGGGTAAGCGCGTAATTTGACGCCATGCATTATCAGTGCAGCCGTTAATTAATCGCACAAAAGTTTTGACGGAAAGCGCTGCAGTGCGTTCTTGTTGCGTGCTTTTCGTTTGTTAAACGTGAGATTCAGAAGATTAGCGGAGGTCGTTTTCTAGAATTGCGCAACCGCCTGATGAGTTGTTGCACTGCATCGAACGGCGCGTCTATCTGGCCTGTCAACGCTCCCGGCTGCCACTGTGAAAGACAATCGCCCCTCGAGGGTAGTGGCGTCTGCAAATTCGAGCGGCACATGTGAAACGAAGACCGGCCTGACCCTGTTCGAGATCGGCGCACGCGCAATGGCAAGCTATCTCTAACCCAGCTGCTATCAGCAGATGTCGCCCGCACGCTCCCAAGCCGCGCACTCGCTTGCCCTAGACAAGCCTGACGCGCACTGTACGTTGGAAAAAAAATCGTGTCGTCAACGAGCTGCCTGCGTCACCTCTTACGAGAGGCAGCACACCCAAGTCCTGATTTGAGTCTGAAACGGAATACCCTGCAAGACGTGCCAACAAAGGTAAACCCTACGCCTTCCGTCTGACACTGCTATTTCATGTTTTACCTCAATAGGCCCATGCGTGTCGCTACGCTTAATGTACGGGGACTAAGTTCCAGAAGAAGGCAGATGCAAGTGTATAGGCTGGCGCTTGAGGAGAACTTGGATATATTAGCAGTTCAAGAGACAAAAATAGAAGACGAGGATCAGACAGAGGCTATGGTACGCTGTTTCCAGTCTCAGTATCATGCATGTGTTTCTCACGTGGTTGGCACGTCGGCAGGGTGCGTACTGTTTATCAGACAAATCATGGGCCTAAATATTGAGCATGTGACTTCTAGCACGGACGGGCGCCTAGTTGTCTGTGATTTTGCGGTGTATGAGTGTAAGTGGCGTGGCTTGTGCTTGTACGCTCCAACAAAGGTGCGGGATAGGAAAGATTTCTTCGACACTGTGGCACCTTACTGCAACAGTGAACGAAGTGTCGTCATGTTAGGTGATTTCAATTGTGTTTGTGCATCACACGACAAGACAAGTGCTACACCGTTCAGGGACGCAAGCACAGAAACGTTACTGTCTATTGTAAATGAATGTGGGCTTGACGACGTAGGAGAAACTGTAAGTGGAGGAGGAGTTGAGTTTACTCATTTTCAAGGATACAGTCACTCCAGGCTTGATCGAGCGTACGTTTCATTGGAAATTGTACCAGAATACAAAAATTATCTTGTGCGTTCGGTCCCATTCAGTGACCATTGTTTGGTCGCCTTTTCCATCGGGAGCAAGAAAACGCAACCGAAAGAATTCAGATGGGAACAATGGAAATTAAACTCGAACCTACTAAGCGATGACGTCTTTGTAAAATACGTCCAGAGTACATTGAAGGAAGAAAACAAAAAAGAAAGATATGGGGTCAAATGGGAGCTGCTCAAGCAAAACATAAAAATGAAAGCGCTAGAACGAGCTACATTGCTGAAGCATGAGAAGGACAAGGACGAAAGAATTTTGCGCAACAATCTGCAGGCGCTCGTACAGCTTGAATGTACGCAGCCGGGAGCCTTTAAGGATGACATCTGCGCGATAAAGAAAAAACTAGAAGTGATCGACACCGAGCGATATCGAGGGGCGCTCGTAAGATCAAGAGTTGAACACATTATCGCGGGAGAACAGCCAACGAAGCGAGCGTTAGGAACAGAAAGAAGCCAAGCTCGCCGCAATGATATAAAGGAGGTACAATACAAAGATACGTACGTTACAGAAACTGAAGATATCGAGCATGCCTTTTACGAGTATTACAGCGCCCTTTTCGCTCAAAGCACGGTTAACGTAGAAAAATTCAAGAAGGAGTTTCTTCCCTTGATGCCAGTGTTAGAAGCAGATAGTAAAGAATTTTTAGAACAGCCCATAACAGTTAACGACGTAGAAAAGGCTATAGAAGACTTAAACCCTGGTAAGTCGCCGGGGCCGGATGGCTTGACGGCAGCGTTTTATAAGAAATTTAAAACTGAATGTTCACCCTTGTTAGCAAACGTTCTCAATGAGGCTCTAGAGCTTAGGATCCTTCCTCCGTCATTTCTAAATTCACACACCGTACTTATCCCCAAAACTGAAGACATCACCCAACTTAAAGAGGTTACTAGTTACCGTCCCATATGCTTAGCAAACGTGGATTATAAAATTTTCATGAAAATACTAGCAAGAAGGATGCAGACAGTAATGACAGAATTAGTAGGGCCCCACCAAACATGTGGAATAAAGGGAAGGACTATATTTTCTAACACACACAAGGCACGATGTGTCCTAGAGTGTTGCGATGTCACAGGAGGGGGCGTTGCCATGATCCAGTTGGATTTAGAAAAAGCATTTGATCGTGTGCCACATGACCTCCTGTTCCTCATTTTAGAGTATATTAATGTAGGATCTGTGATTCTGGAAGGAGTACGCATGGCGTACAATAGGTGTACGACAAGCCTGATTATAAACAAGCATGTCGGTAAGCGAATACAAGTGGAACGATCTGTGAGGCAGGGATGTCCCTTAAGCCCGCTTTTGTTCTGTATGTTTATTGAGTCTTTTTGTTTAAGTGTGATTAAGAGTGAGAACATTCAAGGTTTCCTACTCCATGCGGCTGAAGTTAGAATACTGGCTTACGCGGATGATGTTGCTGTTTTTTGTACAAATTATGAGAGTGTGTTTGAGGTTGTACAAGTGGTCAAACGTTTTTGTGAAGCCAGCGGCAGTTCAGTAACCTGGGGTAAATCTTTAGGGTTTTGGCATGGCAACTGGCCTGCAACTCCAGGCATATTCGCCAACATGCAGTGGGTAACTAGCCCTGTTAAACACCTCGGAGTGCCGCTGTTGTACTATCAGGACAGCGAGCCGTATTGGCGAGAGCAAGCCGCTATGCTCCGCGATAAGGCTGACAAGTGGAAAGGGTGGGGACTGTCTGTGTTCGCGCGTGCCACTGTTTGCAATCTATTTCTTGCCAGCAAGCTTTGGTATGTGCTTCAAGTTTTGCATTGTTCAAGAGTAAACGTGCAGAAGATTCACCGGGTGTTTGCCGTGTTCGTGTGGGGTTCAACGTGGGAAAGAACAAGCAGAACAAATCTTTTTCGGCCGGTCCGAGAAGGCGGTCTCGGGTTAACTCATCTGTTTTTAAGGCAACTGGTTAATAGGTTTCTTTTTCTTAGAGATGTCACAGACCCTTTTCTTCGAACGGTGTGTCAATTGAGGCTTGGAAGTGTGCTGTCAGAGTATGTCGTGACCACCGAATATTTGAGCGGTGGGGTGAAGGGCTATTTCAAAGAAATGGTCTTGTCTTTTCGTTTCCTCACCGCACGTTTCTCTTTGGATTATTTGAGTACAGTCACAAGGAAAAGGCTGTACAAAGATATTGTAGACATGGTGCTGCCTATACCATTGTACCGAAGCATGTACACCCTGGGAATCGAGCGGAACGTTCTGAAAAGGGTAAAAAATATGCTTGTTCCATCTGGGGTGAAAAACTTCTTTTTCAAAATGCACACGGGTACACTTGAGGTAAAGACATGGATGGAGCAGAAACAATTGTTTGTACCATGGGGACCAGACTGTTTTGTATGTAAAAAACCGGAGACGATCGAACACGTTTTTTTAGACTGTTGGGGGGCTGTATTCTTTTGGGATATTTTGCAAAAAACAATCAAAAGAATTTCCGCTGGATCCCAAGGGTATAAGGTTCCTCTCTGTAAAAATAGAGGATGGAATCCCGTATGACACCGTCATGCTGTTAGGACTGCACAGCATATGGCGTAACACATTGGCGGTAAGGTACAGTGATGTTGATGTGAGAAGAATACCGGAATATTTCAAAGAGTCGGTACATCTTTTTGTAGAAATGTATAAAGTGCGAGAGGTTGACCCTGAGTGGATACCTGTTTTCGAAGAGCTGTTGAAATTGAAAGATTATTGAAGCACCAGCGTCAGTCTAAGTCAGACTGACGTTTTTTATCAATTGACAGTTCTGCGCGCGGTTTTTGGTTCACATGTAAAAAGGCAATAAAAAAAAGCGTGGCCTAATGGATAAGGCGTCTGACTTCGGATCAGAAGATTGCAGGTTCGAGTCCTGTCGCGGGCGTCTCTTCTTTTTAAAAGGTGGTTCTCTTATGTTTTTGAACGCCAAAAGCAAGATTGCCTATTGTGCTAAGATACCGGATTTGTTGTTACAGAAACAAGCCACCACATCAAGAGTGAATAAATACGTTTCAGCGCACTGACCCTTACTCGTCCATGTTAACTTGTTCTGCGTCTGCTATTTTCATGGTCAGATGTTTCATGTTTTCCACTCTCGCATCCCTTCCAGCCTTTGCGTGCCCTGTTCACCACCCCCCGGATGGCAGCGTCAGATGGCTGTACCGCTTTGACCTTTAGCCTACTGTAGCCCCTTTTGTCCCGTCCGCGTGGCCTAATGGATAAGGCGTCTGACTTCGGATCAGAAGATTGCAGGTTCGAGTCCTGTCGCGGACGTCTCTTCTTTTTAAAAGGTGGTTCTCTTATTTTTTTGAACGACAAAAGCACGATTGCCTATTGTGCTAAGATACTGGATTTTTTGTTACAGAAAAAAGCCACCACATCAAGAGTGGATAAATACGTTTCAGCGCACTGACCCTTACTCGTCCGTGTTAACATGTTCTGCGTCTGCTATTTTCGTGGTCAGATGTTTCATGTTTTCCACTCTCGCATCCCTTCCAGCCTTTGCGTGCCCTGTTCACCACCCCCCGGATGGCAGCGTCAGATGGCTGTACCGCTTTGACCTTTAGCCTACTGTAGCCCCTTTTGTCCCGTCCGCGTGGCCTAATGGATAAGGCGTTGCGCTGCTGAGCACGAGGTCGCGGGTTCGATTCCCGGCCGCGGCGGCCGCTTTTCTGATGGAGGCGAAAAGCAAAAACGCCCGTGTGCACGAGATTTCGGCGCACGTTAAAGATCCCCAGGTGGTCAAAATTAATCCGGAGCCCTCCACTACGGCGCGCCTCATCGCCTGCGTTGCGTCGGCGCGTTAAACCCTACAATCAGTCAGTTAATGGATAAGGCGTCTGACTTCGGATCAGAAGATTGCAGGTTCGAGTCCTGTCGCGGACGTCTCTTCTTTTTAAAAGGTGGTTCTCTTATGTTTTTGAACGACAAAAGCAAGATTGCCTATTGTGCTAAGATACCGGATTTGTTGTTACAATAACAAGCCACCACATCAAGAGTGAATAAATACGTTTCAGCACACTGACCCTTGCTCGTCCATGTTAACTTGTACTGCGTCTGCTATTTTCATGGTCAGATGTTTCATGTTTTCCACTCTCGCATCCCTTCCAGCCTTTGCGTGCCCTGTTCACCACCCCCTGGATGGCAGCGTCAGATGGCTGTACCGCTTTGACCTTTAGCCTACTGTAGCCCCTTTTGTCCCGTCCGCGTGGCCTAATGGATAAGGCGTCTGACTTCGGATCAGAAGATTGCAGGTTCGAGTCCTGTCGCGGACGTCTCTTCTTTTTAAAAGGTGGTTCTCTTATGTTTTTGAACGACAAAAGCAAGATTGCCTATTGTGCTAAGATACTGGATTTTTTGTTACAGAAAAAAGCCACCACATCAAGAGTGGATAAATAGGTTTCAGCGCACTGACCCTTACTCGTCCGTGTTAACATGTTCTGCGTCTGCTATTTTCGTGGTCAGATGTTTCATGTTTTCCACTCTCGCATCCCTTCCAGCCTTTCCGTGCGCTGTTAACCACCCCCCGGATGACAGCGTCAGATGGCTGTACCGCTTTGACCTTTAGCCTACTGTAGCCCCTTTTGTCCCGCCCGCGTGGCCTAATGGATAAGGCGTCTGACTTCGGATCAGAAGATTGCAGGTTCGAGTCCTGTCGCGGACGTCTCTTCTTTTTAAAAGGTGGTTCTCTTATGTTTTTGAACGACAAAAGCACGATTGCCTATTGTGCTAAGATACTGGATTTTTTGTTACAGAAAAAAGCCACCACATCAAGAGTGGATAAATACGTTTCAGCGCACTGACCCTTACTCGTCCGTGTTAACATGTTCTGCGTCTGCTATTTTCGTGGTCAGATGTTTCATGTTTTCCACTCTCGCATCCCTTCCAGCCTTTGCGTGCCCTGTTCACCACCCCCCGGATGGCAGCGTCAGATGGCTGTACCGCTTTGACCTTTAGCCTACTGTAGCCCCTTTTGTCCCGTCCGCGTGGCCTAATGGATAAGGCGTCTGACTTCGGATCAGAAGATTGCAGGTTCGAGTCCTGTCGCGGACGTCTCTTCTTTTTAAAAGGTGGTTCTCTTATGTTTTTGAACGACAAAAGCAAGATTGCCTATTGTGCTAAGATACCGGATTTGTTGTTACAATAACAAGCCACCACATCAAGAGTGAATAAATACGTTTCAGCGCACTGACCCTTGCTCGTCCATGTTAACTTGTACTGCGTCTGCTATTTTCATGGTCAGATGTTTCATGTTTTCCACTCTCGCATCCCTTCCAGCCTTTGCGTGCCCTGTTCACCACCCCCCGGATGGCAGCGTCAGATGGCTGTACCGCTTTGACCTTTAGCCTACTGTAGCCCCTTTTGTCCCGTCCGCGTGGCCTAATGGATAAGGCGTCTGACTTCGGATCAGAAGATTGCAGGTTCGAGTCCTGTCGCGGACGTCTCTTCTTTTTAAAAGGTGGTTCTCTTATGTTTTTGAACGACAAAAGCACGTCTCTTATTTTGAAAAGGTGGTTCTCTTATGTTTTTGAACGACAAAAGCACGATTGCCTATTGTGCTAAGATACCGGATTTGTTGTTACAGAAAAAAGCCACCACATCAAGAGTGAATAAATACGTTTCAGCGCACTGACCCTTACTCGTCCGTGTTAATGTGTTCTGCGTCTGCTATTTTCATGGTCAGATGTTTCATGTTTTCCACTCTCGCATCCCTTACAGCCTTTGCGTGCCCTGTTCACCACCACCCGGATGACAGCGTCAGATGGCTGCCCCGCCTTGACCTTCAGCTAACTGTAGCCCTTTCTATTCCGTCTGAGTGGCCTAATGGTTTCTGCTTCCGGCCGCGCTAGTGTGCGGACGCGGGATGATTGGCTCCTCAGGAGCGGTGAATGCGGCCATTTCTGGCCGCGGAAACAGGTTTTTTGGCCAGGAATCCGGAGATTACCCCGTCAGTTTCCCAATGCTGCCAACAGGTCGGTGTGTTTTAAACACCATTTTTCTTCATGCGGACGTTCGTGCGAGGCCTTATCGCGTCGAAGATTTCAGGGACACTTTGGCTCGTTTGGAACTGCTCCCCGAGGTGCTTGCCCGGGGGGCGTATCAAATGAACCACGTATGGGCCCTGACATTCAGGGACGAAAGCGGCGTAAAGCGCATGCTCGCGGCCAGCGACGTGAAAGTGTAGGAGCGCCGGTGCCTCGTCATCGATCCGGCGAACCAGGATGTGCGAGTGAAACTGCACTGGATTCTGTACAACGTGCCGGACGACGAGGTGCGAGCGGCGCTGCAGCCCTACGGCCATGTCGCCGACATCGGACGCGAGAGGTGGCGTGTCAAGGGCATGAATGAGAAAGGCTCGACGACGCGGTCGGTGACCCTCAGGCTCAACGCCCGTGTGAGGCTCGACGACCTGCCGCACGAGCTCCGGGTTGCGGGCGGCCAGGCGCTCGTGGTCGTTCCAGGCCGGGCCCCGCAGTGCCTCCGCTGCTCGGGGACGGGCCATATGAGGCGCGACTGCAAGGTGCCGCGCTGCACTGTCTGCCGCCGCTTCGGTCACGAAGTGACGCAGTGCGTGCGGACGTATGCACATGTCACCGGACCTGTCGGAGACGCGGACGCGGCTGAAAACCGTATGGACGAGGAGGAGGCAGAGGCGGCGGCAGCCGGCGGAGGTGGTGCGTCCGCACCCGGGGACCCTTTGGCGGAACCAGACGTGGAGGACGTAAACGCTGCTCCCGTGGAGCAGCAGTCGACCTCCCAGAACGACCCAGCGCCGGTGGCACCTGTGCTGGACGCGAAAAGTGAGGAGTGTGTTGCGGCGGGTTCGACGAACACCGCTGTAACTCGTGAAGTGCGTGACGCCAGCAACGGCGACGGAGACGACCCGGAAGCCACCGTCCAGCGGCCGCGTAAGGAGGACGACAAGCCTGAGGACTCTGGTGACTCCGGCAACGTCAAGGCAAGTGTGAAAGGGGTTAGGCTGAGGCGTCCAAGCTTCACGCCAAAGCCCAACATTACGCCTTATGACAGAGGACATGCGGCGGGGAAGCCTCCGTAAGAGAAACGTTTGCTGTTTTTTGGGGGGAGGTCTTCGAATGAGCGATGATGATGATTGATGATGATGATTTCTATTGGTTTCCCCTTTGTATCGGGGTGATGACATGCCATCTTACCAAAAAAGATTAATATACCTATGTTTTACACTTTTGGTTCAATACTAGCGCTGCTTAGGGCAGGCACAAAACGCTTATTAGGCACAAAATACTTTTTTTTTTGTTACAAGTGGTAACTGTCCTAGGCAATATTCCCCTCTCTGCTTTTCGTCCACCAGCATTCTAATCTTCTTTTCGTCCCCTCGACAGCCTTGAAGTTCACTTCCTCTGTGATACCTTTAAATCCTAGGGCTTCTGACAGCCCAATATTCCCTTCATGTAGATTTGGATGGATACCCTCACATTCTAGCACGATGTGCCGCATAGTTTCTGTTTCTTTTCCGCAGACCACGCATACCCCATCATTTTGTGAATACTTCCCCACAAAACTCTTAGTTCGCAGGCAACCTGCTCTAGCCTCAAAAAGCAAAGCACTGCCCTGGGAATTATCGTAGAAATTTTCCTTTCTGATGTTCATCTTCTCAGCCCTGTACATCTCTAACGACGTTTTGGCTTCCATTTTTTCCCTCCATTTATTCGTTTCAATCTGCCTTGCCTCTGTTTTGGTTACCTTGGCTGTTTTGGATTCCCCACTGTTCTTTCCGTATTTCATCGTTAGCCTTCTAGTCTTTCTTAACCACTGCGTGTCCACGCTTTTCAAGTATAGGTACCTAAAAACCTTAGCTGCCCACCTTCGTTGATCCATTGCCCTCAACCTCATCTCAAAGCATATTTTACTCTGAGCTTCTCTAACTTCAAACGACGCCCAGCCCATATCTCCCTGAACTGCTTCGTTAGTTGTTTTTCCATGCGCGCCTAAGGCCAGACGTCCTACCGTTCTCTGGTTTACTTCAAGGCGTGATAGAACGTCTGATTTTAAGCAGAGTACAGCATTCGCAAACGTGAGACCCGGAACCATTACTCCTTTCCACATTCCTCTTACTACTTCATATTTGTTATACCCCCACAGAGCTCTATGCTTCATTATAGCTGCGTTTCGCTTTCCCTTAATCTTAAGTTGCTCCTCGTGAGTACTTAAGTAGCTATCCCCTTCGTTTATCCACACTCCCAAATATTTATATTCCTTGACTCTAGGTAATTCGCCTTGCTGGATAGACACTACGTCGGTGGTAGCGTCATTGAAAACCATTATTCCTGATTTTTCTGCACCGAAATTTAACCCGAGGTCAGTGGCTTCCTGGCTGCAAATATTTATTAGCCGCTGCATATCGGTTTGGTTATCAGCTAAAAGAACAATGTCGTCTGCGTATAACATTCCCGGAATAAGCTGTTGTACCACTTCGCCTTGCAGCCTATGGGTTAGGCTAAACCCTACTTGACTTTCTTCCAGTTTCTTTTCTAACCCTGCCATGTAAAGCATGAACAGTATTGGGCGTTACGGCACCGAAAACACTTTTTCTTTTTTTGAGGGGTAGGAAAGGGGGCGGTGCCAGTGTTCCTGTAGCGTTTGTGTAACAGTGTGTTACTTGCCTGCATCTTCCATTCATGCGGTGTTCATCTCATCATTTGCGTTGTGCCACCCTTAATGTACGCGGTCTTTTTGAGTGCAAACGTCACAGTCAATTGTACAGACTCATCAGCGAAAGGGAGTTAGACGTCATATCCATCCAGGAGACGAAAGTAGAGACCGAGCAAAGCACGGAAAGGATGGTCGGGGTGTTCAGCCCAAGTTATGAAGTCTGTGTCAGCCATGCCGTCGGTTTATCGGCTGGTTGTCTCATTTTAATACGTCCGAGCAGCGGCGTAGTAGTGCAAAACGTGACGTCCAGTTTATCTAGGTGCTTTATTATTTGTGATTTTATTTTAGCCTCAAAAGAATGGCGTATTGTTTGTGTGTACGCGCCGACAAAAGCCGATGAAAGAAAAGTGTTTTTCAAAGAATTGCGGGTGTGACTGGACACAGAACGGGTTCTCGTGTTAACGGGAGATTTTAATTGTTTGTGCTCGGCTCGCGATAAATCTAATTGTACTCCTTATTGCGACGGAAGCACGATTGCCTTGAATGGTATCGCTGCAGATTTTGGTTTGGAAGATGTGGGGCATACGTTGGAATGTAAGACGCAGATCCAGTTCACCCACTTTCAAGGCACGAGCCACGCCAGATTAGACCGAGCATACTTTTCATTAGAACTTCTGCCCGAGTGCTCGGAGTTAAACCCGTGTCGTTCAGCGACCATTGCCTAGTGTCGTTCTTGATGGGAAAGCGCAAAGATAAAAGATAAGAAGACGTTCAACCGGCACTTATGGAAAATGAACAGCTTATTGTTGAAGGATGAAGAATTTGTAGAAGAAGTGACAAAAAAGATAAGGAACATTAAACAGGATACAGCGACTGTGCCTCTAAGTGGGAAAACTTCAAAGCAGAAATTAAGATGACAGCATTAAATTGACCTGCCTTAAATTATAAAAAAAAGGAAATCCTGCTTAGAGGAAAACTGGAGACGCTTTCTGCACTAGAATGCCAGTCACTTGTACTGTTCAAACAGGAAATTAAAACTTTGAAACATCAGTTCGAAGCTATCGAACAAGAAAAGTATCATGGTGCGCTAGGTGGGCGTTGGCTGCTGCACAGGTCGCGGCTGGTTGGCGCTGTTGATGGGCTTACAACCTGTAGGTGGCTGGCTCACGAGCGTTTTTCACTTTTTCTGTCCATGGACAAAGTTTTCGGCATGCTGGGCTTGCTGTCTGCTGGACTGAAAGTAGTAGGCAGGTGGTTCACCGACAGTATGAACTCTTTCTGGCTGTTAAAGGAATTCTGTATGTGCTTGACTTCCTTTGTGAGAACTGGCCTGACAGAACTTGGTTTCGCCACTCACCCGCGTCAAGCATACGGCATCCGGGAGGCTCAGAAGGAAGCGGAGGGGGCCACAGAAGCCGTACTTTTTTAATGGAAACTCCTGGCCTTTACTCGTTTTGAATTCGCACAGAAGCTGTAGAGTCAGCGGTTGCTTGGCTGCGATGAGCAAGGCACGGATAATGGCTTTGATTGTAGCTCATTACATTCCCCTTTGAATGCCATGGTTCACTAGGGCCCCTGCGTTTTCAGGAACTGCTTTACTTCTTCATCTTGCCGGTATGAGCTCCGACTGTAGGGCAACGCGCTAGCAGGTTAACACGGAGCTTCATATCAGTGATATGGTCAAGATCATCGCTTTGGCAAGCAAAAACAGCTCTGTGTTCGGCCAATGTACCTTTTATGACTACGTGCTGGCTGGGAGTAGGCTGGCTACGAAGTGGAACGGTGGAATATTGGGGTGATGGCCTGCGAACACCACGTCGGATGCGACGGTGTCATGCGACAGGGGCACTTTATGAGGGCAATGTTTGGGCTACTAACACTTGCTATGGCGGCTGCTCTGGCAAAGACAACAGATCATGTTGCAGGCAATCTTTGGCACTGTGTCTGGCAGGGCTAAGTACCGTGGCGGCTGGGTCTAGCATCAAAGGCACCGCGGCGGACGAGGCAGAAGCCTTCGCTTCAAACGGGGGGCTAGCTTAATGCTGCTGCCGAATGTCGGCTTCCAGTCACCGAATGAGTTCTTCTTTGAATCTGGCAGTGTCCATCTGTCGCCGTGCCAATTCTTTCCGTATGAGGTCGATGAATAGGCGCGATATTGTCACTGAGACGAGCCGCTCCCACACAGTTCCCGGCATGATATTCCGCCGAGCCGGATACACGCAGGCGGTCACACACAAAACATAATCTTGCTGGAGCGTCCGTCAGCAAGATTGGCGGACGCTCCAATTTTATCTGGTGGTCTAGACCACCGGCCCTCTCAAGAGCACCAGCACACCTTTCACCTCAACGCTCTTCCCCCCCCCCCCCAAATGTGTTTGCATCACATCACCCAAACGCGCGCTGATGTAATTCTGCCTGGATCCACAACGGTTACGTATACATTCTAAAATGTCACATGAAGGAAATTTTGAGCAATCGTCAGCGTTACTTCAGTAACCAAAATGGCAGAAAAATTATCAACTCTGCAAGTTTAAGCCACTCTATCATGTTGTAGCCTTTTCTGTGTCTATCATGTTGTATTCTGTAGCCATGCTTCAGTTTGAACATCAGGGCCTCTGTTATCCAATGGAATACTTTAACTGTGTCATTACTGTCCGTTTCATGCTGAAGCGTGGTTGTCTGTAGCATTTATGCATGCGTGACCATGCCATTACGCATGTTTTCTTGGTGCACTCCGGGAAACAAAATGCTGACTTGTTTCGAGCATCGCATCATGCCCAAAGGTAATGCTGGGTATGTACGACGGTCTAATGCTCTGTTTTTGGTGGACTAAGGAGCTTCCCAACTTAATTTCCATTTCCCGTGTCACTAACGAAAACTACAAAATTCTTATGCACCCTATGCATTCCAAAACCGCCCATGCTCTTACACTGTAAAGACTAAACCGGCAGTCTGTATTCGGCTGAACGGTGGCAGTGCATGAGTGCGCTAAAAAGTTTGTCATTTTATTAATGTTTGAAACCAAACTGGTAGAACCTTATTATGAATCCTTCTTCAGATCTTACGACAGAATTCCAAATGTGACAAGATTTTGCTAGACTTGCACAGGACATGCTTAAACGCAAGAGCATGGTCAGACACCGTCGTCTTTGTGTTGTTATTTTTTCTTGCTAAATTTAATGTTTGATATGGCATTGTATAACGAACTTAGCAGTGGCTTGCCAGGCCTTATCCAGGAGTGGTTCTTACACTTAAAGGGATGGCCGCCCCAGAAAAGTTACTGTATAGTACGAGCCTTCAGGTAGGCTATAGGGCATTTATGCATGAAGCATTGAATACTTGACAGAGAATAATGCAACTATTTCAGAACCTTAAAAGGGAGCTCAGTACAGCAGACTCGACATTTGGGCTGTACTGGAATATCGACCACCTTCTCATGAATTATTCCGCTTTGCGTGAAGGGTAATCCTGCTATGTTCATGTAATTTTCGCCATTAACAGCGCTGTTCTTGTGCTTATATCTTTGTGTTTAGGGTTGGTATTTGCTGAAATTATTGCTAGCGATATAACGCTTCTTGTATGCATGATTCATAGCCTGTCGTTTTTTTTAACAATGCACCTGCGCTACACATATATTTGTAGTGCAGGTCTTATATTAAAAAGAAAACGAGAGGCGAAAGTAACGTAAATTATGTTATAACGTAAGCTTATAAATTCGATGCAGACTGCATAGAATGAGCTCCATTGGCCTCACACTGGAAGCTGCTGTACAGGTGTAGAATGCTTATATGCCAAAATTTTCTTTTGCATTTGGGACAAGAACAACTAAATAAAATAATCTCATTCTTGCTGCAGAAATGTGACCTTCGCAAGAGAAAATAGTAGTTGGTACCACTGTTTTATGGTTAAATTCCCAGCTGGAACTAGCTGGTACCAGTTGGGACCAGCAAGGACCAGCTGGGCCCAAATGGGAATTTATTCATACACCATCTGGGACCAGTTACATTTTCTCTTGGGTTACCTTCGGAGTCGAGGAATGGCGATGGTCCCGGGGACGTGGGCTGGCCACAATCCGGTACACCGTGGTTCACCTGAAGTCGCTCTATATATACATGTCGCAAGGCCGCCTGGAGGGCTTGGAGCTGGGCGTGCCTGCTGCCTGTTTCGGGCGAAGGTTTTGCGCCTGGGGAGCCTCGTTCGCGGACGTGTCGGATCGCAAGCACCGCAGATTGCTTGCGCTATGCGAAGGCTTTTCATTGCTCGGCCCAGAAGATAGTGCTGGTAGCCCGTACATGCCTGGTAATGGAGAGGGCTCATTGGTGTGAGTACCCCCTGCCCTTGCCAGCAGCTGGTTCACTCCCTGTGAGATGCACGCGATGTGGACCACATGGGCTGCTTCATAGCCATTTGCGGCACTGTTGCGGCAATGGCAAAGCTTACGTAAAACACCTCTCTGTGGTTACCATGCACACACAGGCTTGGACTTCGATATGCGCAGGCCCTGCACGCCAGGCTGGGCGCTTGGTCGCTTCATCAACAGCCTCCTGGGATGCTGCAGAGGCGCCTGCCATCTGGCCCCCTCTCTGCCTTCTCGACGTTGTCCAGGATGCCCACAGGTACGATGCTGCTTTGGTGCGCTCCAGTTCCAACGTAGTGAGGCTCACCAACCCCGTATTCGGAAAGCCAACTTACCGAATGACATAAGAAATTCTTTCGTAAGGGCCGTAAAAGGTAACATGAGAGAAAGACAGCGTGCATTTCAAAAGTCATCCATATGAGAATTCCGTGGCCTTGTAGAAGTGGTGCAGTGAGGTTCAGTTAATGCAGGAGGAACGAACCTTAGTGGGTTGTGGATAGACAAGTAAGTTGGCTAAGGGGGTGGTCTTCGAGGGGCTGGGTGATCCTGTTAACGGTGCCAGTTGAGAGTAAGCGTATTGTAGAGGGGTTGGCTGGAAAGCGAAGTGTTGCTCTGTATACCCTGAGCTGTAAAGGTTGATTGATTGTATGCAACGAGGCGCGTTTTTTAGGTGCGGAGCACCTTAGGACCTCACAATGTCCATCTGCGTCTGTGCGTATAACATTTAAAATCGCAAAAAAATCACACAGGCACCGGCAGGATTCGAGCCTGTGTTTGGTAGACCAGACAGAAGTAGTGTCAGTCGTCTTACCCGTTGGGCTACGACCGTGAGTTAGTGCCCGAGAGCCAAACGGCTTACTCCCTCGCCTGTAAGGGTGCGGAGTACCTTAGGACCTCCCAATGTCCGTCCGTGTCAATCCGTGTGCACAGCACCATTAGGCGAAAATCTGTGCGGAAACTGTCTAAAAGGTACAAGAGCACTCCAAAACACTCAAAAACAGGCACTAACATAATCTAGCAACGAGATTGGATTGGATTGGAAAACATTTATTGAGCATAAAAGTGGGTGGCTTTCTCAGTCCAGATAGCCGCGAGCTAGCGCAGCTGCTTGGGCGCGAGGGATGAGGCGTTCTTGGTCCTCGCACCGTTTGCTGGCCAGCTGGCGCTTCCACTGCTCAGGGGATAGGGAAGGGGGGAGGGGGGGGGGTTGGCACGTGGGGGCATTCCCACACCAGGTGGTAGGTAGTGTTTTGGACGGAGCAAGAAGGGCAGTTGTAGGTGTGAGTGGAGGGAGAGATGTAGTGGAGAATCGTGGTGTTGTAGAATGTGTTGGTCTGCAGTCGAGGCCAAATGCGAGCCGCCTGTGTGCTGAGGGATGGGTGAGAAGGAGGGTATTGAAGCCGCAGTTGGCGATAATGATACAAGATTTCAGTGTATCGGGGAGAGACCGGGGGATAGGTGGAGGGTTCGGAAAGGTCCTCTTCCGTCGACGAAAACGCCCGGAATGTAAGAGTGCGGGCAGCGGCGTGTGCCGCCTCGTTTCCCTCGAGGGAAGAATGGCCTGGTGTCCACACAAGAAAACGCGCAAAAGCACCGGTGTAGTCAGGTTGTGATCAAATTGTAATACACAGTGACTGCATCGAACTACGCTAAATGGCGCTACGCGGAAACACGAGATGTAAGCGGGTTCTGAAAATCCCATACCCTCTTCCCGCCATGGACGGAAACGAACTTAAGACGCATCACGCTGCTGCTAACGTCTACGAAGACAACGAGATTCCCCGAATACGAAACCGCGGCAAGCGGAATCAAGGTGACTAAAATCGAATGACGGTCGGGGCGCAAATCGGATTTCACTCGGTGTGCAACTTGGATGTCACGGTCCCGGTACTCCGCACCCTCGCCATTATCCACTGATTTGAGATGCTGCCATTTTTTTTAACGTGCGCCTAACGTGCGCCGAAATCTCGTACACACGGGTGTTTTTGCTTCTCGCCTCCATCAGAAAAGCGGCCACCGCGGCCTGGAATCGAAGCCGCGACCTCGTAGAAGTATGACTGAAAGTCTATAAAACTAATTTCATGTAATCTGTTGTGCCTAAGGAAGCTTATCGGCCTGCTCCCTTCCCTACTACGGAGCTATAATAAACCGGGTCGCCAGCCCGCAGCTGCTTCCGTTCTTGACCGCTGCATATGTGTAACTTTGGCTTTTTCTTCGTGTTGTTCTTTATTTTTTTCAGATTTTGCATTCACTTAGCTTCAGCACGCTGGCCTTCTTCGACAAGTAAGGACACCTCTTTGAAGTTCCAAACCCGAAGCGCGTCCAAGCCTGCCCGTGTTCTGTACAAGCTTGCAATCCTTCACGCCGCCAAAACATGGCGTCGTAGCATCTCGCCATGTCGCTCATACTCCTTGCTTCAATTGCGAAAATAAAAGAGTTTTCTAAATATTTGCTGCCTCTATCAAGGCTCCTGCGCTCGCTGGCTACGCCAGCTTGAGCACAGTGGCGTGCATGTACAGAATTGAAAAGAAAAAATTAAAAATATGAATATACAAGGGAATTTGGACGGGAAACTACGCTTTAGAACAAACCCTCACTCACTAAGATATCTGAATACGAATAAATAAGATCACATGAAAACTCACGTCTATGAGGAAACTTACACACGTGATGTGAACGTTTCCCTCAACAGGTCTTACATTACGCTGCACGCAAGGGAGCAAATTCTGACTTTCCTAGGCCAACCTCTCCAATAAACATATTTCTCTCTCTCTTTCACTCTCGGATGCAAGGACTGATACCCTTCTGCGGGGCTTATACTTCCACAGTTCCAGTAAAAAGTTTAACTAAAGAATGATGAAAAGACCCCCTTTATCAGCAAAAGATTTGCCCATTAACATGAAAGTTCTCACCCTCCGAGCCGAAGTATTCTGAACTATGGTCAAAACACGGCAAGTTTGCTGAAAGGTCCGCGTATTTCTAAATTACTGTTTCCGTTAATTAATTACGCGAAACTTGTTAATGCGTGGCTAATTACAGCTTCGCAGGCTTGTGTATGTGAAGGGGCGTATATTTTGAGCGTCCCGAAAATCTTCGGCCTGAACGGGCGTTGTCTAACCATTCTGAAGGCACCAAAAGGCGCAAGAAAGGCGCTAAGAGGCAAGATTTGAGTCGCCGTTATCAAGAAAATCTTTTGCTGATAAGGGGGGTCTTTTCAAGCGTTCTTTAGCGAAAGTTTTCGCCGTTTTTTTTGCGGGGTTACCATGGTTGCCAGACCAGGAATGCCCTCCCCGCTAAAAGAGGGGCGGCAGGTGGTTGCCAGTTTCAGTCCACTCTGGTTACAAACCCCTGCGTGCTCGCTCCGCGGGCTCTGGCTCGGGCCCGGGAGCGAGCAGCCACGGCGTGAGCGAGCAAGGGTTTCGGCACCCGGGCCCGAGCCAGAGCCCGCGGCGCGAGCGCGCAGGGGTTTGTAACCATAGCGGACGGAAACTGGCGACCACCTGCAGCCCCTCTTTTAGCGGGTAGGGCATTCCTGGTCTGGCAACCATGGTAGCCCCGCAAAAAAATGGCGAAAAGTTTCGCTAAAGAACGCTTGAAAAGACCCCCCTTATCAGCAAAAGATTTTCTTGATAACGGCGACGCAAATCTTGCTTCAGCTGGCGTACCCGCAAATTTTCCCGCCATTTTTTTTGCGGGGCTACCATGGTTGCCAGACCAGGAATGCCCTCTCCGCTAAAAGAGGGGCTGCAGGTGGTCGCCAGTTTCAGTCCGCTCTGGTTACAAACCCCTGCGCGCTCGCGCCGCGGGCTCTGGCTCGGGCCCGGGTGCCGAAACCCTTGCTCGCTCGCGCCGTGGCTGCTCGCTCCCGGGCCCGAGCCAGAGCCCACGGCGCGAGCGCGCAGGGGTTTGTAACCAGAGTGGACTGAAACTAGCGACCACCTGCAGCCCCTCTTTTAGCGGGTAGGGCATTCCTGGTCTGGCAACCACGGTAACCCCGCAAAAAAAATCGCGAAAAGTTTCGCTAAAGAACGCTTGAAAAGACCCCCCTTATCAGCGAAAGATTTTCTTGATAACGGCGACGCAAATCTTGCTTCGGCTGGCGTACCCGTAAATTTTCCCGCCATTTTTTTGCGGGGCTACCATGGTTGCCAGACCAGGAATGCCCTCCCCGCTAAAAGAGGGGCTGCAGGTGGTCGCCAGTTTCAGTCCGCTCTGGTTACAAACCCCTGCGCGCTCGCGCCGCGGGCTCTGGCTCGGGCCCGGGTGCCGAAACCCTTGCTCGCTCGCGCCGTGGCTGCTCGCTCCCGGGCCCGAGCCAGAGCCCACGGCGCGAGCGCGCAGGGGTTTGTAACCAGAGTGGACTGAAACTGGCGACCACCTGCAGCCCCTCTTTTAGCGGGTAGGGCATTCCTGGTCTGGCAACCACGGTAACCCGCAAAAAAAATTGCGAAAAGTTTCGCTAAAGAACGCTTGAAAAGACCCCCCTTATCAGCGAAAGATTTTCTTGATAACGGCGACGCAAATCTTGCTTCGGCTGGCGTACCCGTAAATTTTCCCGCCATTTTTTTTGCGGGGCTACCATGGTTGCCAGACCAGGAATGCCCTCCCCGCTAAAAGAGGGGCTGCAGGTGGTCGCCAGTTTCAGTCCGCTCTGGTTACAAACCCCTGCGCGCTCGCGCCGCGGGCTCTGGCTCGGGCCCGGGTGCGGATACCCTTGCTCGCTCGCGCCGTGGCTGGTCGCTCCCGGGCCCGAGGCAGAGCCCGCGGAGCGAGTGCGCAGGGCTTTGTAACCAGAGTAGACTGAAACTGGCGACCACCTGCCGCCCCTCTTTTAGCGGGTAGGGCATTCCTGGTCTGGCAACCATGGTAGCCCCGCAAAAAAAAATGGCGAAAAGTTTCGCTAAAGAACGCTTGAAAAGACCCCCCTTATCAGCAAAAGATTTTCTTGATAACGGCGACGCAAATCTTGCCTCTTAGCGCCTTTCTTGCGCCTTTTGGTGCCTTCAGAATAGTTAGACAACGCCCGTTCAGGCCAAAGATTTCCGGGACGCTCAAAATGTACGCCCCTTCACATACACAAGCCTGCGAAGCTGTAATTAGCCACGCATTACCGGGTTTCGCGTAATTAATTAACGGAAACAGTAATTTAGAAATCCGCGGCCCTTTCAGCAAACTTGCCGTGTTTTGACCATAGTTCAGAATACTTCGGCTCGGAGGGTAAGATCTTTCATGTTATCGGGCAAATCTTTTGCTGATAAAGGGGGTCTTTTCAAGCATTCTTTAGTTAAACGTTTTACTGGAACTGTGGAAGTGTAAGCCCCGCAGAAGGGTATCAGTCCTTGCACCCGAGATAGAAAGAGAGAGAGAAATATGTTTATTGGAGAGGTTGGCCTAGGAAAGTGAGAATTTGCTCCCTTGCGTGCAGCGTAATGTTAGACCTGTTGAGGGAAACGTTCACATCACGTGTGTAAGTTTCCTCTTCGATGTGAGTTTTCATGTGATCTTATTTATTCGAATTTAGATATCTTAGTGAGTGAGGGTTTGTTCTAAAGCGTAGTTTCCCGTCCAAATTCCCTTGTATATTCATATTTTTAATTTTTTCTTTTCAATTCTGTACATGCACGCCACTGTGCTCAAGCTGGCGTAGCCAGCGAGCGCAGGAGCCTTGATAGAGGCAGCAAATATTTAGAAAACTCTTTTATTTTCGCAATTGAAGCAAGGAGTATGAGCGACATGGCGAGATGCTACGACGCCATGTTTTGGCGGCGTGAAGGATTGCAAGCTTGTACAGAACACGGGCAGGCTTGGACGCGCTTCGGGTTTGGAACTTCAAAGAGGTGTCCTTACTTGTCGAAGAAGGCCAGCGTGCTGAAGCTAAGTGAATGCAAAATCTGAAAAAAATAAAGAACAACACGAAGAAAAAGCCAAAGTTACACATATGCAGCAGTCAAGAACGGAAGCAGCTGCGGGCTGGCGACCCGGTTTATTATAGCTCCGTAGTAGGGAAGGGAGCAGGCCGATAAGCTTCCTTAGGCACCACAGATTACATGAAATTAGTTTTATAGACTTTCAGTCATACTTTTACCAGGTCGCGGCTTCGATTCCAGGCCGCGGCGGCCGCTTTTCTGATGGAGGCGAAAAGCAAAAACACCCGTGTGTAGGAGATTTCGGCGCACGTTAGGCGCACGTTAAAAAAAAAATGGCAGCATCTCAACTCCGTGGATAATGGCGAGGGTGCGGAGTACGGGGACCATGACAACCAAGTTGCACACCGAGTGAAATCCGATTTGCGCCCCGACCGTCATTCGATTTTAGTCACTTTGCCTCCGCTTGCCGCGGTTTCGTATTCGTGGAAGCTCGTTGTCTTCGTAGACGTTAGCAGCAGCGTGACGCGTCTTAAGTTCGTTTCTGTCCATGGCGGGAAGAGGGTATGGGATTTTCAGAACCCGTTTACATCTCGTGCTTCCGCGTAGCGCCATTTAGCGGAGTTCGATGCAGTCACGGTGTATTATAACTTGATCACAACCTGACTACATCGGTACTTTTGCGCGTTTTCTTGTGTGGACACCAGGCCACTCTTCCCTCGAGGGAAACGAGGCGGCACACGCCGCTGCCCGCACTCTTACATTCCGGGCGTTTTCGTCGACGGAAGAGGACCTTTCCGAACCCTCCACCTATCCCCCGGTCTCTCCCCGATACACTGAAATCTTGTATCATTATCGCCAACTGCGGCTTCAATACCCTCCTTCTCACCCATCCCTCAGCACACAGGCGGCTCGCATTTGGCCTCGACTGCAGACCAACACATTCTACAACACCACTATTCTCCACTACATCTCTCCCTCCACTCACACCTACAACTGCCCTTCTTGCTCCGTCCAAAACACTACCTACCACCTGGTGTGGGAATGCCCCCACGTGCCAACCCCCCCCCCCTCCCCCCTTCCCTATCCCCTGAGCAGTGGAAGCGCCAGCTGGCCAGCAAACGGTGCGAGGACCAAGAACGCCTCATCCCTCGCGCCCAAGCAGCTGCGCTAGCTCGCGGCTATCTGGACTGAGAAAGCCACCCACTTTTATGCTCAATAAATGTTTTCCAATCCAATCCAATCTCGTTGCTAGATTATGTTAGTGCCTGTTTTTGAGTGTTTTGGTGTGCTCTTGTACCCTTTTAGACAGTTTCCGCACAGATTTTCGCCTAATGGTGCTGTGCACACGGATTGACACGGACGGACATTGGGAGTTCCTAAGGTACTCCGCACCCTTACAGGCGAGGGAGTAAGCCGTTTGGCTCTCGGGTACTCACTCACGGTCGTAGCCCAACGGGTAAGACGACTGACACTACCTCTGTCTGGTCTACCAAACACAGGCTCGAATCCTGCCGGTGCCTGTGTGATTTTTTGCGATTTTAAATGTTATGCGCACAGACGCAGATGGACATTGTGAGGTCCTAAGGTGCTCCGCACCTAAAAAACGCGCCTCGTTGCATACAATCAATCAACCTTTACAGCTCAGGGTATACAGAGCAACACTTCGCTTTCCAGCCAACCCCTCTACAATACGCTTACTCTCAACTGGCACCGTTAACAGGATCACCCAGCCCCTCGAAGACCACCCCCTTAGCCAACTTACTTGTCTATCCACAACCCACTAAGGTTCGTTCCTCCTGCATTAACTGAACCTCACTGGACCACTTCTACAAGGCCACGGAATTCTCGTATGGATGACTTTTGAAATGCACGCTGTCTTTCTCTCATGTTACCTTTTACGGCCCTTACGAAAGAATTTCTTATGTCATTCCGTAAGTTGGCTTTTCGAATACGGGGTTGGTGAGCCTCACTACGTTGGAACTGGAGCGCACCAAAGGAGCATCGTACCTGTGCGCATCCTGGACAACGTCGAGAAGGCAGAGAGGGGGCCAGCTGGCAGGCGCCTCTGCAGCATCCCAGGAGGCTGTTGATGCGGCGACCAAGCACCCAGACTGGTGTGCAGGGCCTGCGCATATCGCAGTCCAAGCCTGTGTGTGCATGGTAACCACAGAGAGGTGTTTTACGTAAGCTTTGCCATTGCCGCAACAGTGCCGCAAATGGCTATGAAGCAGCCCATGTGGTCCACATCGCGTGCACCTCACAGGCAGTGAACCAGCTGCTGGCAAGGGCAGGGGGTACTCACACCAATGAGCCCTCTCCATTACCAGGCATGTACGGGCTACCAGCTCTATCTTCTGGGCCGAGCAGTGAAAGCCCTCGCATAGCGCAAGCAATCTGCGGTGCTTGCGATCCGACACGTCCGCAAACGAGGCTCCCCAGGCGCAAAACCTTCGCCCGAAACAGGCAGCAGGCACGCCCAGCTCCAAGCCCTCCAGGCGGCCCTGCGACATGTATATATAGAGCGACTTCAGGTGAACCACGGTGTACCGGATTGTGGCCAGCCCACGTCCCCGGGACCATCGCCATACCTCGAATCCGAAGGTAACCCAAAAGAAAATGTAACTGGTCCCAGGTGGTCTATGGTTAAATTCCCATTTGGGCCCAGCTGGTCCTTGCTGGTCCCAACTGGTGCCAGCTAGTTCCAGCTGGGAATTTAACCATAAAACAGTGGTACCAACTACTATTTTCTCTTGGGAAGGTCACATTTCTGCAGCAAGAATGAGCTTTTTTCATTGAGTTGTTCTTTTCCCAAATTCAAAAAAAAATTTTGGCATATAAGCATTCTATGCATGTACAGCAGCTTCCAGTGTAAGGCCAATGGACTTCATTCTATGCAGTTTGCATCGAATTTATGAACTTACGTTATAACATAATTTACGTTACTTTAGCCTCTCATTTTCTTTTTAATATAAGACCTCCACTACAAATATATGTGTAGCGCAGGTGCTTTGTTAAAAAAAACGACAGGCTATGATCCATGCATACAAGAAGCGTTATATCGCTAGCAATAATTTCAGCAAATACCAACCCTAAACACACAGATATAAGCACAAGAACAGCGCTGTTAATGGCGAAAATTACATGAACATAGCAGGATTACCCCTCACGCAAAGCGGAATAATTCATGAGAAGGTGGTCGATATTCCAGTACAGCCCAAATGTCGAGTCTGCTGTACTGAGCTCCCTTTTGGGGTTCTGAAATAGTTGCATTATTCTCTGTCAAGTTTTCAATGCTTCATGCATAAATGCCCTATAGCCTATCTGAAGGCTCGTACTATACAGTAACTTTTCTGGGGCGGCCATCCCTTTAAGTGTAAGAACCACTCCTGGATAAGGCCTAGCAAGCCACTGCTAAGTTCATTATTCAATGCCATATCAAACATTAAATTTAGCTAGAAAAAATAATAACACAAAGACGACGGTGTCTGACCATGCTCTTGCGTTGAGGCATGTCCTGTGCAAGTCTAGCAAAATCTTGTCAAATTTCAATTCTGTCGTAAGATCTGGGGAAGGAATCATAATAAGGTTCTACCAGTTTGGTTTCAAACATTAATGAAATGGCAAACTTTTTAGCGCACTCGGGCACTGCCACTGTTCAGCCGAATACAGACTGCCGGTTTAGTCTTTACAGTGTAAGAGCATGGGTGGTTTTGAATGTATAGGGCGCATAAGAGTTTGTAGTTTTCGTTAGTGACACGGGAAATGGAAATTAAGTTGGGAAGCTCCTTAGTCCACCAAAAAACAGAGCATTAGACCGTCGTACAGACCCGGCATGACCTTTGGGCATGATGCGATGCTCGAAACAAGTCAGCATTTTGTTTCCCGGAGTGCACCAAGAAAACATGCGTAATGGCATGGTCACGCATACATAAATGCTACAGGCAACCACGCTTCAGCATGAAACGGACAGTAATGACACAGTTAAGGTATTCGATTGGATAACAGAGGCCCTGATGTACAAACTGAAGAATGGCTACAGGATACAACATGATAGACACAGAAAAGGCTACAACATGATAGAGTGGCTTAAACTTGCAGAGTTGATAATTTCTCTGTCATTTTGGTTACTGAAGTAACGCTGACGATTGCTCCAAATTTCCTTCTTGTGACATTTAGAATGTATAAGTACCCGTTGTGGATCCAGGCAGAATTACAGCAGCGCGCGTGTGGGTGATGTGATGCACACACATTTGGGGGGGGGGGGGGAGAGCGGGGAGGGCAAGGCTGTGCTGGTGCTCTTGAGAGGGCCGGTGGTCTAGCCACCAGCAAGATTGGAGCGTCCGCTAATCTTGCTGGCGGAGGCTCCAGCAAGATTATGTTTTGTGTGTGACCGCCTGCGTGTATCCGGCTCGGCGGAATATCATGCCGGAAACTGTGTGGGAGCGGCTCGTCTCAGTGACAATATCGCGGAAAATCATCGAGCTCATACGGAAAGAATGGGCACGGCGACAGATGGACACTGCCAGATTCAAAGAAGAACTCATTCGGTGACTGGAAGCCGACATTCGGCAGCAGCATTAAGCTAGCCCCCCGTTTGAAGCGAAGGCTTCTGCCTCGTCCGCCGCGGTGCCTTTGATGCTAGACCCAGCCGCCACGGTACTTAGCCCTGCCAGACACAGTGCCAAAGACTGCCTGCAACACGATCCGTTGTCTTTGCCAGAGCAGCCGCCATAGCAAGTGTTAGTAGCCCAAACATTGACCTCAAGAAGTGCCCCTGTCGCATGACACCGTCGCATCCGACGCGGTGTTCGCACGCCATCACCCCAATATTCCACCGTCCTGCTTCGCAGCCAGCCTACTCCCACCCAGCATGTAGTTGTAAAAGGTACATTGGCCGAACACAGAGCTGTTTTTGCTTGCCACAGAGATGATCTTGACCATATCACTGATATGAAGCTCCGTGTTCACCTGCTAGCGCGTTGCCCTACAGTCGGAGCTCATACCGGCAAGATGCAGAAGGAAAGCAGTTCCTGAAAACTCAGGGGCCCTAGTAAACCATGACTTTCAAAGGGGAATGTAATGAGCTACAATCAAAGCCATCATCCGTGCCTTGCTCATCGCAGCCAAGCAACCGCTAACTCTACAGCTTCTGTGCGAATTCAAAACGAGTAAACGCCAGGAGCTTCCATTAAAACAGTACGGCTTCTGTGGCCCCCTCCGCTTCCTTCTGAGCCTCCCGGATGCCGTATGCTTGACGCGGGTGAGTGGCGAAACCAAATTCTGTCAGGCCAGTTCTCACAAAGGAAGTCAAGCACATACAGAATTCATTCAACAGCCAGAAAGAGTTCATACTGTCGGTGAACCACCTGCCTACTACTTTCAGCCCAGCATGCCGTAAACTTTGTTCATGGACAGAAAAAGTGAAAAACGCTCGTGAGCCAGCCACCTACAGGTTGTAAGCCCATCAACAGCGCCAACCAGCCGCGACCTGTGCAGCAGCCAACGCCCAACTAGCGCACCATGATACTTTTCTTGTTCGATAACTTCGAACTGATGTTTCAAAGTTTCAATTTCCTGTTTGAACAGTACATGTGACTGGCACTCTAGTGCAGAAAGCGTCTCCGGTTTTCCTCTAAGCAGGATTTCCTTTTTTTTCTCATAATTTAAGGCAGGTGATCTTTCCAATGCTGTCATCTTAATTTCTGCTTTGAAGTTTTCCCACTTAGAGGCACAGTCGCTGTATCCTGTTCAAGGTTTCTTATCTTTTTTGTCACTTCTTTTACAAATTCGTCATCCTTCAATAATAAGCTGTTCATTTTCCATAAGTCCCGGTTGAGCGTCTTCTTATCTTTTATCTTTGCGCTTTCCCATCAAGAACGACACTAGGCAATGGTCGCTTAACGACACGGGTGTAACTCCGAGCACTCCGGCAGAAGTTCTAATGAAAAGTATGCTCGGTCTAATCTGGCGTGGCTCGTGCCTTGAAAGTGGGTGAACTGGATCTGCGTCTTACATTCCAACGCATCCCCCCACATCTTCCAAACCAAAATCTGCAGCGATACCACTCAAAGCAATCGTGCTTCCGTCGCAATAAGGAGTACAAGTAGATTTATC